>NW_027526214.1:79089484-79511869 GCF_048455015.1 Haemaphysalis longicornis
AAGCTTGATTGGGTGAGCATTCAGAAAAAGCAAACTGTAATTGTGGACGTACCAAAGAAAAATAGTCTAATTTGCTAATGTCAGTACGTGCGTTAAAATGTTCTGGCGTAGGTAACCTAATTATTTTGATACTTTGGCACAGACCTTAGTGTATACGAGACGACCATTACAAGTTTGCTATTTAGTGTACCCGTACGTATTTGACAGCATTGCCTTTTGAAATAAGTGGTTTTGAACTGAATATGTGTGGTTAGAAATATTTTACTCGCTACAGAAAATATATTTTTACAATTAAATAGGTTAACGATCATCAGCCAGGTGTTACCAAAAAATAAGTTAGGTTTACTTCATTTTGAAGGAATATGATAATTAGGTGAGATTTTAGGACAATACATATTGCAATCATCCGCAAAAAGCCGCATAAATGACGAGATACGAGTTGGACAGTGATTATGTAATTAAAACAGTATCGGGTAAGGACACAACGTTGACAGACGCGCGATGTGAAGAAAATAAAGGGAAGGTGAAGCTATTCACTATTCTAAATTGCTGGCATAAGGACAACAAGTTACGGAGTCGCCATGGTGTAACGAGGTCCGATTGAAGGGACGACAATTTAGAAGATGAGGCGGCAGTGGGTGACGCGGTCAAAAGCCTTAGAGTAGTCTAAAATGCAATAGGTTTGTAAATCATTATCCATATTTATCGCAACTCAGACTGGAGTGTATACAGTTAGGTGTATGTTGGTTTTGAACAATTATGTTCGTTTGAACAAGAGAACTTCTTAGAACCCGGTGATTGTAAATGTGGGAGGTGATGATGCACTCAAGAAGCTTGCAACAGATGGAAGTTAGTGAACTGAGGCAATAGTCATCGGGGGAAGTTTTATCGCATCGTCTCGAGACCGGAACAACTTTTTCAGTTTGACAGAGGTTGGGTAGCTTTCTAGACAAAAATGATTGTCGAGAGTTGCTCATTGTATTTATAAACACCTTAGAGATATTCCCGTCTATTCCAGCGGACGTTGAAATTTTGATATCAGGAATTCGTGATGCAATTCCCTTAACTGTGATGTGGATGGCCTACATGAAGGACTAGTGAAAATATAAAACTACTTGAATTTATACTAGAAACGCAATTTACGTAATAGGTGCTGATGTCCACTATTGAATTCTAAGAGGCATTTTATTAGCCTCATCTAATAATAATAAGGGTTGCGGTGCAATATGCAATAAAATTTGCACTTTGTTGTTTTACGTGTAATAATATTCTCTTTTGTAACCTATGGTTTTTTGCATTACCATTTAATGACATGCTCTGTAGGTGGGTGAGTTGAAATGGAAAATAATAAATGAATATCTGAAAGTCGAGCAATGTTTCGCCGAATAAAATTCCGTACAAATTGTTCCATTCTCCTATCGCCTATACCTTGGTGCCTAAAAAGCCTTACCGATGTCCGACTAACCAGGCAAATGCATTTATCCAAACCATATGATCACTTTTTTAACAATATATTCCGCTGTTACTCTTTCCTTCCCCATTTCTTGCCTTGCTCAATACCATTTGTTTTAATGCAAGAATAACAATCACCAACCACAGGTATTATCACTAGACCAGAATACCCCCTCGAGCTCGTCCCAAAAAAATAAACACACTTACCTTTTGACTGAACTGGGAAACAAACACATTTTTGTGTAAGGCCCTGATTTACCATAAGCATCAATTGCTGCACTATTATGTTGCATGATCAACGAGTGTGATAAACACATGTTCAATTTTTTTATAGTTTCCAGAGTGTGTTTCAATTTATTTTTTTGGCAGTACCTCACAGGTTTTAAAGAGCGTTACGTGAGAAGGAGCAAAACAACACAAAAATACGCACCGCAGTATGTTGTATTTCGGATGGCGTAAGGAATGATAACATCAACGAAGCATGATGAATCTGGTAATGAAGGGTAGTATGAACATCTTTGTACCAGGCGGGGTAGAAAGTAAAACAGAAGCATTGCGAAGTGGCATAAAACGTATTATACAAAAAACACCATTAAACAATTTTGAGCAACATATTTTACATAAAAAGACTGCAATAATACTGTTAACCAAAACAGAATGCTTTAAATTATGATAACTAGATTAACATCTGCGATTAGCTGAAAAGCAAAATGGCTTCTGAGCCACTCATGATATTCATCACGGTTCGATAAGCAGGCGATGGCATTTGCAAGACCAAGGTAGATGAGTTTAAGGAACGTGTTACACCTACTGTTGGCATGAAAATGAATCGACCATGAACCCCTGCTGAGATGCGTATAGGTGCTTCGAGACGCAATGAGCGCAGCGTAGCTGAATTTAGGTATTTGTGCAGAAGACAGAGAAGAGGAATTCAGCGGCGAGTTTGTAGTAGCTGAATTGATCTATCTTATTTTGGGTATGAACACAGTGGCGATAAAAATTTCGGGAAATGAAGAGCGGAGCACTATTTTTAGTTGGTTTGGTTGTTCGTGGTACATAAGCTTGATTGGGTGAGCATTCAGAAAAAGCAAACTGTAATTGTGGACGTACCAAAGAAAAATAGTCTAATTTGCTAATGTCAGTACGTGCGTTAAAATGTTCTGGCGTAGGTAACCTAATCATTTTGATACTTTGGCACAGACCTTAGTTATACGAGACGACCATTACAAGTTTGCTATTTAGTGTACCCGTACGTATTTGACAGCATTGGCCTTTTGAAATAAGTGGTTTTGACTGAATATGTGTGGTTAGAAATATTTTACTCGCTACAGAAAATATATTTTTACAATTAAATAGGTTAACGATCATCAGCCAGGTGTTACCCAAAAAAATAAGTTAGGTTTACTTCATTTTGAAGGAATATGATAATTAGGTGAGATTTTAGGACAATACATATTGCAATCATCCGCAAAAAGCCGCATAAATGACGAGATACGAGTTGGACAGTGATTATGTAATTAAAACAGTATGGGTAAGGACACAACGTTGACAGACGCGCGATGTGAAGAAAGTAAAGGGGAAGGTGAAGCTATTCACTATTCTAAATTGCTGGCATAAGGACAACAAGTTACGGAGTCGCCATGGTGTAACGAGGTCCGATTGAAGGGACGACAATTTAGAGATGAGGCGGCAGTGGGTGACGCGGTCAAAAGCCTTAGAGTAGTCTAAAATGCAATAGGTTTGTAAATCATTATCCATATTTATCGCAACTCAGACTGGAGTGTATACAGTTAGGTGTATGTTGGTTTGAACAATTATGTTCGTTTGAACAAGAGAACTTCTTAGAACCCGGTGATTGTAAATGTGGGAGGTGATGATGCACTCAAGAAGCTTGCAACAGATGGAAGTTAGTGAACTGAGGCAATAGTCATCGGGGGAAGTTTTATCGCATCGTCTCGAGACCGGAACAACTTTTTCAGTTTGACAGAGGTTGGGTAGCTTTCTAGACAAAAATGATTGTCGAGAGTTGCTCATTGTATTTATAAACACCTTAGAGATATTCCCGTCTATTCCAGCGGACGTTGAAATTTTGATATCAGGAATTCGTGATGCAATTCCCTTAACTGTGATGTGGATGGCCTACATGAAGGACTAGTGAAAATATAAAACTACTTGAATATATACTAGAAACGCAATTTACGTAATAGGTGCTGACGTCCACTATTGAATTCTAAGAGGCATTTTATTAGCCTCATCTAATAATAGCATTATCGTCTGTACTACGTCAAATTGAGTACCAAAACTTTCTTGGATTACATCTGTAAAGGGCAGGCAAGTTGTAATAAGAATATTTGTGGTCAGCAGCGGCAATATTGAACATCTAGTCATTCCGGCGCAACTCATATTTCGCGAAAGAGCTTTGGCTAGAAGCCCGCTTTGCAATCAAATACAAGCAGTTCTTGTTGCGCGCTTTATGTTATTGCAAAGACTGCTGATTGTTCATTTCACCTCTTTTTTGTTTTCTCCTTTCTTTTTGTCGGTGTGTTTATCGTACGCAGTACACTGCTGAAAAATTGAACATGTTATACTGTATTTTATGTTGGGGGGGGGGGGGGGCGGGAGCAAGTCAAGCTGATTCATGGCCTGGCTGGAGCGGAGGCGCGCGCGCACGCGTTGGTATCAAAACAGCGCGCGCCCCCGCTCTGGCCTGGCCGTGGATGATTGTACACCTTTTTTCCTTGCCTCCCCCATCTCCAAGGATGGAAAATAAAGGAAATATTATTATTATTATATTATAATAAACATATTATTTTATCATTACTAATTGGGATTAGAGGGAAATATTCAATTATCAGCGATGACAATTTCTTTCTGAAGAGCATCGCGTTTTTGTCGGTATCATCTAGAAAACAAAGCAAAATGTTTTGTTAAGAAACACATTGAACTCAGTGTTCATATTGAAATAGCTTTTTTTTAATCTCAAATTTGCTTTGTTTTAGAGCCTTCAGGATGGATGGGACACAAATAGCTAGTTGGAGTAATTTGTGGCCGCTGCAGCTACAGTTTGTTAACAGAACGCCTGAAGTACTAGAACCACTAGAGTGCCCAGAAAAATCTTGAAACAAATTAGTCTAACTTCAAACTGAGATTTTTGCGCCGTACGGCAATACGGCAATAGATTAGGCCACTCCATTAGGTGATGGATAAATTTGCCTAAAAGGAAAATGTTAAAAACCTACACCGTTGGGTAGCGATAGTAATATGGTTGGGAAGTTGGTCTATGAACGAATTAGAAAAACCCAGTGGACGGCAGCATACACCTATAAGTATACGACACGGAGGAGAACTTAAGCATGCAGATAAATGATTTCGACTCCACAGTCAGTATTGATACTGAATGAAGCTACAAGTTTTGTAATTGCCAATAATACTCCGCACTTTATTTTGTCGGCGTAGACGTGTTGTAAGCATTCTAAGTGTCAGCGTAAAACTTTGACTGCAATTTGTTTCCATTTATAACCATGTTTGTTTTAAAGAGAGAACATCTGTGTCCATATCACTCATTAGCAAAAGAAGTTGCTAGCGTTTCGGCATTAAATTTCAATGGTTAGGTTAGGATGCCGTTACTGATTTTGCTACATCAGATCTCCGTGACTGATTTCTAGTACGTGGGTATGCTAATTTTTTCACTCCATTGGCGATGCACCACGGCTCCCGAAACACAGTCAAAAGTCTCGTTATCTATGTGTAGCTTGTCGATTGCCAAGAGCAAAGGATCTTTTTGCCATTTTGCGTACTCGACAGCCTTTTTCTCGCTTGCCACGTAGCCAATAATAATATTCACCAATAGCAGATGTTGATCCGTTCAGCAGGTGCGCCGAACCTAGAATACATTATCTGTGAAGTAGGGTAGCCTATATATTATGGGTCTCTGTTTTGTGGGAGAAAATTAGCCCTGCAGTGAACACCTTCGAATTGAGGAGGAGTGGTTGCTTATTTTCGATAGGCTACATAGTTTTGCCTCAGAGCTGTTACAGTTCTCTTTGGCTTCGTCTTCAACCGCAAAAGCCAGCAGATTCGATCCCCGTAGCTTATGCTCAGTATCTTTCCTCCTCGACTGCGTACTGTGAAGTCATAAAAGGAAGAAAAAAAGTTACTTTGATTCATTATCGGTTTCGTTTTGCTTTTTGTCAACACCTTTTATTCTATCAATATTGTTTTTTGCCCTGCTGCGATTCCCCGAACAGTGTTTAAACGAGATTGAGCGTGGCTCTAGCTATGACGGTTGCTTCTTGAAGCGTTTCAGTAGGTATACGGCCATACGAGCCCCAGGGTTAGTCTCAACACACCTGAGAGTACGAGCAATAGATCGTGTAAAGCAGCACTTACACGTGGTCGCAAGAGAAACACTCGCTTGACTGAGTCAAACACTTCGGTAGGGCACGAAACCACAATCAAATACTTACTACTACTCTTACAACAGGCTTTATTCAAGTAACCAACCTGCATAAATGTAATTGGTGAATGCGCCATTATTGTGGTCGTGTTTTTTCCGAAGTTTGGAGCAGCAGCCTGGCACAGCAGCAGCCGTATTTCCCCAGCGATTCCGTTTGGATGCATTAGAATGGCTGACGAATACTGTAAGCCGAGAGCTGCGTTAACCACTAGTCTCGGCCTGTTTTTGTCGTCCATTCTAGACGTTGTTGTCCAGGGTAGCCAGGGCTGTTGATACCGATGCCAGGGGCCCAAAAGGGAGGCAATTGAAGGATGACGTGCATGGAGCAAATTGTCAATGCGCCATTGTCGGATTGCTATCGTACCCGAATGCTGGAGCAGCCGTCTGAAACTCATATCTTACGCCAATTTAGTTTAGGTGCGTACACGATACGATATGAAGATTTGTAAAAGAAATGACTTTCTGAATGTGTCGGCAGCATTACACAGTCACAAATGAAATGCCACAGTGTTGTAACAGCAACAAGCCTACTCAAGCATCAAGTATACCAGTCAATTCATCTCAGCAGAGAACCCTGCCATTCATTTTTTTTGTCAAGTCCGACTATATTCAAACTTTGTGCCGTCAATCCAAGATGGATTGACGGCTTAGAAAACTAAAATATTTTTGATGAATCCAGGGAACCAGTTATCACCGCATATTACACAGTTTTTCAGATATTTAGCATGCGCGTAAACTGCTCCATTGCCATCTTCGAAGATTGACGGCACAAAGTTTGAATATTTTAGTTTTCTAAGCTGAACGAACAATTTGCCAGACATCACCATAACACCTTTTTTAGTGCTCCAAAACTCATAATGAACCCAAACTGAATCGGAACTCTCTATGATCAATTATCAGCCACGTAGCGCTTATGCCGAAAATGCCGCGGTCAAGCGGCAGCTAGCGACAAAATCATCCAGTATTGCGAAGTCTGCGCGGCCTTTGTTAAGTTTTCAAAGTGCATGTTTTTTGCAGCCGAAGGGTTTTTAACCAATTTAAACTGTGTGAAGGCATCGCCTTGTGAAATACTTATTCTGCTATTTTACACCAGTCGCTACGCTGATCAGTGCTGCGGTGAGTGTGGTTTGTTTATATTTGATTTTTCGGCTGTATATTTACCAAAATTTACCCACCGGCCTGATTTACCTCCCCAAATTGTCGGAACCGCTCCGCGATAACTCGGTTATGCCCATTAAGGGGTCACCCAGTGGTGGAAGTTGCCATGGTTAGTGTTTTACCTGCGGTTACACCAAAATGAAGGTGCGACGACAGAGCCAGCCTATTTAAAAAGAAATCGTTTTTACCCGTATTACTACCGTTGCTAGCAGGCTCAAATTTTGTACACAGGTACAAACTTGAAATAAAAATTTCGTATAAAATTTTTTGTAAATAATTGCGAAAGGTATGCAAGTTTAATTGCAGATTTCCTGAAAAACAATGAAACTTTGTGCGGCACCGTCTATAACACATCCTACAGGATTAGAAGCTTCTCGAAACTTGCCATGATGGCGAAAATGTAATAAAGATAATAACTCTAAATATATTACCAATCAATATAAAAAATATAATTACAAGTACGACCTCATTGTTAGCGGAAGTAGCAATTCAAAGTAGATTTGTTACGGCAACCACGGCCCCTCACCGCTTCACGCGAAAAAGTTGACCTCCTGAAGGGTATTTTTTTATTATTGAAAGTATTCTCTGAAACACCCTGTATGTTCCCCAAACAGCAGTTTTACACCCCCAAAATATTAGAAAACTAAAATATTTTTGATGAATCCAGGGAACCAGTTATCACCGCATATTACACAGTTTTTCACATATTTAGCATGCGCGTAAACTGCTCCATTGCCATCTTGGAAGATTGACGGCACAAAGTTTGAATATAGTCGGACTTGACAAAAAAAATGAATGGCAGGGTTCTTTGCTGAGATGAATTGACTGGTATACTTGATGCTTGAGTAGGCTAGTTGCTCTAACGAAACGCCTCTAACGAAACGCTAGTTACGTTAGAGTTACGTTAGTTTGGGTTCATTATGACTTTTGGAGCACTAAAAAAGGTGTTATGGTGATGTCTGGCAAATTGTTCGTTCAGCTCACTTGAAATAGCAGCGGCGTTTCGTTAGAGTGCTTCAACACCAACAAAAGCTGTACGGGAATGCAGGTGGGTGGGCTTTGTGCCTTTTTTTAAGAGTGTCACCGCGGCAGGAGAATATCGCCATTATCCCCGCCGAATACATCAGGCACAATTGAACTCAATTGCAGCCTCATTTAAAGCTGATACTGGAACAGCAAGGGGTTGACATTGGTTTTGCAGCCTGGAGTACGAAAGCGTCTATGTTTCAAAATTGACGTCGTAGAAAACAATGTGTCTGGGATGTGAATCCCCAATACGTGACAATTATTTGAGCCTCTTGTAAAAGCATATCATCATGATCATCATCAGGAGCAACAGCCTGCTCAGGTGCACTGCAAGACGAAGACCTCTTGCAATGAACTCCAAACGCTTCATTTCGGCCCAAATCGAGCACACAGTTTACCCAAAAGTGCTACATTTCATCACACCATGATTGGACTTACCCTTCTGCAAACTCCAACCCTTGGTATCCTCCTTTTACCCTAACTGTTGAGCCGTTGACCAGTCGAATAGCTATGTTAACCAGTCCAAGCGGCTTACTTTCTTTATTTGAAATATCATATCGTCAACTGTAGGTTGTCCTTTGATCCAGGTATATTGTTTCTTGTTCTTGAGTGTTGTTCGTAACAATATTCGTTAACTAGCCTGTTGAGCCGACCAAATGTTGCCCCGTATAGTTTAGTAAGGCGCCAAAGTTCCGCTCCGAATGTTATTTATGGCAGTATGCATTGTTTCTACATTATTTTAGTTAAAAAGATGGCTATTTTTTCTGATTTTGCAGTGTTTTTCGAGTGGTCCGTAGACGATACCTATTCTTCGCCGGGTTCCTATTTTTCTTTTGTTGAGAAGACGACGACGCTTGCTTACCTTTTGATGCCCACTCCGTCATAGGATATTGCCACAGAGATGTCGTGATCGCCTGTCATTCCTTTGTTGCGGCGACAGGCCGGATGCCCTGCTAGATAGCTATGCCTTCATTTGCCAGTTTTTTTCCTGGCAATCCTGTTCTATCCAAAGATTTCTTTTTCTACTCTCAATGTTTTTTCTCGTAGTTCTTTTTTTTCTGTCTCTCTAAAACAAATCGGGTCACAGCCTAATTATTGCAGGCAGCTTCTTGCCCAATACCCCGCGTGGGTAAGCGCCATGACATAAGGAACCAACCAGCCAACCAACCAATCACTTCATATATCTTATTTTTGGTGTTTCGTGTTTCTCATGCGAAGATATCTGCAAGAACAGCACGCTCCTCATGGAGATATAATCCCTATGCGTCGCATGGAGTTCCGTTGGAGTCATGCACTTTAAGGAGCTGCCGGAGATCGAATAAAGCCAACGGTGGTGGCACCATGGCTGCCGCCTCTCATTGGAGAAAAGTGCTTGGAAGACTCATCGTTGGAGCCACCCTTAAAGGAATCTAAGCAGTGCGAAAACGGCAATTCCACTTCCGCTACTTCGGCCACGGAGCGCTTTTTGATTTACCGTGAAAGCGATGACACCGCTATTGAGATCGGCGGCGTAGACCAAGACGGCTTCAAGGTTGTGAGCCATCGGACGAGGAGAACTGTCGGCGTATGTCTTCTGTCATAGCCCGTAGAAACTGCAACAAATATGATTCGTGAAAACCCAATTGCTTTTTTTCTGATCTTTTGGCTGTGCTGGGCAAAGCACAGAACTGCAGTCCTTTGACAGCTGAAGGGGCTTTAAAAATTGACGTGATCTCTGAAGAAGTGAACGCCCTTTTGCAGTGTTGCTCTGTCTGCCAGATTATCGCACTCGTATTTCCGAACACGTGAAGTATTAGGGGCGTTCCCAAATGGCACGACGGAAGAGAAGCTGCTAACATACCTAAGGCCGCAGGTTGTCCTCCATGTAAGGCGCATTATGCGTCGATACCCTTCCTAGCCATATAAGTGTAAAGTCGTCCCGACCAACACGGTTATGCTGTAATTTTTCTTGAACTCCAAACGTACGAAGAACAACCTTGGCTTTAGCAGACACGAAGTTGCGAGTTATACAAGGTCACCTCCACACTGTTTTAAGTGACAACGGTTTGGCCATAGTGCCAAATTGTGCAGATATTAACAGAGCTACAAGCGTTGCCGAGGTTCCCACGAGTTTATGGAATACAGACAAAGGTTTCTCGTGCAATATGCGGTGGTGATCCTCTAGTAAGCTATAGTGGATGACCATTTAGAGTGTGTGGACTACATCGACGGAAGGAGCTCACATCAGGGCTGGAACCCCATCAAGAAGCTGCGAAGCCATCGAGTGAACATTTTCCAGAGTTCCCACCTTTAAAATATCCAACTTTAAGAGACAGTGCAAGGGATATAACCTGCTCAGCATTATCGGCGCCGCGAGCTCTTCCCAGTAAGGAGGATTCTGGCCAAAAGCCACCGCGGGATGTAGAGAAAAGGCAGCGTAAACGAGCTCAGTAATCGCAAGCCTTTAAAGGGCCCACCAACACAATCGAAGACGGAACAAGCGGAAGAGTCGTTGAAAGTAATCGCTCCCTCTTAACAGCCGTATGGTCGTAGCTTGCGTTGATTCCCAGCGGCACGTCCAAGACCATCCTTGAGACAGTGCTCGGTTTAGAGCCAGTCATTGTGGGGTCTTTAGTTTCGCTCCTCTAACAACAATATGGCGTCCTTAGGGCTTAGCTGTACAAACCTACAAGCTAAAATTGCACCTCATCTTGCAATAGAACTGAGGTTGTATAGCATGTCGTCTGGCCGAGAATAATATATTTGTTAAGAACACTGCGATCCCTGTCCTATATCTTTGGGGAGCTGGATTACCCTGCTCAAGATGAATGCCTTGCTATGTGCCCCATGAAAATCCGAGTTTCATACATTTCCGCGTGGCAGTGCCGCAGTGTATATACGGAGCTATGTCACTCATGTATCTTTGCCGGTTACGAATCTTTGCTCGGACGTAGCGGACGTTATTGCGTTAACGTGAGCATTGAAATGGGCAAGCACAGGTTTAGTGTTGCATCTGTTTATTGGCCCCCGTGAAGACAACAAATCGACTGCAGCGTTGTCTTTGAACATCTGCGTAATCAATGTCCCGACCCTGTGATAATCTCTTGTGATTTCAATGACCATGATTGTCTATGGGGCGAGAAAAATTTGTGTGCAGGGGAAACATCTTTTCGACGTCATTACCACTTCAAACGCTGTAGTGCGAATAATGGGCTCCTACATTTTTCCAACTGCCTGCTTCGACAAATACTATTGGTCTCACTCCATATCAGTGAAACACAAATCCAGTGTCGCAAAGCGCCTGAACGTAAGAGCAGCGAATACTTTCCCATCTTCACAAGGCTGCTTGCTTTCTCCACAGCAAAGGTAAAATTGCCTGTGTTGTCATTTGGGACCGGTGTAGAGAGAAGCTGAGTGTGGTATTAGACGACCTGTACAAGTCTGTCAGAGAATAAACAGAAGGCAACAACTTTCTTTAATCTTCGATACCACTTCCCAGGAGCAGATTTGAAGCTGAAGAACCTTAGTGCAATAAGGCGAAGAGCCCACCGGCAGCTTACTCGTGATTCAACACATAGCATTATCTACTACCTCCGCTGTGCGTCAATATAGAATAAGATTAGGGTGCTCCCAATGGGCAGACTTTGTTCTTCATTAAGCGTATTCGCAACCGTGCCTCAAATTTGGAGCACCGTAAAATGGTTTTCTAGAAAGTCACATTCGATAACGCCAATTTCGGCGTTGCCATTAAGATGTGACGATCTCCGAATTGGCTGAGAAATATAGGGATGCATACACTTAAACCATGTATCAAACACTATTACCCTTTCGCCACCTTGCCCTCTTCAGCTGTCGATGCTCCATTCAGGTTTCCAGATTTTGAGAGCGCTTTAAATTTTTAGGCAGACGGTGTGCACCAGGGCCAAATAAAATCACCAATAAATTGGTGGTTATTGTCCTTCGGAACGCCAGAACCATCTAATCTGGTTTTTCAACCAAATTTGCCAGAGGGCTGCCTTTTTCTCTCCGTGGAAACTCGCGTGGGTGGGGCCGCTTCTTCAAACTGGAAAGCGCCGAATGGCGCGTTGTTTACAACTGCATTTTTCCCACTCATCGTGTGTGGCGAAGTTGATAGAGAAACTGGTTTGCGCGAGACTGACCTGGTGGCTAGATTGTTATAGAAAATTTCCATATTGCATGACCGGGTTTCGGCGGAGCTTGAGCGCCCAGATGAGTGTTCCGTAATTTATCAGCTATTCCGAACATCACCCTGTGAATTAACGGTCAACAATAGCCTTGTTTTTTATGCTTCGAAAGCTTTTGGCTGTGCCGAGACAGTCAATAGTACACAGACTACATGCAATGAAGATTGTGGAAAACGTCCAGGGATGCAGTAGAGGAGGCCGTCGTCGATAGAAAGCAGATATATTTACACTATTTACATCGAACGGTACTGTGAGCTGACATCTTGATGCCTCGCCTAGTCGTCTTCTTCCTCTTCGCCTATGGGCCTGCTGAGCTGGGTGCCGGCTTCGACTTTGTCTTCCATGAAAGTTTCGACATCTTCCCGCCCACACGAGTTCGTATGAGCGGTGATGATGTTTGTCAATTTGCCGTTCATGTCCAGCAGGTGTCCGATTTCGTCCTTTTTTCTTATTTACGGTCTTCGCTTTTTTCTACTCTTTGCCTTTCTTCTAACAGTCGATCTGTTTTTTCCCATATTTGATAAATCAAGGATAAGTCAGAGTGATAACAGTTGCGTTATCAAGAATGTGCACTGATTTCTGGTGTACTTTAAGTGACGCCTTGCGTTTGCACTAACACAATGTCCGCCAGGTTTCTTTCAATATGTACTTACTGCAAGGTGTCCTTTGTTTCTTCGAATATCAAATTGGTTTATTGACCTCGTAAATCATCAACCACATTATGATCGCTGCAGCGCCCTTCCTTGATGTCTTTCTTGGAGATCGGCGGCATTTTTTAGGAGCGCTTTGGCCGATGCGAAGGTGCTTGATTGCGGTTGAGTCGTCCGAGTTACTACGGAGAGCGCGTTTAGGAAGTTTGTATCTTTTGACACTTCCACCGTGTGGTTGTAGCTGCTGAACTTTTGTTTTGTACTTAGGTCTCACGGCGTATACGCACTCCTGACGCTGCCACACATCCAGAACATGGGTCACGCTTTTTGCTCTGTGAGGACTCGTTACTGCCCAGTGTAGTTCTCTCTACTTTTGTGTGCTCCCCACCCGCATCTAGAATCACGACTTCCCGCTTGTGAATGTCCTTCTGAATACAGTCTACACCATATCTTGTGTCCACAGGGAAGGTGGGAAGCACATCTGGAGTGTGGGATTCGTTGGTGACACCTTCTGAATTCGGTCTGTCCTCGTCATCCACAATATTCTCTTGTGGTGATGATGAAGCCGACCTAAGAAGCTGGATAACTTTATGGTCTTATTTCGTCGCGGATATAGAAAATACAATGTCATAGCATCTGCATGTCTGAGCAGAATGGGCAAAGTTGTCCGGGGTATCTGTTGCGAATGGTCAGTCATGTCGTTGAGTAAGGCGCATGCTGTCACTGGTTCAAGTGATGTCATCATGTTTGGATGTCTTTGGGGTCTATGAATGTGTATGGGAATTCCCTTCGATGTCGTTGACGTAATTTCTGGGTCAAGAGTTTCGTTATTTTCCCCGTGTCCCTTGCTTTCACATGTACTCTTCAATTCATCTATTAGTCGGCGTTGCATTCTTCTTGCTTTTCGAGAAATGACTCCACTGTGGCGCCTTCGTTTTGCTCATAAAGTCTTCATTGAAGTTTGTCAATGATTTGGTAAGCCAGTTTAAGAGACTCCACAGCATCGTAGTGTTGGCTGCCAGTGGTGGTTTCGTAAGCCAGGGCTTCCAGCTTCTGACTTATTCTGGCAAGTCGGTCGGCGCTATGCTGGGGCCTGGCAGACAAAACAGCGGCTTTGCCGTCCTTTGTTTGCTTTAGAGCTGCCGTGATTTCGGTGATGAGCTTCCGGTTGAAGTCATGAATGCTTTTCTGGGCAAGTAAAAGCCGGTTCACCAGCGTCGACGCCTCCTCCTTGCATCAGGATGAGCAATGCGGTCGAAGAATTGAATCCCGATCCATGGCTCACTTCGTCGTGTCGCTTGACGTGCCGGGTTTCTGCACCATGTAGAAAACGTCCAGGGAGGCAACGTAGGAGGCCGTCGTCGATAAAAAGCAGGTATATTTACACTATTAACATAGAACGGTACTTTGAGCAGCCATCTTGAAGCCATCTTCGCCTTCACCTATGGGCCTGCTAAGCTGGGTGCCGGCTTCATCTTGGTCTTGATCTTCATCCGGATCATTGCCGGCTTCATCTTTTGATGTAAATACTTTATAATTATCATCGCTGCACCGATTAGAACTCATGTGTCGTGGGCGACGGCGAGCGGCATCGACAGCGACGGGAGCGAAGGCGCACCGCGCCGGCCCCCGCCCAAGCCCACAAGAAGAGTGCGGCCTCGTTGTTACAACCACAGACAAAGAATGACTTATTTCACATCCAAACGGCTCCACCGGACATTTTCTTCTTAGGTGATTCGGGTGAAAAAGGAAAAGGAAGTGGACTGGGGATATTATTGAGCCCAACGGGGGGCTCACCTGCATACAACCCAGTGCGGTGGGTAGCCGAGGAGGGAGATATAAAGATTAGAGAGGAGAAAAGGGGGTGATATAGGCATAGGTAGGCGCACCGGACACGCATACGCACGTGATTGGATCATTACCATCACGTGCGTCCCACCGCAACGACATCTATTACAATCTAATACAACACAAACGCACCGAGTGCGCGGGCACTCCACAGAGGGCGCCACTACACCACATCATCTCCCCGTGCAAAAGAAGTCCGCACTCTCTGTGAAACACATACTCCACATCATTCCCCCGTGCTGTAAGACATTCTGCATGTTGCACGTGATCCACAGAAAAGCACCCAGTCGCTCAGGACAGTTCTAAACAGTCCCACAAAAGCAATATAACTTGCGTAAGAGCAGTGGAAGTACGAATAGCAGAGTCCCGCACCCTCCTGTAAGTTGCACACACGACACGCAACAGAGTAAGGTATTTTTGTTTAAAACCCCTTAAGAAAAAACGTCCAAAAACACTTCCAATGGTGATATGCGACCAAACACAAGACATGACACGTCCAGCATGAGAGAGGCATGAACCCTATGTGTACCCTCTACCGCACATAGTCGGGAATCCACTGAGGCTGCGTAGACGTCAAACTTGAATTATCTGACTTCTAGACACCCCCTCATTTTCCCCTGTGTTATCTACATGGTTATTTGGATCTATTTGCTCACTATTTTCTTCCTCACATTCTACCATTTCTTGAGGAACAACGGATCCAGACCTCGCACTGGAAGGAAGCTCTGACAGATAAGTGTCTGTCTGGTAGCTGGGGTTTGCCCCATCGGTCAACGGTAGACTAGGGGACTCACTGTCACAAATATCTAAGTTAGACGAAGAGTATAAAAACTCTTTATGCCTCAAGAGAGTTCAACATTTTCGAAGGAATATGGTGCCGAGCCAACCTCAATTCCTTTCGGAATGACTGTGAGTTTTGAAGCGTTCAAGATCTTTCCATCACTGAGCTTAAAGGTGAAAGGTGCAACCTGAGCTTGGACTGTCAACGGCTTACTATACTTCAGAAATCCTTGCTTACGGATTTTTACTTTCACGACATCTCCCAACTTAATGCGAGTCTGCTGCACACCTTTCCTTTTGTCAAAGTACTGTTTAGCTTTATGCTGCTTCGTGAAGACCTGATTCCGAACAAGAGGCAGGAAATTGTCCGACTCGGCGGCCTTTTTACGTATCGTGAGGTTGCTAATATTCACTTTGGAACGAGGCTGACGTCCATGCAGCAAAAAAGCTGGAGAATGACCTGTCGCTGAATGTGGTCACTTTGAGAACCCTGGTCACTGTCACTTTGAGAACCCTGTTAAACCGTTCAATCTGGCCGTTAGGCTGAGGGTAATATTTCGACGAGAACACGTGGCGGATACCTTTCTACTTTATATACTCTTGCATTTGTTTGGAGAGAAACTGGGGTCGTTATCCGTCACTAAAAGCTCAGGGAGCCCTTCCCAAGTGAAAGACCAGTCCAACAACTTAAAAACATCCTCAGTTAACATGGAATTTGTGCCCAGAACCTCAGGTCACTTAGAGTAGTAATCGACTAGTGTAAAAAGAAATCGGGGGTACGACACATCTAACGGACCGACGATGTCCATTCCCAACTTTGGCCAAGGCCCTTCAGACCATTCCACTGGCTGCAACGGAGCTACACGAGGCTTAGCAGACTTGTCTGCCAGCTGACAAACGTGACAATGCTTAACATGTTCTTCAATATTGCCATTCATTGGAGGCCACCAGTAACATTCCAGAGAAGTTGTTTCGTACGTACTCTTCCTTAATGATTTTCATGTGCTAACTGGAGGAACGTAGGTACAAGTACACAAGGAATACCTACATGGTCATCACACAAGAGTAAACCGTCCACCACAGAAAGTTCATCCTTTACATGAAAATAAGCTGTTAATTCACTGTGTACTTTTTTTCTTATCTGGCCAACCTATAGACACATACTCTGCTACCTTCTGCAACGTCACATCTGCCTTCGTTGCCAGCTGCATGGTTTCTATATCGACTACTGATGTTACCAGTGACACTATCTCTTCCTCCTTAACAAGTTCTTGACCGGTCTGAATGGGTAATCTCGATAGAGCATCAGCCACTAGATTTTCTGATGCTTTGCAGTACTTGATGTCGAAATTGTAATACAGCAGACGAGCCGACCACCTTGAAATTCTTAAAGGTATCCGACCTCCATCTCCTGCGGCTAACAAAGAAACTACAGCCTGATGGTCAGTCCTAAGCGTGAACCGTCTCCCCCCCCAAAAAATGTGCAACTTTTTTCACGCGAACAAACAAGCCAGCGCTTCGCGCTCTCCCACAGAGTATTTTCTCTCAGTCTCCGACAAAGTTCTAGAAGCAAAGGCTACGAATTCAAGCCTAGAAACATAACGCTGCTGTGGTACCGCGCCAATTCCCACATCAGATGCGTCCGTAGTAACTACTACAGGCAAATCAGTTTTAAACACCATCACAACAGGAGAACAAGTGAGGCATGCTTTCAACTGATCAAACCTGTGCTGAGCATCATCAGACCAGCAAAACATCTCACCCTTCCTGAGCATGAGGCGCAGTAGTTCAACTATCTCTGCATAGTTCTTTATGAACTTGGCATAGTATTCTGCAAGACCTAAAAATGATTGTAGTGACTTTATGTCTGTAGGAGCCGGAGCACGTACTATAGATTTTACTTTGCTTTCCAAAGGTGAGATGCCCTCAGCCGATATCTTGTGACCCAGAAAATCAAGTTCTTTGACCGAAAAAAGAAATTTGTCGTTCAACTTCATGCAACTGTTTTGTGTATATGTTAAGAATTCAACCAAGCTCTCGTCATGCTCAGACTGAGGCTTTCTCCACACAAGAATATCATCAAGATAGCAAACGACATTTTTTCAATTCTTCAAGATCTGAGACATCATTTTTGAAAGACCGCAGGCGCCGACTCCAGGCCAAAACATACCCTCTTAAACCTGAATAAGCCTTCATGAGTCACAAAGGTAGTTGCGTTCCTACTTCCCTCTTCTAGTAACAACCGATGATAAGCCGACGCTAAGTCGAGATTAGAAAAACAAACAGCACCATGAAACTTCTGCAACAGCTCCTCGACATGCGGCAAAGGATACCCATCATTATTAATTGCCTTATTCGGTTCCCGGAGGTCCACACACAGCCGAATGTCACCATTCTTTTTCCGGACAACGACGAGTGGCGAAACCCACTCCGAGGCGTCGATACGTTCAATGCCATCATTGTCCTCCAGGCATCGCAGCTCGCTTGACACTGGATCACGGAGAGCAAGATGCAATCGCCGTAGCTTAGATGCAACTGAAGTGACACCTGGCCGCCGTTGGATCTTATGCGAGGCGTCTTTGACAAGACCCAACTCGCCGTTGAAGAGATGTTCGAAACCCGGGGGCACGTTCACGGGACACTGCACTGCACACACCGATGCTAGTCGACACGTAAGAAATGCACCGTCGATCTGAATACCCAATTGCCGGATGGCGTCGAGTCCCAAAAGCGATGTTCCTTTGTCTGTGACGTAGAATGTGATGGAGCAAGACAGTGGCAAGACTTGATCAGGAGCTTGGAATGTGCCGCGGATGCCGATATGCTGCTTGGAAAAACTCCACAAGTCGACGGAGGCCTTCGACAAGGCATGCTGTTTACATAAAGTAAGCATAACATTTTCGGCAGTCATCAACGACACGGATGCTCCGGTATCGACCAAGAGTTGCAGAGTCACTCCGCTGACTTCGGCTTGTACGACTAAGTCCTTGCTCGGAGGATTGTTGACGCTGACTTCCGCTCGGACGACCAAGTCCTTCTTCGAAGAAGTGCTGACTGTTATGACGGAAGATGTCGAAGAGGAGTTGATCTCCATGGATGTTGGATGCTGAACAGGTTCCGGTGCCGGAGCGGAGCCCGTAGCTTTCTTCGAAGAAACTCGATGCACTGGTGCCGGCTTGCGTCACATCGACGCGAAATGTCCCCACCTGTTACAAGAGTTGCAGCGCCAATTTCTGACTGGATAATTTTGAAATGCTGAATTATGCCATCTATTTCGGCATCGTTCGCACACTGAAGCTTCCCTGCAAACTTCTTCGGCTGGACTGTAACGCGAAACTCTGCAGCTGACTTCGAATGGAAACGTCCATCTTGGGGGCCACCAACTTGCCTTCCCGAAACCGCTGGAATGACGTCACGGCCTCCCGGCTGGCCTGGTCATCTTGAATTCCTATGCCGCCATCGTGAGCGCGCCGGCCTCCCCGACTGCCATCTTCTGCGACGCCACCTTCTACGCGCCATCCTACCGCTTGTACTAGATGATGCGAACCGAAGGCGATTCGCCAACGACGACGACTCAAAACTTCGACCAATCTCTTCAGCTTTCTCCAAAGACAACTTTTCACCATGCTCGAGCAGCTTTTCTCTAACTTGGGGGTTAGACGTTCCATGAATAATTTGATCTCGGACGCGCTCCGCGTACGTCAGACCGAACATGCAACGTACGGCATTCTTATTTAGAACGGTCACGTATTCTAAAAACTGTCCCCTGTTATTTACGACGGCTTGTGAACTCATGTCGTTTAACAAGCGTGTTTGTGGACGCGGCGAGCCGGTCTAGCCGCTCAACGAGTTGGTCGAATTTAAAAGAGGCCGAAGCCGAGGATGCGGTCACAGTAGCGTCGGCGGTGGAGTGGGTCACGTTAGGGTTGGTCACATTAGAGTCGGTCACGTTACTGGCGTCCCTCCTTGCTTCCTCCTGCTCCGTCTCGGCAAAATACTTCTGTTTTCCCTCCCTACCCAAAACGCTGACGAGCGCCGACGCACGCCGTCTGTCGCTCCACTCGCTGCCTCCAGCCGCCTCGAGATGGGCCCGAAACAATTTTCTCGAGTTATGCCACGGCATCGGAGGCGGCCCCGGCAATTCGACGAAAACGGGCAGGTTATCGAAGAGGCCCATGCTGCCAAGCAGGAAGGAGAGAGACGCAAGAGCAGAAGCAGAAGAACGAAGTAGGGAGAGGCCTATGCGACAGTTCAACGAGCGTCAGCACAAAAGAACGCTAGGTTTTGCGACGTCAGACGCGCCAGACAGTCACACTCGAGCGAGGTCAAACAACGCACTCACTTTTCATTCTGCCGGAACCGTCGACGATGTCGATGTCGCCGCCGAAAACAAGGATCCCATCCTCGTCTCCAAAATATGTTGTGTCGTGGGCGACGGCGAGCGGCCTCGGCAGCGGCGGGAGCGAAGGCGCACCGCGCCGGCCCCCCCACAAGCTCACAAGAAGATTGCAAACTCGCTGTTACAACCCTAGACAAAGGAGTATTTATTTCACATCACACCGGCACCACCGGGCACGCATACGCACGTGATTGGATCGCTAGCGTTACGTACGTCCCACCGCAACGACATCTAGTAAAAACCTAATACAACACAAACGCAAACAGTGCGCGGGCGCTCCACAGAGGGCGCCACTACACCACATCATCTCCCCGTTCAAAAGAAGTCCGCACTCTCTGTGGAACACATACTCCACAAGAACATGGTCATCGGTGGGTGAAATGTCTCGCGAGCAGATCTCGCTCCAGCTGCTTCGTCTTTCTCCATCCGCCATCTTGATAATAGAACACCACCATCGCATCACCGAGACGTCTCGGCCCTCGGCCTCTCCTCTTATTTTGATATGGTGCCGGGTAACCCGGGAAGAAGGCCCTCATGTGATTCGGATTCTTCCAAACTTCGCCCTTTGGGAAGAAGAGGACCCCTTCATACCGACAACGAACCCGTGTGGTTGCCTGGACTGGTGCTGGTACGCGAAACTGTCCGAGGCGACGGGTGGACTAGACAACGACGGATCCTTACCTCCGACAATTTCCTCGACGGGCGGCGATTCCTTGAACGGTGGCGGGAATGGCACCGCTGATCGCGCAACGAAAGACGCATTATATTTGATGTGGGACAAGATTATTCGTGAGAACACAATGCGCCTTAAGGATCTTGAGAAGAAACGAGAAAATGATCCGATAATAGCTCGAGCACTGTGCAAAGAAGCAAGAGCAACATTAGGCCTGTCAATGACGACCAGTGGTGTTAGTGATGTGTTTGCAACCTTTCTGCACGAGTTACAAAGAAATGAATTTAGGTTGGATTGCTCAACAAAGAAATCGAATCGTTTATTAATATTGAGCACATAGACCAGGAATTGGCTACCAACATCGAATATGAAGACGAAATATTTCACGTTATGTGCTGAATATATTACCCATTGAAAAGCAGAAAATGTGACATCCTGAAGAAAAGCCACATCTTCGAGTTATTAAATTTGTCGACAAGCTTCAGAGAAATATTGACAATGACAGAACTATTCTATGAACCACAAGATTTCGAGAACTCCCAAGAAGCCTCGATGACAGAAACTCCGCATGCGTCACAGCTCCTACCGCAAGCAGAGTGTGATAATGCGACAGGTTTGTTGGCTGAACGTGAATTTCAGTAGGCCGACGCCTTGCTGTAGTGTTGCATTCAAGAGACAGCTGAAGTGAGCGCAAGCAAATCGACTCTCTTGGCGTCACGGAAAGCTATGTATAAGGAGTGCTTCCAAACTGAGATAACGGGCGTACCCTTGGGGAACTCAAAGTGCAGAATGAGAGATACGTTTTGCCAACCAAAAGACAGTCAATCGTCGACGCTGAAGAGCGGAGTACTGACAATAATGACAGACATCACAAGAGGTTTTTCGTTGCACGCGTCCTACAACAGACCCGAAGATTTTGCGCCAAGCGCTCTTTTAAGAAACGGAATGCATCACAAAATGATTCTTCAAACAGGAAAGTGCAAAAATCCCGAAAGAAGCGTGAGGGAGCTAGGAAGGTGTTTCCAGGCCGAGATTTATATGACTTTGTTGAATACACATCCGAGTTCAGAGGCGTCGAAGATCTGCTTCGTATTTCAGCATGGCTGCGTCGTCTGCACCGACTATACCGGCATGTGCTCCAAAGACGGCCGCAGCTTCAGTTTCGCCTACCGATTGCCTCAGAGTACCCCAAAAGAACGAACGAACCGAAGGCACCTACTGGACGCGGGCTGACCACGCCAACTTTGGGGGCAATGAAAATGGGGCCTGTGAAGATGCAGAAACTTTCTAATCATCATCGTGGCACCGGCCAGAACATCATCATTGGTGCGATAAATCTCTCGCGAGCAGCTCTCGCTCGTGCTGCTTTCTCTTTCCTCATCTGCCATCTTGATAATAGAACACCACCATCGCATCACCGAAACATATCGGGCCTCGGTCTCTCCTCTTATACAGAGATGATAGGAAACATTCTTTTTTTTTGTTCACGGCTTTCTCACGGGTTCGTCCACGGCTTTCGCTCATGCAAGTACGGTTGAGAAGTGTGGTAATCAAATCAAAACAAAGACGCGTCTCAAGTGGGGCAGACCAGGGTAGTGTTTTGTCTACTATGTTTTTGAATCTGGCTAAGGCTGGGGTTCCTGCAGCACTAAAGACGTTCAACGACGAGATAACGTATTTATGTTCGCTGGCAGTGTTTGCATCTGGTTGTCCGGCTATCAACGTAAGCGATTCACAGTGATGGCTCAAGGGAATGTTCATTTGTGCTCCATCGAACTGACGCTGTCTGCCGAGAAGTCCTGTTTTGTTCTTTTCCCTGTAAACCGGGGACGGTTCATTCATGTTAAGTTACATTGCGCAGCCTGGCTATGTGTCCAGCCACTAACGTGCGGTTGCTTGGTGTCATCCCTGACAGCAGACTGTTTAGGAGACGGGCAGTGACACGTCTATTTCGGCGTTACTTCCCGTATGAACATTTTGAGGAGTATTCTTGGAGCTGAGTGGGAGAATCACGGGCGTCCTTGATTAATATGCACTCGGCACTGATTGTGAGTCGGATTCTTTACCACTTGCTTCTGATGTCCCCTTCAGAATCCACGTATTAGGGTCTCGAAGAGGTGCATAGCAAAGGGCGGCGGACAGCAATTCGAGTTTCTGAGTGCGCGGCGAACGAGGTCATACGGCCGAGCCAGTAGGCTACACTCCGCTTGATGGTGTCAGAGAGGGTACTGGCGCTGGTAATGCGTCTAGGGGAATGCAGTGGTGGACGAGAGCAATAATAATGCCGCTTTAAACAAGGAAGGCAGCTCATTCCCAACTGTTGTAAACACTCTGAGAATACTGTGCCATCAGTGGTCGGGGGAGGTTTGCCATCTCACTGCCGGCATGGCCTTACAAGAGCCTTCAGTGTCAGCAACACGTTCGTCACATGATAGACAAGTTAAATACTCCAGTGGAAGCATCCATATTTTTGGTTCACGACGTTTTTAGTACTCTTATCCTAATGAATTGCATTTTTTATGGACGGACCAGCCAATACGCACAGAGGGGTTAGTGCAGCTGCGTATGTCATGCCTGATCACCAGGTGTCCTGGGCAGCCGCCGGAATTTTGTGGTGTTGTCCACCGAACCCGAATCTATTCCTATCGCGGCTGCTTTGAGGAGCCTTAGTTATATTTGCCGCAGGGAGTTGTAATTCTGACTGATTCAAAACCAGCACTAGAACTTTGGCAGCGTGGCATCCCCACAAAACGGGTCTGTCACCGTTCCTTACGTCTTGTGAAAAAACTCAGTAGCAACACTTTTAATGGGTAACTTCAGTGCATTCCATCGCATGTTGGCGGCAAGGGTAATAAGACCACCGAACAGTTTCCCTAAAACGCGCTGTAATTTGCACCGACTGTTAAGGTTTCCGCAAAATAACTGTAACAATTTCAGGCGAACCGACGTCGAACATTTCAAGTCCTTGAGAGATCCCTGTCATCAGCCCTAGAACACAAAGGGGCTTACCGGTTAGGAATCAAAATTGCTGTACCACATTCGAACGGGCTCAGCGAAGATCCCAGCATGGCTACTCAATGTGGGCCTCGTACGATTGCCTGTGCGTTTGTCATGTGCAGTGATAGAGCATGTACACCACTTTTAATGTGTTGCCCCGGGTATGATGTCGAGTGGGCTGCAATGCTACCAGCCATATGACAATTGGCAGCCCACACAACACCCTGTACAGCGTCGTCTTCTAAAGGGGTCAATAAATGCTGCGTAGGGATGCGTCGCGCCTTCTAATAAGTATTCTTAAGGAGACAAAAATGGCGATGTCGTGATGAAAGCAACATAACATAGAATAATTAGGGGTAGCTTGGTCAGAGCAATTGCCGGCATATCCAGCAAGGCTTAACCAGCACGATTCCGCAGAACAACTTCCACCACCACCATCACATCCTCTTTCATTGTTGGGGTTCATTGTTTGGGTCCGAAATAACCATCTGTTCCAGATATTTTTATTCTGAGACATCTTCCAACATTTCGTCTTCTATTTTCAAAAGACGTTCTTGGCATGCTCATTCCTCACCACCTCAGATATATCCACATTTATTTCTGTGCCCACGGCAGTGCGCTCTGATTCTAGTTTCTAGAGAATCGTTTGCGTGTGTTCTGCAGTCACATCAGCAAGTCTCTCTTCCGCAAACCTCAAATGGCTCACGTATTGCCCAGTTATCATAATACTATGTTCTGTACTCCCTGAGGGCATGCCGTGAATAGTTTTCACTTGATAATATCTACCTGTCGACTCCCTTTGGGATCTGAAATTTATTGCTTTGCTGTGGGTGTGTTATCCTGCCCGTGGGTGCCTTATAAATGTCTTGCAGAAGTCTCATGTGGGTTTACTGTTTTCCCTGGCCTTTAAGTGCTTTTTAAAATTTCTGTGTTGACTATGGAGTCAAACACTTTCTGGTAATATACAGATGCCTTGTGAAATGGCTTAGAATGCTCAGCAGTTTCTTGATCACTTGGTTGACGGCATGGGCGTAATTCATAGTGCAGTACCCTTGATAAATCGAGCCTGTTCTCGGGATTTATGGTACTCCAGGACGTCACTTATCTGGCTAACTATAACTTTGGCAAACAGCTTACAAACAATTGAGAGTAGACTGACGTGTTTGTTATTTTTTAAGTTTGTGGGATCTCCGTTCTTATCAATCAGATTAGTATTGTTGACGTTTTTTTATGGTATGGGCAATATTCAAGTCTTCAAAAATTCAAAAAATATAAAAAAAACTATTTCAGTACAGTATGTCGTACTCCTTAGAAATTCGTATGGTTATGCCCTTGTTCCCGCGCAACTTTTCCATTCTCCTGTAGTTGAGCTCCTTTCTTACTTCGTATTTAGTTACAAGTGAGACATCTTCAGCTGACATTCTATTCTCAGTGCTTCACCTGGTTTAATATCACTGGCATACATCCTGGTGTAGAATCGTGCTTCCTAATTATATCGTTCATGTTGCCGGTATTATTTTCCTGTTTATCTCTAAGTGCGTATATCCTCTCTGGCGACGGCTAGCTTTCTCTTGCCTTAGGTTTAATGTTTTTGCTGCATTTTGTAGATCACGTATTGTTGTATGCAGGAATGTCTTTTGTTTTATTTCTCCGAATTTGTTTTGACAGCGTCAATTCAATCTGATTCATCGCACTTGACAATTTTATGTTCCTAAATAGGGAAAATCTTTATCACATTTTCCTAGGTATTTTTCCAGTTGCTTCTCGACATGTTGCTCCTCGCAGAGCTGCTGCTGATTCACTGAGAGCCAATGGTACGTTGTCATTTATCCGGTCTACAGTAACCTCGCTCTGCCCGTTCAAAAGCGAGAATTCGTTTTAAGTTTTTTTTAAAACTCCGACCTGGCTCTGAATGACTCGGTTGGAAGATTTTTACTTTTTACAAGTTTTGTTCTTTCTCGAATATTATTCAGCCTTGGTTTGTATCTAATCATCGTTTGATTGCTGCTCCGAATCTTACCAGCTATTCAGTCTTTCACAATACCCCGATTGTGACTTACACAAAGTAAGCTTCATTTTTGGTTTTTGAAACTTGAGTTTTTATGTCTATTTCCTATTGTTTTGTTTGCACAAGAATGTGCTCCTTAACCTCACGCTATTTCTCTGTCGAATCCCGCCAGTGTATTTTCCTGAGCGGTCGCGATTGTCTATTCCGAAGTTTCCCACTGAACGTCGTCCAATTTATTTATTACCGACCTTTGCTTGTAAGCCTCCCATCGCAATCGTGAACTTGGTTGTTGCCTTCTTTTTTATTGATTCGACGTCCTAATAGAAGCTATCTACGCCTTCGTCACATTAGCGAGCTTCGTCACATTAGCTAGCTAGCCTCGCAAATGGTGAAAAACCCCTTAAATTGTCCTTCTATTTCTCTGGAGAATAAATATTCCTCTCTGTGTTCTTTTTTCTCTTGGGGTCCCAGGTTTCATTGGTTTAAAACATGTTTAATTATTTTGCTGCTCTTGCAAGCTGCTATAGATAAGCGCAGCTTTGGTAAAGGAATTCTTACAGAATGGCAAAAAGGGAAAGAAAAATATGGCGCCATTTACTGCTTCAGCAGCCTAGATACAACACTCTGGTCGCCTCTAGTCGTAGCCGTCGTAATGTCCGGTGCGTCGTCGCAAAGCCAGTCACTAACGAATGGGCTTCGGGGTCCAAGGTAAAAAAGAGAATCTTCCTGATAGTTAGCTCCATCAATTGTTCCCCAGCCCTTCTAATTTCGATGAACCCTATATTGCCCAACATATTCACAGAGTTCCTCTAGAATTGCAGCTAGGCTTCCAGCAATAGACAAGGTACATGCGCTGAACGTTGCCAGTGTCAAGTGCCAGTAGCGGCCAGTCCGGACGCAGAGATTCTTAGTGCTCTCTGCTGTATCGCTGTTCTGATTGCCGTCGTGCACAGGTTCTCTACGGCTGCAGGGGACTGAGGAGTGACAGTTCAGTTTTCTAGTCATAGATGGTGTACGCCAGCTAGTACACAAGGGTGGCCTGATCCTTCTCTGTTGAGGCTGTGCTGTTTGTGTCCCGGTGATTCTTGCTTTCTTGGTGGATCCTTCCTAGTGCCTCCCCTTAGGTATCCAGGATGGTGGTTACATCCGGAGCGGGCAGCACTTCACTCTGCACACAGGCAGCACGCAATTCTTGCATGGATTTGGCACAAAGAAACGTTCCGCTAAGGCTAGTTTTCGAAGAACTTTGCGAATTCGGTTTTGATTATGTAGAACGTAAACTGGCATTGAAAGGAAATCGCTGTCTCCAAAAAAGTACTAACCATGAAGGGCAAGTTTTAACAATCATTTCAGTCCCTTTCTTAGTGGTGGCAAGCGTCACACTGCAGTAGAAGTCACTCACAAAATGCCGTCCACGGATGTACACAAGCGGGGGGAATTCAAGTAAAGGATCTATTTTCCTTGCTCTTTAGTGAACACGTCCAAAATCAGTAACAGCCATTTTCTCTCACTTGGTCGGAAGTTATACCCATATTTGACGTTCTACCCAAGATCGACATTCTACTGATGCCTATTTCGCGGTGAGATATATCGCAGTATAGGCCGACGGCGCTTCGCCGTAACTTTCGTTGGAGGACATCGTTTTCGTGCTGACGGATCCTTCCCGGTAGATTTTTCGCCTCCCCAATCCTCGAGAAGGAGCACTCAGGGGAAAAAAACCTCCTCTACAATACCGGACGTATCTTGTATACGGCACAAACCTGTGCTCTACGAGTGTTCGAAAGCATTCCTGCCTCGAGTGCCTTTGAACTTCCAAATACTAATCGGATTCGAAGGAATTTTGCCGACCTACAAGTTCTCAAATGCAGATGAAAGGTTCCGCATTCTCCTGCTATGTTTTGGTGTAATCACTGCTGCGCAGTGTTGTTCTTGTAAAATAACCAAAAATATATTTACAGTTATATAGGCGCAAAAACAAAAAAAATAATGAAACTGATACCAACCTACAAACTTACACAAAACATGCACAAACCAGGCATTTTTTTTTCTTTTTTACCACCAGTATTGAGAATACCGTCGAACCACACGTCTTCCGTTGCCACATGTCACCCAACACATCGTATTTTAAACTGACACTAGTGAGTTCCTGATAAGGTGAGTTTTCTATGAAATCACAGGGGCTAAGTGTACACAGTGTACCCCCAATCTTTCACTAGCCGCACTCTCCCAACCGCATAAGTACCCTATTAGGTCATGAAGGAAGTGTGCCTTGCCACAGGTTTCGCTTTCGCAATGCAGACTGACAACCAAAGCAGACCGACAACATGGTTGTCACAGCTTCAAAATCCAGCCGGTAGCCTCACACGCCGTGCTGTAAATGTTCGGAACAATTACTACAAAGTAAAACCAAAGAAAGTTATGAGCAACAAAGCCATTTCGCAGGTTTGCTCGCAGCCATAGCTGCACAAGAGAAACTACACCGCAAATTGTCGTAGTTACATCGCTTGAGGATTCGAGGCGAAGCCTTCCTAGTTATTAATATATTTCATAACAGGGCAATCCATGAAGCCGCAAACGCCGAATTGTTACGGTAATAAGAGATTAGTTTGCATATTGCTGGAGTATCGTCGTCCTACCGTGCCGCAGGAAGAGTGACACTGTAGGCGGCCGACGCTGGCGGATGGGCGAGCCCAGGTTTATTTGGTATGGGATGGCAGGGCTAAGGCGAGGATTATGAGCGCGTAATAGGGGGCCGTTCGAGATGGGTTCTGATTGACACCGCTGAAGATGACGGCGATGAAGAAGGTGATGACGATGCTCTTGTGAACACCCGGAAGACAAAGGGCGGGGACGTGCAGAGGGTACCATGAATTTTATTTACAGAATGATGATGACATCAGCATTAGCGGGAATCGGGAATCTTCGGTTTTTCACAACATCATCTCCCACCCCTCCCCCTACAGAGTGAGTAAACTAGTTGGCAGACCACTATTTCCCGTTTCACTGGCACATTCACTTTATAGTTCATCCAGTTCCGTTTAGGGACGACGGCAGGGTCTTGCAACCGTGTTTGTAGCGTCGATGGCGTTTCAGGCAAATGGACCTGCGGACGGTGACAGTCTTGTTTACAGCAAGCATAGCTTTTAAGTGCGAATGCACTTCTTAAGCGAGCCTGAATCGTCCGCCGCCGTCGTCCGCATGGCAACAGCTGCGGGTGCGCGCGCTCCTCTTCTTCCTCCTTGTCTTCCCTAGCAACGGGGGGAGATGGGCGCGCGCTACTCTCCTCCTCCTCTCTCCGCTCAGTGACTGCGGGTGTTGGGCGCTTCCTCTCCACTTCGGGCGGGAGAGCTCTCGCTCGCGTAGCGGGCGCTCCGCATTCCGACGCGTGAGGGCGCTCGTGTAGCCCTCGCCGTAACGGCGGGCGCTACTGTCCTCCTCCTCTCTCCGCTCAGTGACTGCGGGTGTTGGGCGCCTCCTCTCCACTCCAAGATCACGATATCCACCGTAATCGCGCAATCAACAACCGTGCATTCGCACTTACACACTCTCCCCCTCGGGGAAGTGTGAGGGAATTTTCTGTAATAGTTTAATTGCAGTCTATAGCCTTCCAAAAATGTACCTGCAAAATATCACAGCTGTATCGTAAGTATTCACAAAGCTGGCGCCCTCTGAAGTCGCCCAAATGACCATTTTTTGGAGAAATAACGTTTCATATGAGGGTCAGTGATTTTCTTGCAAAAGACGAAACCATACCATGACGCTTGTGTGGATTGTACCTGCGTGTTTCACTGTATTTTTGTGCATCTTTTTGGTGCGCCTTATCAAGGACTTCGGTAGTTGCCTAAGTTTTTCCTCGTAGTACATTTCACAACGGTAGACGTGCTTCCTTGGTTGATATATCAGACACGTGAAGCTCCTGGGGAAAGGCGTCATTGGTGCTCCACATTGCTCTAGGCCTATTTCTGTTGCGGGCGGCTCACCCTGGCATTAGTCACTGTCGTTAGGTATTTCTTTGGGTGTTTTGAACGAATGAATTCAGGCTTTGGAGTTCCTAAATCTTCTGGCGAAGCTTCACTCGAAACGGTGACATTAGTTGGGTACTCAATCGTAGACGGCGGTGTCGGAATTGAAATAGGCGGATCTAGATTATCGGCCAGTTCCTTCGTAGAATTCTTTACGAGCAAATAGTCGGAGATGCCGGATAATACATCAGTAGTACAGTGAGATTCTTGTCAACCCATCTTTTGAGGCACACCGCAATCTGGTTCTCGGGTCGATTATATTTTCCTCACAATAAAAGCACGCAATAAATCGCTCTTCCAGATATTTGGGGGTTACGTATGCCTCAAGCTCTTTGTCTAGCTTTTTGAGCTTCGCTTCGTGTTCTTGGAGGTGGTAAAGAATGCTTCTGAGTCCTCGGTGACTGGGCTGCGGGCAGTTCACGGCGGAAATGGCTTCAGTTCGAATATTTTGTAATAATGCTCGGAGTGCCTGTCGTTTTATTTTTGACACCTCACAGTACAAATATTCAATAAACTGTCTTCTTTTTCCCCGTCGGCCATCGTATTGTTCAGGTGGAATGCGGTTCGCGCTTCACTCACCGGGATTTTGCAGTGCGGATTACCTTATGCGGTGGTCAACACTTCCAAGGGCCCTTCAGTGTGCATGCACGCCCTTCGGCATCAGTGTGGTCTCTGGCTTCCATCGTCTTGAAAAATACGTCGCGTGAATCCGAGTCGTCGAGGGAGCTTTGTTTGCGGGATTCTTGCACCAATGTCGTGCAAAACAAGAAGACAAAGGACCGGGACGTGCAGTGGGTATACCATAAATATTATATACATCATGACGTTGATAATGTCAGCATGCGTGGGAATCGGGGAACTTCTTCTTTAACAACAGATGCCGTACCAAGAGTGCTTCCTCCGTAACGCCGAGTGCGTAAAAGAAAACAAAACGAATGATTTACCCTGCGTGGTAAATAACGCGAATATTTGGCACAGTATTGTTGTGCTGAAAATACATAGCGACCCGTGAATTGCGAGAAGGAGAAGAAACTAAGAGGAAAACTTACACCATCTTCCCGTTGGGGAACCCTCAGTAGTATGCGAAGCAGCCATGCGGTGTAAGGAAGTTTCCATAAGTTTTCAGTTCGTCTTTTTCGTTGATGTTCAGCGTCGCGGCCCTCCGTTGTATCAGTAGCTTCTTCACGTAGTTTTAATGAGTCCCGGACATAAAGCGCGTTAGTTGTACAGAGGTCAAACCTGTGAACAACCACGCGCGAACGCGTGGCCTTCGATAGGTGCAGCGCAGCCGGCTGATAGCCACCGGCGTGACCAGTGAGATTATGTGGCTTCGCATGTGAAAGCTATTGCCGATGCTTCCGTGTTTTGGGGGCAAGCTTCAACGCCGAAAGTTCCTCACTGCGACCGCCGCCAAATCCTATATTAAGCGTTATCGTACGCTGATAACCAGTGCAGTCTTGTCATAGCCATTGGTATGGTTCGAATATTAATAAAAGGGGAATATGGGAGCCATACTAAAGGTGGAAACGATACCGCCCTGGTTATCAGCCTTAGATGATATATAATATAGGCGTTGGCGGCGATCGTGGTGAGGGACTTTTGGTGTCGAATCTCTGCCCCCAAAACACGGAAGCATCGTCAATAGCTTTCGCATGCCTTGCCGCCGCAGCGCCGTCCCCTAATCTCGCTGTTCACTCCGGTGGCTATCAGCAGGCTTCGCTGCACGAATCGAAAGCCACGCGTTCGCGCTTTGTTATTAACAGTTTTGACCTCTGTACATGCTCCCGTCCCGGATTGTAGCACAGTGCGACGAGCACCACATACCTCTTGTTGCGGCCAGACAGTCGTGGGATCGAAACCGGGCACCACCTAACTATTTCTTTTTAGAGTGGACTGCGCTGACATCATCCCAAACGCTGACGGGGATAAAGAGTAGTGCATGCGCGGTAGAGTGCGGACGGCGGGCAAGGAAAGGAGGAACACACACCCGAGCATGAGATGCTCGGCATCTTAAATAGCAATGTCTACACGCATATACTGTGACGAAGACAAACAAGAAACCCAGGCGCCGGCTATAAGAGATGCCTACAAAAGGACTCCCGCATGAGCCGCGCTTATGGACCGATGTTGGCGGCGGTAGCACGTAAGCTGGCACCTACTCAGGAGGATTGGCCAAGAAGATTTTTTTCCTTAAAAAGAACCAGATAAGGCAAAACAGTACATTAGAAGAAAGAGGTTAGTACGTAGTGTAAAGAGAGAAACAGAAAAGGAAAGAGGAACGAGAAATCCTGATCGGAATCGCTTCAGCAAGGCAGCCGAGCTTTCTCTAAAATGAAGGAATGTATGGCGTGGCAAACATCCCAATGGCCTAGGGCTATCTTCGAACTGTCGTCCTTGGTCGGCGGTTACACGGCGGGGGGCGCCGAAACGAGCAATCCAACCGGTGAAGAAGGCCGAGGCGACGTCTTCTGCGGTGATTCCCTCGAGGGGCCATGCCTCGGGCCATCGAGCGTATCGGTCGATGGCGGTGAGACAGTAGCGGTAGAGTCCAGCCTGGGGAAATGGTCCTATAATATCGAGGTGGACGTGCTCGAACCGACCAGAGGGCTGAGGGAATGTTCCGAGTGGGGACGTGACGTGCCTGGTGATTTTGGCACGTTGGCAGTGAATGCAGGAGCGTGCCCACGTGTGACAATCGCGCTGCATAGGAGGCCAGACATAGCGGTCAGCTACGAGACGTGGAGAGGCGCGTATGCCGGGATGGCTGAGGTTGTGGAGCTGGTTGAAAACACCCCGGCGATGGGACAGGGGCACATAGGGCCTGCTTAGTCCTGTCGACTTGTCGCAACAGATTGAGGTTGCCGACCCTGGAATGGGGACTTCTTGTAGCTGTAGTGAGGACGTGCCCTTGAGGAGTTCCTGCAGTTCGGCATCCGTGGTCTGAGCCTCGGCGAGGACGTCCGCTGTTATCTGCGCCGAGCTGATGGTAACTACACGTGAAAGCGCGTCGGCGACCACGTTGTCTTTCCCGCTGACATGTTGGATGTCGGTGGTTAACTGTGCGATGAACGAGAGTTGGTTCTGCTGAACAGGCGGGAGTGTGTCGCGACGTGGAGAGAAGGCGTAGGTGAGAGGCTTGTGGTCGGTATAGATGGTGCAGTTCTGTGCTTCGAGAATATGGCGAAAGTGTTGCACTGCTTTGTATATCGCCAGACGTTCTCTGTAGTAGGCTGGCAAATTGGTCGGGGCGGTGGTCGTGGTTTAGTCAGTGGAACTGGCGACTGAAGGGGTCGTTTTCGGGGTTGCGAGTTTCTTCGAGAAGAAAGCCAAGGGATGCCAGGTGTTGTCCATGCGTTGCATGAGGGCGGCGCTGATGGCGAAACTAGATGCGTCCGTGAAGAGTCCCAAGGGAGCGTCTGGCACAGGGTGGGTGAGGAGCGTGGCGGTGCAGAGGGTGGCTTTGCAATCTTCGAAGGTTTTCGCTAACGTTGGTGTCCACGTGACGGGTTGGTTTCCCCGTAGCCCAGCCAAAGCATCGTGGAGGTGATCCTGGTGTTCGGCTGCGTGTGGCAAAAAACGCCTCTAGAAGTTCAGCATGCCGAGGAAACGGCGAAGGTCTTTAGCAGTGGTGGGTCGAGGGTAATTTTGCAGGTCCGAGATGCGTTGCGGCAAGGGCCGAATGCCCTCAGACGAAACTTCGTGGCCAAGGAAATGGACGACGGAAGTACCTAGCGTGCTTTTTTGGATATTGACGAGTAGAACGTGGTCATCGAGGCGTTCGAACAGCAGGCGAAGGTGCCTGTGGTGCTCTTCTGTGTCGCGGGAAAATAACAGTATGTCGTCAAGGTAAATGAAACAGAAGTCGAGGCCGCGAACGACATCGTCGAAGAAGCGCTGAAAGGTTTGTCCAGCGTTCCGCAGGCCGAAGCTCATGAAGGGAAACTCTAACAACCCAAAGGGTGTGATGATAACGGTTTTCGGGACATCATCCGGATTCACGGGGATCTGTGTGTAGGCCTTCACCAAGTCTAGCACGGAGAACACGTGGCAGCCATGAATGTGATGGGCGAAGTCCTGTATGTGGTGGACGGGGTACCTGTCCGTGATGGTGCGAGCGTTTAGGGCGCGGTAGTCCCCACAGGGCCGCCAGCCTTCGGTCTTCTTCGGGACAAGGTGGAGTGGTGAATCCCAAGGACTGTCAGAGCCGCGGGCACTTCCTTCGCGGAGCAAGGACTCGAACTTTGCTTTGCCTATGGGCTTGAGGTCCGGGGCAAGGCGACGGGCACGGCAGAAAACTGGGTGACCTGACGTGGTCCGGATGTAGTGCACGGTGGTGTGCTGAACTTTGCGTGGCAGTCCGCTGGGGCGCGTCAAACCGGGAAATTCGGCGAGGATGGCATTGTACGGCGAGGGATTTTCAATGCTGAGCACCTTGATGCTTGGCTGTTGGGCGGTCGTTCGCTGGCCTGGTGTGGATTGTCCCGTTGTCGCGTCGATTAGCTCGACGTTGCGGCAGTCCGGAAGGAGGTTGTAGTGAGCCAGAAAGTCTGAGCCAATGATTGGCTCGGCGACGTCGGCGATGACAATGTTCCAGTGAAAGTCGCGGCATAGGTTCTTGAGCTGGATGTGCAGGCGCAGCGAGCCGTACTTCTTGATTGTGGACTGGTTTGCCGCGTTGAGCTCGAAAGATGTCGGCGGACGATGGCCTTGAAGGTGGTGTCGCGGGTAGCAGCAAACGTCAGAACCGCTGTCGACCAGGTAACGCTGCTTCGTGATTTGGTCGGTGACGAAGATGCGACGGCCTCCGGGTTGGCAGCTTGCGGCCGTCTCTACGAGCTGCCGCTGTCGTTTTCCGCATATCCCACGGAACAGGGGGAACGACACTGCCGGGCTTTGTCACCAAAGCGTCGGTGGTAGTAGCACGGACCGTTGATGTCCGGTTGTGGTGACGAGGTGGTGTTACGGTCACGGCTTTGCGAATGGCGGCGCTGTGGCGTCGGAAGACGTTCATCCAGGTGTTGATGGATGGAGGTGAGCTGTCGATCGATGTCGTCGATACGGCGTGTATGATCCGTGGTGTTCAGCGGTGCGGCGACAGCCTGGATGGTGGGCGACTACTGCGGCGAGGAGGCCTCGACGACGTGATCAGCAATCTCCGCAAGTTCGTCGAGAGGTAGCTTGACCTGAGCCTGCAGAATCGCCTGGGTGTGCGGCGGGAGCCGTTGAAGCCAAAGCGATCGCAGGAAAGAATCCTGGACTTGCATGTTGCCCGCGAGCGTACGCAAGTGGCGCAGGAGCTGCGAAGGTTCGCTCAGCGAGCTCTGCTGACTGCAGTTGTCGTATCTTCTGTTCTTCCGAGACTGACAGGCGGCGGATAAGTGCAGTCTTCAGGTGTTCGCACAGATTGTCCGTTGGTGGGTTGGCAAGGATATCCCGGACCTCGTTGGCGTAACGTGCGTCCAAGTGAGCGACGACGTAATCGTAGCGGGTCCGGTCTTGCGTGATGCGCGCCAAGGAGAACTGGGCCTCGACCTGGGCGAACCAGACCTCGGGCGAGTCCGCCCAAAACGGCGGAAGCTTGACAGCAACACGCCAGGAAGCAGCGTGCGGGAAGGCTTCTGTAGGAGCTCTGGCGACCATGGGAAGCACTATCCACCCGCAGAAGCACAACGTCGTATTTCATCGCGAAACAAAGGCATCCACAACACACACACCATCGCCTCCTATAATGCCAAACGCATGTCGCACTTCCCAATGGGACTGAGTGGTACGCCTGCAGTGCCAACATGCCGCGAGGTGGGGCACCGAACTGAATCGGGATCACGGAACCGTAACTGACCTCTAGAGTGGTTTGTGCCTTGTTCCCAAGGGAACCGATGTTTGAGATCGTCAAAGAAATGGCGCTCGCTCCAGCGCTAGAAAGCTCAGAGCCATGGCGGAGCATGTTTTGCCAACGTTGCCGCTCTGTACCACGCGTCGCCCCAAGCTGAACTGGCCACATGATTGAAGCGTTGTGAGCACGGGTTCTGTATCAGTTTAAAATGTCTTTTTCACAAGCCGCCAACAGAAATTACCACCGCTGTAAAATAAGAGCCGGCACCAGCGGGGCCACATCTGATACGGCACTTTTTGGATAAACAGTGCGCGGTGCATCAAAGAGAACGAGCGCACAATCCCCCCCGTGCGGCTGCGAGTTCGCCGCCCATAAAAAGTTGCGTGCCGCCGATACTGCAGCAACGAACACCGCGAAAGGGCAATGCCAGGCCGCCGCACACATGCCGCCACGTTTTTTGTTTGATTTTCCAGCCTTTAGCGGAGTGTGGGATTCAAGGAGTCAACAAAGTTTGCCCGTAGCAGACGGCAGTATGAGCAGCGCAATAGCGGAAGTACGTCACCGCCGAGGAGCGCAGCATCACGGGAGGGAAGGCTGGCGCACCGTAAACCGCGGAGAGTAAGTTGAATGGCGGAGGAAACGCGGTGCGACGATAATGGGCGGTTTTTGATTTACGATTTCTGAGCTAATACTCATCGCTTTAACAAAATTCTTGCGGGAGGAGATTGCTAATGCATTGCTTTATTTGGTGACGTGTATATCCCTGCATCGGCGGGAGGTATTTCAGGACTCATTTAGGTTGGTTAGAAGAAACTTAGCATGTGTTGAGAAAAAGTTATCAACAGAGACCTCCACTTCTGTGGGTTGAGTCTCCAAGACGGAAACTGAAAGGAGCGTGGAGATTATTGGATAAAGTAAACAATTTGCAAAATGACCAGCAGGCTCAGGTTACGAGACCAATAAGAGCCGACAAACGCAATTGCTTGTTGGATAAAAAGAGCCTGTGGTCTGGACAGCGGTGACTCAATGAACTTTGCAAATGCATTGGTGGTTACATATTTAAACCGGGAATTCAGCTTTGGGACTGCGGCCTCTAAATACAACACCTGAATCTGGACGTAACTGGATAGGCCTAAGCAGCAACGGAATGCTTGTCGTCCGACTTCACCAAATGCAGGAGCTTATACATCGCAGAAAGAGGAGAATAAAACAAACCCAAATTGTAGGATAGGTCGAACATAAATGTGTAAATCATGAAGAGCGTATATAAATTCAGACCTGTTCTTTTGTCAGCTCCCACCGGCTGCGCTCAGGCGGCGCTTCCTTCTCTCTATTCAACACACACCCCGCCGCCTTAAGATGATCAGGGGCTTGGTTCAAAAAATCACAGCCGCTGAACTCGATAGTTGGCAGGACGCCGGGGTCGAATTGTCCTTTATAAGACCTACGTCCCCCACGTGGAGTGTAGAGGGATGCTGTGATGTTGCCTCGTGAGCGTATGGGAGAAACAGGAGGTAATCTCGCATCAATCAACACCAAAGACGCTCCGTTAAGACTTGACGGTGTCGAGCCCGTCTCCCCTGCTCCTTGTCCTTGGACAGCTTGTGCAAGGCCGAGTTTCTGAAGCAGGTACGTGTTGCTTTCGTGTAGCCAGAAGTATGCTGGGGTCAGCGGATATGACTCAGCCGCGTCTAGTGAGCGATACGTGAGGAACGGGCTGGTAAAAACTGCCTAGACTTGGTAAAACGTGGTCTGCAGCTCTTCAACCGCCACGGAACTGGGGCCGAGAATTCGCCATTGTGTATCCTTTGTGAGCCAGATTAAACGTTCCCACCAACTACTCCTATGTGGAGCTCTTTTGACGTTAAATTTCCCGGTAATGTTGCGGCACTGCAAAAATGAAGGACGGGCGCTTCCGGAGTGGAACGCGGAGCACGTGCGCTGGGCTTATCCAAGTAAATTGTTGATGGCATGCCGCGTCTACAGATGAGCAGCATGAAGGCAGACAACAAGCTCGGTGAAGTCATCTGAGATGTAAGCTCAAGATGAAAAGCTGGTGTCACGCTACTGGAGAAAATGGCGCCGCAGTTATTTGTTTGGCTGGGATTCTTGTTCCGGCAGAACAGCGGTCCCCAGAAGTCTACACCGACAACGTCCGGCGGTCTGAATTTAGTCGGCCTAAGCTCAGTAGGCAGCGGGGGACTTCGTGGCTTGGCGGCGGCGGAGAAGCATTTCCGCGCGTTCTTGCAACTTTCCGTGCCATTCTGCACCCCGCAAGGCTGCTCGGGCGTTCGCGACTGCGTCGTGACATATGTTCGGTGAATTTTTGAGGGGTGTCACTTCTCTCCAGAGCATCGATGAGGGTCACGTAACGGGGAAGGAAGATAAAATGGAATACCGATGTGACGGATGATAAAGCATTGCCCGCATTCGGCCACCATAGCCGAAGCCACTGGCCCGCGCTCGTCCGCGCACCCAGAAGAAGTGCTTTGTTACGGTTTCTCACGTGTGTGCCCTACAATCGGTCACATACCAGCCTCACCAACACCAGGAGGCCACTCGAGTGAAATATCATTGACTACAAGCATGCACGAACCCATCAACGAAACCAAAACGGACTGTACCCCTGAGCCATTCGCCTATGTTTGCGTCACAAGAACAGTCAAAAATGCGTGTATGCCCGTGAGCCGTGAAAATCTTAAGTTCACCGACGACCACTGTCAGCCGCGGCAGCTCCAGTGAGTAAACTCTCCTGCTCAAAACTACACTTTTCGTTTGCAGCCGAAACGTGCTAAAGTACCCTAGTCTCTCAACGCAAAGTCATCCCGTGAAAATTCAAAACAATAGACGAAATGTAGGTGACTCCACCTCAAAACCCATTCATGTAGCTCGCAAAAGTTCTACCCAAACCTAGGCAACTGCTGTCCTGGCCCTGCTCGTACAAACTGCACGTCGAACGAAGAAAACCGTGCAAACCACGTCAGAACGTGGACCGTATATGTAGCCAGTCATTTTATAAAAACAGCAGCCCAGTGCTTATAGACCGAAAAAACCAAATGCACCAAATTTAGCGGATTTTGCCAAAAACGTTTCAAAACGTGATTTAAAGTTCCGGGACAAAAACAGTAGCCAAACCAATGTAAAACCAAGGTTCCCAAGAAAAAAGAACCGCCAATTTTGGCTGTAAACTTGGAACTTGCTAACGATCAGTACTAGGCCGATTAAGTCCAATGAACGATGACACGAACGAAGAAAAAATGCAAAGAAAACGAGTATCAAACCAGGAAAAAAACTTCACAGAAAGAAAAGCGAAGGTACAATGAGCGAAGAGCCGTCAGATGCTGCCTCGGACTCTGCAGAGGTTTCCAAAGAAGTGCATCTTTCCGAGACACACAAAGCAAAAAAACTGGAACATGTGCAGGGATACAAGGAAGAAAGAATACTTCTCTTCACAAACCTAATCCCAACCGGCGGCTCTGCATCGAAATGCGGCTTCCCTGTACAACATTAGACAATGAGTAAAAGCAATGAAGACTGTGAAGACGATTTCCCTGGCCTCCAACAAGCACTCACAAATTATTCAGGAAAGGATGATTCTCTTCTGGCAAAGCTGGCGAAGAGCGATGGCAGATTCTTTAAGTCCTTGATGTCGATTTCAAACAACTGCCAAGAACAAGAAGCCCTAAAAGACTTGGACTCTCTACTAACAGAATACACCAGAGTAAAGACGATTGCGCTTTAGGCAAACCAAGAACGTAAAGTTACACAAGGGGAGCTCAAGGGTCTGCGGGAGGCGCATGCCATTATCCCAGGAGCTCTCATATAGCCCAAGAAAGAATTTGCAAAGTCTGAGCCAGACGAACCAGCAACAAGAGAGAAAACGAAAACTGCAGTTGTAGTGCTGTCAAGCCTTCGTTCCATGAATAAGAAGACCATTGACTCCGCAGACATAGGACGTAAGGATGTTAATACCAGGCCATCAAGAGAAAGGGTAGTTATCTCTTCCAGTTGTAAAACAGGAATAGACAGACTTAACGAAATTATCAAGACATGACAGGCTGAAAAAATACCTCACGACAAGGTTCCGAAGGCAAAGATCCCAGAAATCAAAATACACGGCATAGAAGAGGGCATGGAGACAGACTCCATCCCACGACATCTCCTCAAGCAAAATCAACTCGACTGCTCGGAGGAGGATCTAAAGGTCAATGCTTCGTGGAAAAGAAAACATGGCAAGATAGTCATACTCCAAATCAAGAAAAAAAAGAGGCCGCCTGGTTCTTGCTGTGGCAGGAAACTAAACATCCCCCTCGTGAGCGGCACGATCAAATGCAGAGCATTTCCGGGGGCGCACGACGTTTTGTTTGCGTTACGTTAATGTTGTCGCACTTGTTGCTGTTGGTTGTTGTATTGTAAATAAATGAGGAGACGTAATTACGTGGTCACGTGACATCATTTATTAGCACGTGGGAAGAGTACCATGTACCTCGCGTTCCGCCCACAGGTAGTGAATGCGTTGTATCACCAGCTTCTTGACGTAGTTTGAATGAGTCAAGGATATAAGACGCGTTCGTAGCCCTCCATTCTGTGTCGGCTTTGTGGTCCAGTGGGTAGAGCACATGTACCTTGCGTTCCGCCCGCAGGGTCGTGGGATCGAAACCAGGAGCCGGTAAGTATTATTTTTTTATATAGTGAGGAGGCGGGGTGCGGACTACTACGGACAACTAGAACGGGTGACATCGTGAGTTAAAGAAATGCTCTGCATTTAAAAGCATATAAAGCACTGCTGGGTAAAACACATCTGAACATATAGTGGAAACGGAATCATTTCTTTAAATATACATTCCTCCGACGCTGCAGCAATTATTCAGTGTGGGCGGGCCTGGATAAATACTGCAGTTTATCATACTGAAAGTGCTCCAGGTACGACGGCAACCACCACTGCGAAGGTTGCACCAGGCCTCCCTCCTGCTGGGTGTGCAAGAAGCACAACTACGACAGTGGCGGGTACATTGACACGCCCCAGGCATTTCCTCCCGCGACTGCCCGGCTTAGCTCCGGTGCATCGCGGAGGAGGCCGAACGCATCTTCTTGTCAATATGTGAGTAGGCTCATAGTAGGGAATTTTCGAACTGCCATAGAAAAGCTTCCAAATTTGCATGTATGTACGTGCTATTGCTGCAGTGAATATAGCTTCGAACTATGAACGATGGAAACGGACAGAGCGATAGGAGCACAAAACTCGAAATATGTTGGGAAAGTGCCAATTGGGGCTCTGGCCGGGAAAGTACCGACAGCAGTATTAGAGGCAACGTGAAAAATTCCCTCTCATTACACTTATGGAAAGCGATAAACCTTTTTATGACATTGACAGGTTTTGCAAAGCATTTACCGATTGTCGTAAACTAGCGTTGCTGCATATAAATGCGAGGACCATGAGAAACAAGCTCGATGACATCAATATCTTCTTTGAAACAATTAAACCTGCACTTGATCTGGACTGCTTTTCGGAAACTTGGTTGACTAAAAATGATGTGATTCTATTCTTTAATGGATACCGATCAAAACAAATCTTCAGACAGGCCAGAAAAGGGGTGGAGTTGCTATTTACCTAAAGAATGTATACCGAATACTGTCATTTACGACTTTTCTAGGAGTAATAATGATGTTTAGTGCTTAACAAATAATTTGAGAGAGACCACAGTGTCGGTGATATGCAGACCACAAAATGGCGACAGGCAAACTTTTAGCGTTTCTCTTGAACGACTCCTTCAGTTTGGTGGCAGTAATAACAAATCTAGTATTACTATGGGGGATATCAATATAGACATGACTTCAGCGGATAAGTGGTCTCCGGAAATGAAAAAAAACGTACCGGCATCCCATGCCTAAACAAATCTTGTGGAACTACCGGCTAGGATATCTTCTGGTAGTGCTACCCCGCTAGATATCTGTCTTTCAAATATTAACATCAATGAGATTCAGGCTGGCGTGCTTCCCGCTGATCTTAGTGATCATTTACCAGTGTTTTGTTTTGCCAATATGCAGGTGACTGTAAGCGGCAATACTTGTGACCGAAATTTTCGGCGTTGAATAACCAGTTCGGGACTTGAGCAGTTGAGAGACTTTGTTAGAGTTTTGGACTGGAAGGACGTTTTCGCTCAGAACGATTCAAACAAAGCTTATGGCCTATTTTTGAGGTACATACTGGCGTGCTACGACTTAGCGTTTCAACAAGTGGCACAACAAAGAAATTTCTGAAAGGTGCGAAAGCCCTGGATAGATCAACAACTTCTTAAACGAATTAAAAAAAAACTGCATGTATCAATCTTTTGTTCGAACCCGTGACAGTAACCTGCTTCTAGAATTCAAAAAATATAGAAACAAACTGCTGAGTGACCTGAAAAGTGCCAGGCTTAGATACTATGAACGCCTCTTCGAGGATATACGTCACGATTCAATATAGATAAGGGAAACAGGGAATGTGATAACGAGCCGCAAGAAGAGCACGCAGTCGCATATTGCTCGCTTGAACGGTACACGGGTAGAATCAGCCCAAATGATAATTGTAATCAATAGGCATTTCATCAAAGCAGGGGCTTACACTTCGAGGTCGATGAAGAAAAACGTAGCGCTATACTGGAACAGTCACAACTTCCAAACTCCATCTTTTTAAGTCCGACAAACGTGAGTTAGGTGCAAACGTTTACTCTTAAACTTAAAAAAAAAAACGTCGCACCTGGCATCGATGGTATTGTACCACTCGCTGTTAACCACATCGCTTCGGAAGTAAGGGAAGTGTTAGCTTTTAATATTAATTTGACTATATTTACTGGAGTTTTTCCTAAAAAATTGAAAGTAGCACGATTTAGGCCAATTCACAAAGGTGGTGGCGATGACCAGTTCTTAATTACAGGAGAATCTCTGTGCTGACTGTCTTTTCAAAAATATTTGAAGATGTAATACATAACAGATTAAACACTTTTTGAACACACACAAGGTCATTTCACCGTATCAGTACGTCTTTAAAAAATCAAGTCAACGCATGAAGCTCTGCCAAGTATAAGGACAGTATAATAGAAAATATAGAGGGAAATAAATATACACTTAGGTTATTCGTGGATCTACAAAAAGCATTTGACGCTATGGAATAGTGATCAGAAAACTAAAAAAATTACGAATATGCCGAATAGCGGCTGGCCTAATAAAGAGCTATAGGGAGCAATTTGTTGAATGTAACGGCATTTCATCGTAGTTATTGGCAATAGAACAGGGTGTACCGCAAGGGTCAAAGGTGGGACCGTTACTATTCCTTATATATGTGAATGATATTACAAACATACATTGTACACCCCAGATAGCCATGTATGCAGATTACACGAACATGTTTTTCTCAGGTAGCAGTATTAGAGAACTCCAGTATGAAGTAAATAGATATTTAAAAATGTCAAAGTGGTTGCTCGAACACACTTGCAGCTAAACTCATCGAAGATACTTATATCGTTTTTTACCAATTAATAAGAAGATACATCAAGGCATTCTTATTGAATATTGGGGAAATATCACCAACCAAGTCAAAGAACAGAAGTTCTTAGGGGTATGGTTTCATGAAGAATTATCTTGGCATCCTCATATAGAACACCTAGGCAATGAAATTTCAAAAAATATTGGTGTTCTCTAGAGATTGATAGGCTTAATACCGCTTTGGTTAGAAACACAGCTTTATAACTATCTTTTCTATTCTAGGCTTTGCTACGGGATATTAGCGTGGGGAACAACAAACAAGACAAATTACAAACGGCTGATCGTCTTACAGAAAAGAGTTCTCCGTCTATTTGCCAATTTTCACGGGCACTATGCCGACTTGAGCACGCGTCCACTATTTGTTCAGTAAATTATGCTTAAGGCTGATCAAATTAAATATATGAAGCTTTTACAAGCTATACACAAACAAAATCTTCACGGCAAACATAACGACAATAGCACTATATACCCTCTTAGGTGTGGCAAAATACATACACCGAAATTGTGAACAAACTACGGCAGGCAGTCTTGTCTGTTTCAACGCGCCGACATACTTAACAAAGTTGAAGACCACACTGATTTCAAATGCAGTAGAAACATATTTAAAACAACGGAGAAATAATACCTCTTAAATCAGAATATCTGCTTCAATTGCTAGAACAGTGTATGTCGTCTAGACCTGTTAAATGCGCAGGTTTTGTAATTGTGTGTACCTTAAAACTCAATCATAGTTCTACTCTGGCTGTTCATTTGTATTTTGTTTTATTTTACTATTTTATCTAATGTACGTTACTATACCTTTCCCACAGTGTCTTGTGCTCTACATGTTGCTTGTCTTTTTGTAACTCCCATTAGAATTTCTAGCTTGTTTGATTTTGCCTCATCATTGTTCTGTACCAAAAGGGCTGGGGCCTCTGTGAGGCTTTGTAGCCTCTAGTCCCAACATTCTTCTCCTACTTCTGAGGAAATAAAATCTTTGAATCTTTGAATCTTAGTGATGAAATTTTGTACTGGATGCGCAATTGCAGTTGTTTTCTTTTGAGTGTGTCAATGGCAAAGCGAGCACACATGCAGCACTGTCTTCACTATTTGACGACCATTGAGAATACAACATCGGTCCCACCGTTTAGTGAGAGTGCTGTAAACGCCCGAATGCAAAAGGCGCTGGTGGGTTGCGATATTTAGTACGCCGGAAACGCGACAACCCGGCACGACGACGGGGAGAGGGGTGCCGACAGAGGATTCGAACTGCTGTAGGGGTACGCCAACTCGCAGGATTTTGTCGTCGTCGAAGAACGCATATCGTAAAATGGGGCGAGTGGCAGTTCCGATACGCTGAGCACGTGACAACGCTCGTGTATTCTCGGGAAAAGCGTCGTTCTGTATTACTCAGAGCCAGTAACGTTCCGCTTTGAGAACTTCATCGCTCGCAAGTGGGTCTCTCGGTAAATGCTTAGATCATCGCGCATATCTGCTGAAGCAATTAATCCAGACAGCCACCCAAAGAAGCCTTGAATACCGACTGCACGTGCTGATACTCGGCAAAGCCTCAGCTGGCATTGTTACTAGCGTGCATCAGGCTGTCTCAAGGAATGGCGGTTCACCAACATCCACAACTTGTTTTGTGTTAGTTGGCCATTCCTGAGAGAGAAGGCGAGCCGAAGTGGGCCATGGAGAACATTTTGTGGCTGTGACACCGGGTGCAGCAAGGCGACGAGTAATAAAATCTTCTTTATCCTTACTGCGACAATGAGCCGACGTCATTTGGCCGTGTCTCAGACGCTGTTTCTCGGCCACGCGATTTCTCACGAATGGCGGCCTTCGGCTCAGTTCCACCGCGATCCAATGCAGCGCGATTTTCTAATTGGTCCAGAAGAAAGATCGAACTCCTGATCTGTACTGAGCATGCTTTCCGAAATCAATTATGCGGGCATCTTCAAAACATGGTGAGGGGTTTGAGGCGTTAGAGGGAGGTGGTTTGGATCCCTCCAATTCGGCCTTTCCAACGCAGAAGGTTCAATTCCCATCTTCCAGTTTTTCTGACGTCTCTCGGACATACACTGCAGTTCCATAAGCCCTCGGGGTGGCGTCAACGAACAGGTGAAGCTCACGAATGTCGTGTAGCATGTCCTCCATCGTAAAGACATGCTGTGGCAAGCAAATGCGTCTTACGTCGCTGAGCTCGCTGCACCAGCTCTTTCACGCATTCAGTTTAGCCGTCAGCAGTGGTGACTTCCACGGATAGTGCGGTGAAAGTGACAAGAAATCCTAAAGGATCGTAGAACCGAGCAAGCTACTTAAGACTAAAGACACAAATCCTCTTTACCACAGGATTTGTGAACACAACGGTCGCGACGTTGTCCGCGCTTAGCATGACGCTGTCATCTACTTGGTTCCACTGCATACCGAGCACTTTCATGTTGCAAGATTCACCTCCTTATGTGTCGAAAGCCATATTATATTGATGGCACTGGTCTACGGGGACGAAATGCTGGGAGCCAATTTCCTCAGTTTCATACCAGCGACCGCCAAAAATGAATCTCAATGCGGCGTAGACCGGCTTGGCTACCCCGACCATTGTCAACCCCGACGACAAGGTCGTCCACGTAGAACGAGTCTTCAAGCTGGGCACCATGTCCAGAAACTGGTCTTTGGATTCTTCCAAGTGGTAAAAAAGTGCTGCAGCTAATATCAATAAGCTAGTAGTGGCTGGAAATGGCTTTCTTCTCATGCGCCAAGGAACAATCGTGGGAAGAGGGTCTTCTTCATTCGGAAGGGGCTCAATCCAGAGAAATTTCAACGGGTTCGGATATTCCCCGCGAATCACCATCTGCAAGTATGCTTTCTTTATTTATAAGACCGATGCTTTCCCAACGGAACTCAACCACCAAATTCAATAAGTGTTCGTCTAAATTGGGGTCTTTCAGTGGCACGTTTTTCGAGGATAGATAACCAGAACATGGGACGACGTGGCAAAAACAACTCGAAGATGGGCCGACACTGCATCACGACGCACGATGCAATGGTGTGGCATATAATATGTCTTCCCCATGCAGTACTCTTTGTCGCAGGTCACTCGTTCTACGCGGTCCTATCAATGCTTGCATAGATGGTCTTGTCGTATTGCCTCAGCATATCTGGCTCACCGGAGAAGCGTTTGAGCTGCATAAAGCATCTACTCTGCAAGCCGATTATTTCTTCGGAGACATCGCGCCCTGGCTCTTGAATTAGAAGAGGCACTTCATAGCGCTCGGTCAGGCTACGATTTCAATGCTCGAAATGTTGGATCATGTGGTCGTAGATCCCTAAGCTTTTTGATGTGCCCTGTATGCTGGTGGCTTCAAGGCGGCATATGAGGGGCATGTCAACGTCAGCGGCAGCGTCTTCAGGGAACGCTTCCCGAAGGATTCAAAAAGCGCCCGAGCCTTCGGCAAGAGGGCTTGGGCTATCAAGTCGGCACCTTGTACAGTACACCACATAGCTCTCTTCATGCTGTGAGAGAGGCAGAAATCCGAGAAATTCCTCCCGTGGCCAACTTCCCATATGCGTCCGACATGATCAGCAGGCTAACGTGGTCCTCCTTGAACGTGGCGGAAAGTAGAGCACTAGCAGCAACTTTCCACTTAGCGGCCATCGCATTAGTAATCTATTCGCTTATGCGCCGGCTTATGACGGTGCACATATTGGGAACTTCGAGCACGTCGATTGAGATGCTGTAGCCGTCGCGCATAATTTGAATCATCAAAGACACCAGGTTGCTGGAAACAGGTGCGCGAGTGCGTGTATTTCCGGAAGTAACAATGGCGAGACGTTCGATCCCGTGGGCGGAACAAGCAAGTGCATTTGAACAATCTTGTTGGATGAATGTCCGCTGGCCTCCTTAATCCAACAAAAAGTGAACCAGTATCTGGGGAGTTGTGCCCAGGCCCCATGCACGGCCTGTATGTAGAAGTACTTGCTTGGGTCCTGCAGCACTGGTCGTAGCGGATGTCACTGCATTGGCTGTGTCGTGTGCCAACCTGTCACAGTGACTCTAATGTGGTCTTCTGCTGTCAGGCTCGAACCTTGTCGCAGGCCGTTGGCTGTCGACAGCGTCGTAAGGTGCCGACGTGAACAAATGCCCCATACCAGACTGTTCGCTGACCGGCACTGCTTTGCAAAATGCTTGCTTTTGTAACATCTGAACTATCTCTTGCTTGTCTTTAGACGGTTTGGCTTCTCCTCGGGCGATAGTGCTGCCTTAGAGTAGGAGATGGCATGGTCCCGAGTGTTGCACCCGTGTAGCCGCGAAGGTGGAGATTCGGTACCGAGAGTTATCGGGGTTGGCCAACCAATGCACGGAGGCGATGACTGCTGTCTCCCCTGGCCGCGGCGCGTGGATGGAACAGAACGGTCGGACTCACTCTGCTATCGAATTTCCACCTGGATATGAACAAAGCCCAGGATTACTTTCATTTTAGTGGACCTGGCGGAAGGGAAAGCGGAGCCATTGAATGCGTCCTGCTTCGTCTTCTTTAGCCTCTGTTGGTAGAGGAGGCCCATGTCACGCAGCATGGTCGACAGCAGAACCCATGCAGATGCAGATACAGCAGAGACCCATGCCCTCAAAAGTGTTTATGCGAACTGTGATTATGGCGTAGAGGACCAGCAATTTGTCGGTGTAGGCCGAACTCTGCACCGGCTCTAGTCAAACCAATTTCTCCAGGTGGCCGTCCGCGAGAAGATACTTCCGCCCAAATCGTTATGTGGTGACCTTGACGGCCACGTCGTAGTCGTCGGAAAACCTGTAGCCATCCTCCGCCTCCTTGGCGGGAGCGGTCAATTTGGGGACCTTGACGTCGAGGTCGTAGTTGTCGTGAGCCAACCTGTGGCCACCTACCGCGTCCTTGGCGGGACCGGTCAATTACGAGAGCAGGAACTTGAAATTATCAATGGGTGGCAAGGTTGCGTCCGAGGGGATGCTGGAATCGTGCTGGTTTCAGAAGCCTTGCAAGTCACGTTGCTCGCTGGAGACCGTCAGAATTTGGAGCATCAGGATTGCGGCGAATCGGGTCGCCTGCGTTGCCGTAGTTTTAGCCTGTCGAGGTTGCGAAGGTGCGCTCTCGCAAGGCTCACCAGACTATGCTGTAGCTGCGCTGTCAGAAGGGGCCGCACTTTTGACGGAGTGCAAGCGCGTGCGAAGGGCGCAGAAGCCCTAGTCGTAGTGAATCGCGTCCAAACAATCAGCGTCAAATTCCTCTAAATCTGGTTGTCCAGCTCGTGCAAGGCTTGCGGTTCGTCAAGCATGAGTTACAGATGCGTCTGCAAGTCGATAGTCGGTTATCCCTTGCGGTGCAGCAACGTGTCGAGTGCCATCATCTTCGGGATGGTGGTGCGGAGAACACTCCAGAGACGAGAAAACTATTCCATGGCGGGGGTCGGCGGGAACAGACGTGTGTGGTGTTGGCACCAGAAATTGGCGTGGCGCCATGGAATTTGAAATCCAGGCGTCCTGCTATCAAACATGCCCACAGAACTACTCTAGCCTGAGCCGCGCTTGAGAAGCGACCTCCTGCTGGCTGCGCTAGTGGCACACTTCCTTCTCTTTATTCACATTAGCGGTAGTGCCCGGCGATGCCCCGTTCGGCCATTATATTGTTGAAAGTAACGGTCATACACGTGTTCATTTTTTCTTAGTTGTCGTATTTGTCTGGTTCATCGTTGTCGTATTTGTCTGGTACATCTGGTTGTCTGGTCTGGTTAGTGGCGACTACAACGTTTTAGGAAACTATAGGCATATTTTCGTACTCAGTGTTATTAACACGTTGTGCGAAAAACTTATAGCTAAACGAGTCTTAGCATTCCTAATAAAATACGACATCATAGCGCCTCACTAGCATGCCTTCCGTCCCAGTAAACCCACTACCACGGCTGTAGCAACGGTTACAAATATAATAAACACCGCTTTGAATAACGGCAACCATGTCATCGGGTTATTTCTGGACGTAAAAAAGCCTTCGATACGGTTGACCACAGTATACTTCTTCATAAGCTAAATTTTTAGGGTTTTCGAGGCCCTTCAATTACCTTTTTCCAAAGCTATCTGCACGAGCGTACGCAGGGAGTGCATATAGAAAATAGAATGAGTGAATAGAATGAGTGAATTTCTACCGGTTACGCACGGAATACCGCAGGGATCCGTTTTGGGGCCAATTTTATTCGCATTATACGTCAACGATCTACCTAACTCCATAGATGAAGGGCAAACCATAATTTACGCTGACGACACTGCGGGCCTACTACCTGAATCGGATATTCAGAAATTAGAACAAACCGCCAATAGACAACTTGTAAACATTGAACAATGGTTTTCCAACAACAGATTAACGCTTAATGTAAACAAAACTAACTACGTCGTGTTTTTGTCCTCAGCTAAACGAATCAACAAAATCATAACACTTACGATAGGCGGTGAAGAAATTACGAAAGTACAAACTTGTAAATATCTTGTCGTCACCCAAGATGCGTCTTTGCACTATAAGGAACACATAAAAATAGTTTGCAGCAAATTAAGCCGTGCTTGTTTCACCCTCTATCAGGCACGCTATCATTTTCCTCTATCGACGTTAAAAGCCATTTATTTCGGTACTTTTCACTGCCACTTGACCTACTGCGTGGAAACATGGGGCAATACGTATCACTCGTATCTTGTACCGGTTGTCATATTGCAAAAACGCGCGCTACGAATTATGACGTTTTCCACATGCACGGCTCATTCGGCACCACTCTTCAAACAGCTTGAAATAATGCCCTTTTTACTTGCACGCGATTTCAAAATAGCTTGTGTTACCCGGAACATCATATCCAACAATAACCCCCTACCATCATCAATATTTATAACACCAGTCAGAAATACTATAACTCAATCGGATCACAATTTCAACATTCCCCCGGTACATAACTGTTATGGGAAAGGTACACTGCAATATGTCGGAACTAAAATATGGAATACCATACCAGTTCATGTGAAACAAAGTCAGACTTTTTCCAGTACACTCAAAAAGTACGTGCAATGTAAGGAGCTTACATCGCTTATTTAGTCACCGTAACTTTACTTTATAATCAGCTGTGTACGCAAGAAATCATTTATTTTTCCTAACGTTTTTTCAATTATATGTTTTCTGTTATAATTCCTGTGTTTAATATCTGATGAACTCTTTACGCGAGTATTGTTTCATTGTGTTTACGAGATATTTTCTTTGTGTCATGCTATAAACCGTATATCTTGCATATGCTATAGTTTGCTTTTTTTGTATTCTTTCGTTTCTACATGTAGTGTAACTGAGTGCTTGAAATGTTATAAATGTATTAACTGCAATGGCCCGGCACTAGCATTACTGCTAAGGGCCCAGAGGATATCTTCAGTCTTCTGTAAACCTATGTTTGAAGATATAAAAATGAATGAATGAATGAATGAATGAATGAATGAATGAATCGTGAAGTGCTGCACACTCAGGAACTCCTGCTTGCTGTCAATACATGGCGTCAACCGCTGGCGTGACGTAGTAGTGCCAAATGTTTGGCAGCCGTGTTTCACTGCAACTCTCGCTAAACAAATTGGACAAAGAGGGTGCAGTCAAGCAAGTTAGCGAAAAACATATTGAGCCGGTGAAGTGGAAGTGGTAGAGCAGGCAGCCTTGCCTCTGGAGTAAAAAGTGTCTGGACATCCAGATAGCTACTACTCACCAGGTTCTCCAACCGCTGATGGGTGCGAATGATAATAGAAGAGGGGGAGTTTGAGCTTTTGCGTGCACTATATATAATATGAGGAGGAGTGGTTGCTTTTAAACGGAACTTGGTTCATGAGGGGATTGCGCTGGAAACATACCATGGAGGCCGATTGGGTGAGAAAAGGTTTTCTTACCCGAGGGAACATCTATCTCAGATGTTATGAAGGATCCTCATAGGGCGCTAGTTTTATGATAAGCAGCACGTGATCTCTACGGGAGTCGCGGGGTTTCACGACGAACCAACAGGTGGCGGGTGCTATGCCTTTGCGAATTTTACCTGTCACTCTTTTATGACACATGACAGGGCTCCTACCGGAGGCGCATTGTGGCAGAAAGTGCCAACAGATGGCAACCGCTGTGTGAACTCTTTAAAATTCAGCTAACGTCCACGTCCAAAGGAATGTAAACATAAAAATTCTCGCAGGGTTTTTTTACCCGCATGTTAGGACAAAATCCCGAAATTGATTTCTGGTCAGCTGGTTGGGAAGCAGTTTCAAGCAAAAAGAAATAAATATATCAACGTGCTGTGTAGTTATTAAGGAACGTGTAAAAACTCACGGTTTTTCCTAAATCTTCATTGTCCTAATGAGGTGCATCTCGTAAAAAGTTTTCAGAACAGTGTTTAGATACCTGATAAGGTTACCTCTATAAAAACTAAAACAGTTAAAAATTTCTACTGGCCTGCGTTATAAAAATATCTGAAAAGATATTTCAGCGCTTTTTACTGCCGCCATTTTGGAATTGCTACATTTTCACCAATTTATAGCTCTAACGCCGTAATCACTGAGTGTTCCGGCAATTTCAAGCCGTTTGAACTAGCAGTTTCGCTAGGGGTTGACATCACCTGTTATGCGTTTTCGGCTCGTCAGACGTGTCATTTAAAAAAATGAGCCTTTTACCGGCGCCACAGAGCGAAATACTGAAAATTGATTGTCTGCATTTGTAAGAGAAACATGCGTTAGAAAAAATTAATTGGATAAAGGAATCAGTGAAATATTTATAGCAGAATTTTTAGAATTTTTAGGAACATTCTAATTATGCTGTAATATGAGATCATCTCGATAGCGCCCGTTCCTAAAACGATTTTTCAGGTATTGTTTAGGCTACACACGTCAGCAAAAAGCACTTCGATATCCGAACGTGTTCCCCAGATAATCATAAATTTTGGAAAATACAAATTCGCTTTTTTCTTCTGTTACGATTTCAAATTCTGGAAATCCCGCCTCATTGAACCCCTACGCTATGACGCAAAAGCGTTCGGGAAATTTCAAGAATCTATACCTAGCAGTTTTGGCTAGGCGTTGAATATTCATGCATTCATTAGTCGGTTTGGCACTACTGTATATAGGTATAGATATTCAGTGTTTTGTCCGCAGTCAAGCAATATATATTAGGCATTACAGAGACAAACGGTAGGGGTGGCTTAAACAGAGCAGTCCCTGTCGGAGGCGAGGTAGCGTCCGTGATGTGGAGTAACATCCGGGGGTCTAGACTGGAGTGTGGCCGCAGATGCGTGGGGGTAAGGGGCGTGGCGTAACCTACAGTGGATGGGGTGAGCAGCGGGCACAATTTAAACTGAAAATACAGAGCATCCGCTGAGCAGTGTGAGGTGAGTTTAAGCGCCTGCTTCACCTGCCTCTTTCATTAAATGGTGGCGACATCTCTATCTGTGCAACGTGCTTACACACAGTTAGGGGAAACATCGCAAATGCATTAATTGATCAAATGTGTTTGCACTGGCGTGTTGTCCAATTCGCATACTGCGAGCCTGTTTACTTGATATTTGTCGGACCGCGGAGCTCCTCGCTCAGCATCCACCGAACAAACTCCGGTAGCAGGGAACCGGTCTTGTTCTATTGGACAGTTTATGAGGCGTGTTTTGAAGGCCTAGAGACACGTGATGCCGCTTTCGGTGAAGCTTTCTCGTATCCTTGCGGTATGTAAATAAACAGTCATAACACACAGGCTCAGAAAACGCATGAAAGCGGGGATGCTGAGATAGCGATTTAAAGCTGGGCCTCGCAATAATTTGGTTGGCTCCGCCATCGTGAGCTCCAGCACTCTCGGAAGCTCACTGGCACCGCGCTCGCTATTTCAGTCAATACCAGGTAGAGATTGTTCCCTCTGACAACTGCCCACTCCCACTCACTCAGAGTTATAGTTGTAACGAGAGCGTATCTCTGGAGCCAACGGAGGGCTGCGAAGTGTTTAACATATTCTTGAGCCTTTCAAATAGCAAAGCGTTGGATAAGAACAGTTTCGAATTAAGCCAATACAAACGTCTTAAAATACAACACTCTTCCACTGGCTCACATGTATAATCTAGAGCTTTACACCGGCTAGTTTGCAAATCGAACACAGCGTGCTAGTGCCTCTGTTACTTATAAAGGTGGTAACCGCAATTCTGCTGCTAATTACTGCCCCATATCTGTGCTGCCTGTTTTCTGAAAATTTTATATTCCCATTTGACAAAATATTTCGGTGTAAAAACTATATCCGATTTCCAGTTTGGCTTCTGGAAGCGCCGGTCTGCCGAAACTGCAATATTATCTATCAAATTACGTATTTTAAAGGGCTCCAACAACAACACGTTTTCAGTCGGTGTTTTCTTTGATTTTAGTAAAACGTTTTATTGTCCTAATCACAAAAGTTTACCGAACACTGTCTCCTCTTAGGGAATTCGTGGAAAGCCGTTATGATTTTTACCGTCGTACTTAGGTAATACAAGGCAATCTGTTTGCATTAATAACCACAAATCCACTTTTCGGCCGATAAGTACCGGTGTTCCCTAAGAAAGTATTCTCGGTTCATTGTTATTCATCACGTACACAAACGGCATCGTTAGTGTTGGGGAAGGAGTAAATTATTTTTTATAAAGTGATGATAGTACTTTCGTCTTTCTGGGAGCCGATTTACAATCCTTGATAGAAAAATGCAAGAGTAGCAATAGAGAAATTAACCACAAGGTCAAAATAAATGTAATAAAAATTAGCGATCTCAAAACTAAAGCCATAATTTTCTGTGCAAAAAAAGGTAATCCGCATCAACCGATATACATTCACGATTAACGTTTAGAAATTGAAGTGCGGAAAACTCTGGGGGTCTATTTCACTTGTCATCTGAACTGGGGAACAATACAAACTACGTCTGTAAAAGACTTTCGGCTGTTTGTGGTGCAGTATACAGATCACGGTTCTTGCTTCCGGTAAAGAAGCATTATTTTGACATAACTAATTAACTGTTCCGTAGTGTTCAACAACAAAACAAAGTTTAAATTAACAAAACTTTTCCAGCTACGGAAAAGAATGGTTCGGTTTATAGCAAACAGTGAACGATTCCACACAAAAAGGAGGCATTTCAACAACATCATATCACTAAAAAAGAATACAGTTATGAATTTCGCTCATACAGACTTACAATTTTCTTCGCTCATTTAGAAAAAACTTCCTACGCTGGCTTAAAATACCAGAGTTCCAATATAAACACGTGACGTGGTGACGCCTGCAAAAGACCTTATTTGAGCAACAATTACAATCTGCCAATTTTGGTTTATAACCTTCCATCGGTTTTGAGCGAATGTCAAAACATAGCCAAGTTCTCACACAAAAAGTCCACAATATTTTTCAGAAGTGTAGTGTTATTGCTTTGATTACTTAAGTTTTCTTACTTTGATACTTGTTTTATACATATTCTTACGGGGAAAATGGTATATTGCAGGGGTAATTAAATATCCCACACGGTGGGGAACACAGTAGCACACAGTCTCAAGTGGGTGCAGCCAGAGAGCTAGATGGTTCGTCCTCTTCCTCCTCGTCGGTGAACCGTCCACCGCACCAGCTTTCCGGGCTGGGCCCAATCCCTCGGTGTCCATATTCGTTATGCCCAACCCGTGACATAAGCCCCGCCGGTAGAAGCACCGTCTCGGTGCTCATGAGCCTGGTGCGGAAGTTGGGCGATAGGGCTTGAGACGGGAGACATGCACGACGTCCGTAAGGATGTGGTGCGACGTGTTAAGTTTAACTGAGTGATTTCGTATGTTACAGGGGTAACCTCACGGATTACACGATAAGGCCCAGAATACCGGGACAAGAGTTTTTTCGCAAAGTCCCACACGGCGTGAGGGCGACCAGAGAAGTACTAGTGATCCCGGTGCAAAGTGGCGACCTTGCTGCCGGCTGTAATAATGTGTTTTCTGAGACTGTTGAGATGAGGAGAGGCGGATACGAGCAACTTGGCGGGCGTGATCAGCGCGAGCTATGGCGGTGCGGGCATAGTCGGATGTGTGTACAGTAGATGGCAATAATGTGTCCAGTGGCAATGCTGGTTCGCGGCCGAAGAACAGATAGAAAGGGGAATAGCCAGCAGTGTCATGACGCGGCGAATTGTACGCAAAAGTAATGTAGGGCAAAGCCACGTCCCAGTCGCGGTGGTCTGCGGAGCGTACATGGACAGCATGACGGTAATTGTTCGGTTAAGTCGTTCGGTCAGGCCATTAGTTTGAGGATGGTAGGCGGTGGTGATCTTGTGATGGGTGCTGCAGGAGCGAAGAATATCGGCAATAACTTGCGACAGAAAGGAGCGGCCACGATCGGTAAGGAGCTGTCGAGGGGCCCCGTGAAGAAGGATAATGTCACGAAGCAGAAAATCGGCATCGTCAGTAGCGCAGCTCGTAGGAAGGGCCCGTGTTATTGCATAACGCGTGGCATAGTCGGTGGCGACGGCTATCCATTTATTGCCGGATGTGGACTGGGAAAATTGACCATTCAAGTCTAACCCAACGCGGAAGAATGGTTCACTTGTTATGTCCAATGGTTGAAGAAGCCCATGTGGAGGAGAATTCGGAGTTTTCCGCCGTTGGCAGAGGTCGCAGGAGCGCACATACTGCCGGACAGATCGGTAAAGGCCGGGCCAGAAGAAGCGGCGTCTGATGCGATCGTATGTGCGGGAAACACCGAGGTGGCCAGCAGTTGGGAGGTCATGAAGTTGTTCGAGAACATCCAAACGAAGGTGCTCAGGAATAGCAAGTGCCGGCTCCGACGATACAGAATTCCGTCTTTCAGTTCGAACATGCGAACTGAAGGCGTCGAAGGCGCAGAAATAAGGCTCTCGATAAGGGAGCGCAGACGAGGATCCCTTCGTTGTTCGCCGCCGATGTTGGTGAGGGTCGAAAGAGACATGATGGTGGGCGCAGCTGGAGCTGGGTCAGGCGGATCTACGGGGTACCGCGATAAGCAGTCAGCATCTTGATGCAGGCGGCCGGACTTGTATATGATAGTATAGGAGAACTCCTGAAGGCGCAAAGCCCAACGACCCAGGCGTCCCGTTGGGTCTTTGAGCGAAGACAACCAGCACAGAGCGTAATGGTCAGTAATTACTGAGAAGTTGCGGCCATACAAGTAGGGACGAAACTTAGCCACGGCCCATACTAGAGCAAGGCATTCTCTCTCAGTGATGGAGTAATTGCGTTCAGACGGGGAAAGAAGGCGACTCGCGTATGAAATGACGCGATCGCATCCGGCTTGTCTTTGGCTGAGAATGGCTCCAATGCCATGCCCACTGGCGTCAGTGCGAACCTCGGTGGGAGCGGTGACGTCAAAGTGGGCTAACACCGGGGCAGACGTCCGCCGGGAGATTAATGCGTCGAAAGCCTCAGCTTGCTCAATGGCCCACGAAAACGTGGCGTCCTTCTTCAGTAGATCAGTGAGAGGTTTGGCGATGTTGGCAAAGCCTTTTATGAACCTACGGAAGTAGGAACAAAGGCCAACGAAGCTGCGAACGTCGGCCGTAGAGCGAGGCACAGGAAACTGCTTCACGGCTTTGACTTTATCAGGGTCAGGCTGAACACCTTGGGTGTCAACAAGATGCCCGAGAATGTTTATGGGGCGCTGGCCGAAGTGACATTTGGCAGAGTTTAACTGAAGACCTGCTTGGCGGAAAAGCGCGAGTATATCAGACAGGTGGGTAAGATGGGAAGCAAAGGAGGGCGAAAAGACTATAACGTCGTCCAGGTAGCATAAACAGGTAGACCATTTGAATCCTCGAAGAAGAGAGTCCATCATTCGTTCGAATGTTGTAGGCGCATTGCATAAACCGAAAGGCATTACCTTGAACTGGTATAGGCCATCAGGGGTGACCAAAGCGGTTATTTCCTTGTCCAAGTCATCTACAGAAATCTGCCAATAACCGAACGCAGGTCAATGGAGAGAAAAGTTTTGGGCACCATGGAGGCAGTCAAGGGCATCATCGATGCGGGGCAGGGGATATACATCCTTCTTGGTGATTTTGTTCAGGTGGCGGTAGTCGACGCAAAAGCGCCAAGTGCCATCTTTTTTCTTCACTAACACCAGCGGTGAGGCCCATGGACTGCAGGATGGTTCAATTATGTCCTTTTTCAACATTTTATCGACTTCGCTTTGGATGACGGCGCGCTCGGCATGCGACGCGCGGTATGGTCGTCGCTGAATGGGACTAGAGTCACCAGTGTCGCTACGGTGCTTTACGGCCATCATTCGTCCCAAAGGACGATCGGGGAAGTCAAAAATTTCGGAGTAATTAAGCAGCAGGCGGTGAAGATCATGGGCTTGCTCTTGTGAGAGGTCCGGGCTCATCATTGTCATCACCTTGTCAGTGGACGCAGGGGCAGCTGCATGAGTAAAGTCACAGTCAGGGGTAGTGGTGGCCATAGTTGAGACTTCGTCGTCGTGTAAGGGGCACACTGACGCAAGCGTGATTCCTTCCTGTAATACCTGTGCATGAAAACCGAAGTTCAGGATAGGTAGAGACAGCCTGCTGCCAGTGATGGAGACGACTGAGTGAGGCAGCGTTACATTTCGCGTCAGCAGAACGTCAGTCATTGGAGTAATAACATACTCGCCATCAGCAAGAGTGCCGGGGACTGCCAGCGAAACATACGTGATGGCCTGAAACAGGAGACGGATGTGCGTTGTTGAACACCGGCGGGTCGGATGAGTGTTATCGGCCACCGGCAGACTAGGTAGCTCCAGACTCAGGAATCCTCTGGCACAGTCGATGAGCGCTGAATGGTCGGCTAAGAAGTCAAGGCCTAAGATCACGTCATGTGCGCAGTTTTCTAATACGGCAAACAAAACAGGAACAGTACGGCCAGCAATCGTAACACGAGCAGTACACATTCAAGCTATTATGGGCGTTCCACCATCAGCTAGTCGGACATGAGATAGGGCAGGCGTCAGGACCTTATGTAGGCGAGAGCGTAAATTTGAGCTTATCACCGATATTGTCGCCCCAGTGTCAATGAGCGCACGAACAGGAATGCCGTCAACTTCAGCTTCTAGTAAATTGTCTGTGGTAGGGAGGGTCAGAAGAGGATTTGCCGGCCAAGTCGAGAATGCAGCTTCAACTTTGGGAGATGCATCCTTTAGTTTTCCGGCGAACAGTGGTTGGAGGTGGTCGGAGATGATGGCCTCCGAGACTGCGGCGAGCGAGACTGACGTCGGTGCGGTGAGGGCGAGCGGGCGAATCGGGACGTCGAAGTGGCGGCGGAGTCGTCTGGCTGCTGTTGGTTACGAGATGTAAAGCGGCGGGGCGTACTGTCGAAGCGGTCAGGGGAGAAGTTATCACGAGAAAACTGGAACCAGCGGCGCTGACAGTAGCGAGCAACATGTCCCACACGCCTGCAGTTGAAGCAGATGGGCCGGTCGTCTGGTGTTCTCCACTCAGCTGGATTGCGATACCGGGAAGAAACATAGTCGCTGCGGAAAACGGCTCGTGGAGGTGCTTGTCGCAGCGTGTGGTCCCTCACCGAACAGACTGGATGGATGCCCATGTTAGAAAATTCCTCCCGAACAACCACTTGAATAAGGGTAACAGTGGGAAAGTTTCTCTCCGTCATGCGCCGTGGAACGGCCGCTGGAGCCATGCCTTCAAGTTCGCGGCGTACAATCCTGGTCACCACATTTTCAGAAGGCCCAGTATCCATGCTGCGTGTCACCGGGGTGGAGGCGATGGCAAAAATGCTGCTTCGCCGGTTGAAGTAGCCGCGGTATTCGGAAGCCGTGCGAACTGGGTCGTGATACGACGGCTTCTGGCTAGTTCAAAGTGCCGGCATTCCTTAATTATCGCGTCGACCGTGTTGCAATCCTTGCCAACCAGCAGATTGAATGCATCATCAGCGATCCCTTTCAGTACGTGGCCGACTTTTTCTTCTTCATTCATTCCGTCGTCTGCGCGCTGGCACAGGGACAGAACGTCCTGTATATAGGCCACATACGGCTCGGTCGACGTCTGGGCGCGAGTCGCGAGTTCCTTTTTCGCAGCAAGCTGGCGGCACTCTTTCTTTCCAAATACCTCACACTGCCCTGCTTTGACGGCGTCCCAACTAGTAAGGTCTGCTCCGTTCGTTTCATACCATGTGAGTGCTGCTCCCTTCAGGATGAAAGGAACATTTGCGAGCATTATTATAGTTGGGTCCCAGCGGTTGAAGGCACTTACTCGTTCGACAAGTTTGATCCAGTCTTCAACGTCGGTGTCATCAGTACCGGAGAATTTTCCAGGCTCACGGGGCTGCGCCATGACTACGAACGGGGCTGCGGCGGTGCCCCCGGTACCCGAGGTGTTGGCAGTCACCACGGTTGAGCCTATGCGACGCCCGCTTCGGAGATCCGTGGCGATGAGACGTTACCCGTCACCTCCACCAAAAGATGTTACGGGGAAAATGGTATATTGCAGGGGTAATTAAATATGCCACACGGTGGGGAACACAGTAGCACACAGTCTCAAGTGGGTGCAGCCAGAGAGCGAGATGGTTCGTCCTCTTCCTCCTCGTCGGTGAACCGTCCACCGCACCAGCTGTCCGGGCTGGGCCCAATCCCTCGGTGTCCATATTCATTTCAGAGGGTATATGCCCAACCCGTGACAATATTCTTGTATTTATGTTTTGAATGACCTCCCAGAAATGGTATTCTTATCTTGAGGTCGGTGTTTTGTGTGCTTTTGTGAAGTATTGTGAATTTTTGATAATATGTACACCTTTTATTTTTTTTATTCTTGCAATGCTATTTTGCTATATTCAAGTGTAAACTTGTATTTATTTATTAAACTTGTTGCTGAGCATAGTGGTGGTTTCTTGGGTTCCGTCAAGCTTCTTATGCAGATTCTGCGCCGGAAACCAACGAGTTTTGTCTAGAAATAAAAGTGATTTCAGTGATCGAAACAAAATATTCATGGTGCGAAGATCGTATAGAACTAGTTAACTGTTTCCAGGATATATTGGGCTGTCGAAGTCTTCGACCAGTCTATCGCTGCAAGAAGGTGTACCGCCTTAGTTCGGGAAGGCGGCTGCCCTATATGGGTAGGGGAGTTGCGGAGATGATCGATCTTCCCGGCGCTTTGCAGCAAACGCGGCTGTTTCCCTGCTACGAGTCGGATAGTCGGCAGTTGCGTCAGCCTGTGCAGTGGGCGCGACAAGGTGTTGTGCTTCGTTATGATGTCGCGTGGAATCCACAAAAAAATAGTTCGGCTCCGTGGTGTGGCAAATCCTACCGGGGGTGGCTGTTTCCTGGAGAGGCGATGCTGAACTTAACGGGCTGTTGCATTTTTAGGTGCCGTTGGAACGCATGATTCTGATGACCATGGCGTCGTTCCAGTCGTGACAGAGATAGACGTGTCACCAGAACCGTTGCTGTAGCAATGCAAGATTCTGTCCGAGATGCTGTAACGCGTCTTAACAGCCTTTTTCAGGTTGAGCAGATAATGATAGCCGTAGATGTGCGACGTACTTGTATGGTAGCAGCGTCGCTGTAGATGGAAGCGCAGTGCCTTTTTGCTTAAGTTGTTGAATAAAAATGGCTCCCGAGCTGGATGAACCAAATTCCCGTATGACGTGCATAAAATTCGGGAAGGCCTTAGAGGTGTTGCAGCGCAATACGTCTGTTGAGTACCACCGACCTGTCGCCGTGGAAGGGTTCAAGCACAGGCCTCCAGGGTGCATAGGAGCGGACCGGTGGTGGTAATGGCAATCAGCTCTCTTTCAATGGTCCTTCAGTCAGTTCAAACACCATAGTGTTAGAGGAGGAAGCCTTTACGTCCTAAATCGCACTGGGCCAGGAGACGGCAGCTAAATCAGGATAACCAGGTACTCAGGTAGCATCTGCAGAGGAACATGGAACCTGAGTTCCTGGGACTGAATGGCGCTAATCTACAAATGGCTGTCTAGGTTGTCAGAACGCACGGCGTCGGTACCGACTGCAATTAACGGAATCAGCGCGGGTAAGTGTGAGAGGACCGGTAACATCCATCACCTGACGTCGTCCGCGTTGTAGCTGGGAAGCAGCGCGCGTTGCCGTGTTTACGCCACTTGCACGCGCCACCAAATAAAAAGCTTATGAGGTGGCAGCTCAAAGTACACTTTGAAATGGCTTGTAAACGCTGTGCGATGGTGTGGACGATGAGTGACGAACAGCGTGCCATTTCATATGGGAGGACATCATGTTATGTCCACGATCCTGCTGACACCTCTGATAATAATTGTGCTGAAGAAGGCGGTGACGTTGGTGACTTACACCAGTTTACGTTGCTTATCGGCTTGTCGGAATCTTTCAGCCCCAATCACCAGTGGAACACGTCGAAAACGAAATGGTCCCTGCACCAACGTACCGGTGCTGCAGCATTGCACACAGCGTAACTGGCTTGTGGTGATAGGCCCATCGAACTGCAGCTTAAAAGAACCGCGCTCCTCTTCCCAGCACTTAACAGACCAATACAGGCAGCCGCAACCACATCGGTGACTCTAAGCAGCTGCTTTCCTTATTGCTGGCATGTTCTTGCACACAGTATTTATGTAACTCATCAAAAAATACTGAATCACTTCGTATGTTTTTTCTAGTTGTTTTATCATCATCAACAACAAACTCCCCGACAAATTTTTTTAACAGACGTGGGCAAGCGCTCACTGACTAACCACCCAGTGACATTAAAAATTGACAAAGGTCTCATTCAATTTGCGGCAGGCGCTTAAAAGTTCACCACTGGCTTTCGAAGAGATATTGATGACATGCCTAATAAGAACAAAACGTCTGTAGGTATAATACTGAGTGTAAACAGAAAGGACATCTTGAAAAAGGTTTTGAACAATTCAGCGCTGTTCACACAGTCTGTGTGCTGAACTTTACGCCTGAAAAGAAGACCATACCAAAAATGAGGCTGGAAGGAATTTATTTAAGCACCAAGTCTAGAACATGCGCAGAGGAAGCGTTGAAAAAAGAATACTCCAGGCGTAACAATCTGGATATTACAGGCTTGCGCGCTTCTCGTGGAGAATCATTGATTGACTTTATAACAATGACGGCTACTACCTTGTAATCTGAGCTGCGTTTAATGGACATTGGTAGGATTCACGGCTGCCCAACAAAAACACCATAGTTCCCCCTCTCACAATGTGAAAATGGTTTTCTGGCATAGCTTTTGTAAAGAAATACAAATGGTGGAAGAACATATAAAATGTTTCGCATCATCTTTGTGGGCTGTTCATTTCCGCTGTGCTGTGTCAGTACATAAGAGTGCAGAGTATCAGTACTAGTTTCTCATATTGTTTCATGCTGCCGCCAAGATCTTTGGTCAGCTTCTTGTTTACACTTGCACGGTTATCTTAGCCGCATTTTCGTTCTTTATGCGATGTAGTCAGTCGACGCTTGTAGGCTTTGTAGTGTTCGTGGAGCGCCAATAACATACAAACGACAGGTTTGGCGTTCAGTCTGGGCGTGGCTTTATTTGTCGGTTCCCCTCCTCGGGTCGCACTCCCGTAATTCCTAAGCCGCCGGCTGCGTGCCGTCGGCTTAGGTTTCCCTTCTTTCTCGGCTTAAATACACAGCACATCTTCCCCTCTCAGCCTTCCCTTTTACAAGCACTGAACAGGCTTGACCACGCGTCCACTCCGTGTTTTGTAGCACTGTGAACGGATGAGATTTTATGGGGTTTATTTTTTCTATCGACTTTTGGTCGTCCTAAACCGGCGCTTCTCCCACTTCACCTCTCCTTTCATCATGCGAGGCTCGCGGTTTCCTCCCAGGCGTTGCTTCATGCCACTAGTGTTGAACCTCGACTTCAGGGACTGGGGCTAAGTGTATTGGGTTACTTCTCAGTTGATCTGTGTCTGTCTCCACAATGTAACACCTCGAAGACCCCGCCGATAAAACTACCGTTGCAGTATTGTTCTGGTTCTTTATCCACGCCGTTTGTTCCGGCTCTAAATCAAGGAGGATTCGTGCACCGTGCCTTCTGTCATGGTTTCTGTTTTGCTGGGCCACGCAGCGCTGTTCCCACAATTGGAGCGCTGTCTTGTCGACCACAGCGGGATCAAGCGAACTAGACACTGCCGGAACCGACGTTCTTAGACCCCGTCCCATAAACTCCGCAAGGCTAACGTCATCTGCAAGTGGAGTGGCTCTGTACGCCTAAGGAGCAACATAACTGCGCACAGTTTTCTGTAGGCTATTTTTTTATAATCCCCACGGCTGCCTCAATGAAGCCATTCCTTTGCGGAAACCTGGGGCTTGATGTTAGTTGTTCGAGGCCCCATTCTTGCGCTAACTGGCGGAAATGAGAGCCATCAAGTTATTTGCAATGAGGGCCATTGTCGCTGAAAACTGTTTCAGGCGTGCCGGGCTTTGCCAAAATACCTTCACGTGTTTTATGACTTATAGCGTGGCCATTCTCGATAGTAGCGCGATCTTGGGATACCTCGAATAGTACTCGGTCACAAGCAAGTACTTCTCTCCACAGTGAAGAAGGTAATTGACCACTTTCTACCATGGTCGATCGGGAACATAAGATGGCATCAATGGCTCATGTCTGTATGTCTGTACTTTACCGCACTGTGTACATCGGCGAACAAGGTCTTCGATTTCTGTCAATACACCCGGCCACCATATGACTCTAGGACTTTTGCTTGACACTTTACAACTCATTGATGTCTATGTTGTATCTTCGCGAGTAATTCTTTGCGTATGGGCCCAGGAATTATAATTCTTCGTCCTTTCATGAGAAGGCTGTCTTCATCAGCTATGTCTGACCTGTGCTGCCAATATTCTTTACATTCCAAAGAAAGCTCTTTGCGGTCTGGCCATCCATCATTGGAGTAGCTGCTCAACGTTCTGCAAATTGGATCTTCCGCTTGATCTTGTCGAATTTCGGCAAGTCTCTTGTCAGTTGACGGAAGATTGACTATTACGCTTTTAGTGAACTTCTTCAAGCTCAGTGCTATCCCGGTGAGGCAGCGGATGTCAAGACAGAACGTCAGGAGCAACAACGTTCTTGATCCGTTTTTTACATAAAAAACGAATCATGTGCATTTTTAGCCTTTGTAGCTTTGGTGTGATATCCGCAAATGTTTCGACATAAAAATCGAAACTGACGGATTATGGTCACTTTCAATGTAAACTGTATGCCAGTGACTTACTCCTGAAACTCCTCACTTGCCCAAGATCACAGCAAGGCTTTCTTTCTCAATCTGAGAGTGCCTGCTTTCTGTCTCTGATAGGCTGCTGGATGCGTACGCTACAAGTCGATAGACGCCATTTTTCTTTTTCTGTCGCAGAACTGTACCAACCCGAATGATGAGGCATCTGCAGAAACTGCTGTCATGTTGTCTGGGTCAAATACTGATAGAACTTGACTTTCATGCAGCTTTTTCTTCTGCAGTTCGAAGATTTTCGGTTGAGATGAGGTCCATACCCACTGGCGTTTCGCGTTTAGAAGAGCGTTCGTGGGGTGGGCTATTTCTGACATGTTCGGGACAAACTTCATCATTTAGTTTGCCGTTCGCAGAAACCTTCTCAGCACCAAGTGTTTGGTGGTGGTCTCGAATCAATGATACCCTGTACTTTTGAATGGTCGGGTGAATTCCTAGGTTATCAAGTAAATGCCCAAAGACCTTTACCTTTGTACACTGAACTCGCACTTTTACTGTTCAACGTGACGCCATGTTTCTGCAACCTTTCGAGAACCGTTCTGAGACGGACCTTGTGCTCTGCTTGTGTACAGCCATAGATCAGGATATCATCCATGCTACACACTACACCTTCCAGGATATCCAGAAATTTTCACATCTTCTTTTGGTAGAATTCAGGTGCTCAACGTATTCCAAAAAATAGTCTCTTGAACCTGTACCTGCCAAATGGCGTTATGAACGTGGTCATGCTTCGAGACTCTTCCACAAGCTAACGCTGGCAAAATCCTCTGGATTTTGCCAGCGTTAGCTTGGCAAGATGCGGAAGAGCATGTTCACTGACACGCAGAGGGTGAACCTTCCGCTTTACAAACTTGTTAAGCTCACTCTGGTCTACGCATATGCGTACATCGCAAAGAGGGTCATTGTTTGGGCCTGTTGGTGATGCATAATTGGGACTGAAAGTGAAAGTAGACGTCCTGTTGTCCCCTTTCTTTGTCCGTGTCGATTTTGCGCTTTCAGTTCCAATCGTACATCGCCGACATGTTTCTGAACAATGGCCATTCCAGAGAACCATTCTGTTGACTCCTCAACTGGCTCAATAACAACAAGCTCAACCATCTCTTGAAGCTTTGGTTTGGCCTTCGACATTATTGGTATGGCAAGGTTTCGAGGAGTAGTCAACGCTTACGGTACAGCATCTTCTTTAAGCTTGAACGCGTATGCGCACTTAATTTTACCAAGACCAGGAACAGCTTGGGAAACTCAACCTGTTGGTTGACAGCTTCACTTTTCAGAGTGATGACTTGATCAAGACGTGTTACAAAGCCGAGTTCTTCGCTAGCTTTTTTAGAAAGGAGAGGTACCTGAACACCATTCAAAACGTACATGATTCCTTTCGTCGACGTGTCGCGGTATGACATGTCTGCCGTTATCATGCCGGAAACAGGAAGTTCTCGCTCTTTGGGCTCCTTCAAAACCTTTTCTGGCTTGTGGAGATGAAGATCCCTGAAATATCTCCGGCATGTTTTCCCAGGAATCACAGCCACCTCAGCTCCAGTATCCACTTTGAAGGTGACGTGCGACCCATTTATGTCCACCGTAGCCATCCACTTGTCATTGCAGATCGATGAGACGGCTCCGAGAAATGCGTCGTCGCTACCGACGATATCGCGGACTGATGCTCTTCCTTTGCGACGGAGGCAAAATGTCCCTTTTTGCGGCACTTGTTCCACGTCACCTTTTGTGCAGGGCACTTCTCTGTAGTGTGAGGCGAGTAGTCACAGAACATACACTGCTTTGCTACGGAATCAGGTGGTTCCTTGTCTCGGTTTGCAGACCTCTTTTGGTTTCTTGGCGGTGGCCGACTCTGTCCACGTGTCGTTCCTTGCGTCCGTGGAGCGTAGCAGCTTGTTATTTTACGACTTGAGACTGTAGCGCTAAGCTGGCGGTCTATTAGAGGGTCAGCTCAGTGTCCAGCTTCTGTCGTTCAGACAGCTTGTGCTCCCTGAAGCCCACTTCTATCATGTACCTGATCATCTCGTCATGCAGTTCTCCGAAACTGCACCGCTTGGCCAGTCGGAGTAGCTCAGTGACGAACTCTTCGACACCTTCTCCTTCCCCCGGTTCTCTTCTGAAGAATGTTGCTCTTTCGTAGACGATATTTTCTCGAACTACGAAGTGGTTCTCGAACGCCTGCAAAGAATTTTTGTAGCTGTTCTCATGTTCCTCTGTTAACTGGAATGACGCAAGAATGTCTTCTGCCTTGTCGCCCATAAAGTAGATCATGCGTAGTCTTGTTCCACCGCGCATTTTGAGGCGCGGCCACTCACGATGCGAAAACGTTCAAAACCCCGCTTTCATTGCGGCCACTCACTGGAGGTTGCGGAAGTAAATTCCTCCGGAGGCAGGCATTGAAAGCTAGTCATTGCCGTTTCCTTCCTGAAAATTGGACACCTCCATCGGTGCTTTGGTTTCAGGTTTGAGCGTACGCTGCCACCATGTAGGGCTCGTGGAGCTCGAGTAACGTACGACAGACATGTTTGGCGTTCAGCCTAAGAGTGCCTTTATTTTTCGGTTCCCCTAACTGGGTCGCGCGCTCGTAATTCTTTCGTCGGGCGGCCCGAGCCACCAGCTGTGCACCGTCGGCTGATGTTTCCCTTCAATCTCAGCATAAACACACAGCAAAGGCTTAGCTTTTACTCTCTGCTACAGTGCTGCACCCGACTGACGTCGCTCCGAATGCGAATCAAAGAAATCCCTTTTTAACAGCATTACCGCAGCAACAATGTGTCCAAAGATGTCACAAACTTCCTGTATGCTATTAGCAAACGACTCTGTCAAAGTAATGCCGATGCCATAGATGCGGCCATCCCGCAACACAGAAGAAGTTATTACGGCCGCCGTTCCTGACTTGCAGGGCAACAGGGTCGGTACTCTAATACCTAATCTACTGAGAAGCTCTGCTTCTCTGCTACGGAGAATCTCAGCTTCTCTGGCGCCAAATACAGTACCCTGCCCGGCGTGACGCTTGTGTTCGGCATATCGGGCAATTTCTTCTCTATTTATTGAGACTAGGCGTGCCTACCATTCAAACAAAACTCTGTACGGCGAACACACGATCAGGTGCCATTGTTCAAAGGCATCTTGACATTCATATTGCAGTGTTCATGCGTTTTTTGTTGTTTCTTTGAACAGATTGGACCTTCTCTGCTGTATTCGTTACGAGCAGGACGTATGTGCTGGGCGTTCCTTGGTTCGGTGGCGTGTTTTTCCACGGAGCCTGGCTCTGTCGTTGGCGGCATCCCGTTGGGAGTAGATGTATGTATATTTAGTGTAAAAAACAAAACAAATAGGCCATTAGGTGTAACTCGTCTAAAGGTCAAAAATAAATATCCACAACAATTGCAGAATAAAAATGTATTGATGTTTATGGTTGGGTACGCAAGCAATACACCCATTGAATAAAGGTACGCCTTCTGAGTCTTAGAAATCTTTACAGGAAAACTGTGGCCCATTGTCACTGACGATAGTCACTGGGATTCCGTGTCGGGCCAAAGTGCTCTTCATTGCAGAAATAACAGCGTCATCCGAAGTCGACCGAAGTGTGATGACCTCTAGTTAGCGAGAACGGTAGTCGACAACAGGAAAATCTTGACTAGCAAAATGAACAAGTCTATGGCCACAGTCTCCCACGGAGCTGATGGTGTCTCGGTCGGAGTCATGGGCTCACAGCGTTGAACACGTGTGGAAGCACAAGCTGGGCAGTTCTCTACGGCTGCTTTAACGTGGCTGTTGAGACCGGGCCACCACACAGAGTCTTGGGCAACCGCCAAGCATTGATTGATGCCTTGATGACCATCATGCGGCAGGTTCACGATGTCTCTTTGTAGTTCTTCAGGCACAACTTGATATCTACCCATGAACAGCAGGTCTTTGCATACGCTGAGCTCCCAACGGTACTCCCAGTAACACGTCATGTTGAGCGGCAGCCGGTCTTGTCGAGGCCACCCCTTTATGCAGTATGCTTTCAGCATTGAGCACTCGCTGTCTGAAAATTGGTGAGATCTGAACTCTTCAAGACGTACGGCCAGGGTTGAAAGAATGGCTGCCACCCACAGAGACACAAAAATATTTGTGCTGTCCACTATGGACGTAGAAGCGTCTTCAAGCTCCCTAGAGAGGGTGTCTGCAGTGGACAGGTACTTCCCTGAAACATACTTAACGGTGAACTGATATCGCATGAGCCTTATGCGAAATCCCTGGATGAGAGGGGCAATGAGGTCAAGATCGGCGCAGCCAAACAACCTGACGAGCGGCTGATGGTCGTTTTCAACGACAAAGCTGAGTCCGCGCCAGAATTCCTCAAACCTCTCGATCGCTCAAGAGACACAAAGCGCGCCCTTTTCAATCTGACTGTACCGCTGCTCAGCGGTAGTCAGTGCTCTTGACGCGAAAGCGACAGCCCGTCGCTCCCCCGTCTGTTGCTCCTTCAAGAGAACCGCGCCTAGCTCGAACGAACTGGCATCTGCCGACACAAGGGGGGTAGCTCCGGATTGTAGCTGGCCATACAAGCATTAGGTGCCACCATTCTCGTCAATATCTCGAAAGAGGTTGGTTGCGCTTGGTCCCAGGTCCAGACCGCATTCTTGTTCAAAGGGAGCCGAATCGGCGTAAAGACTGCATAGAGGTTCGGCAAAAGCCTTCCAATCTGGTTCAGCATGCCCAAGAAACGACGGACGCCTTGCGTATGTGTCGGTGGTTTCATGTTCACAATAGCAGATACCTTGTCGGTGTCAGCCGAGTTGCCACTGGCGCTTACCCCTACACCAAGCAACTTGACGGAAGTTACCCCAAAGGAGAATTTAGAGGCATTCAACATAATGCCCGCTTGTTGCAACTTGCGAAGGACTGCTTGGAGTCTGCACTCGGGCTCGGAATGGTCCCTGCCCAATACTAGAATGCCATCTACCATGTTCACACATTCTTCGAGACCCTGTAGAAACCGAGACTTTTGGCGCGGAAATACTTACAAACGGAGGTGATGCCGATTTGCAGGCGGCAGTAGCACTAGCGTCCAACTGAGTTACGAACGTAGTCAGTTCCTGACAGCTTTCATATAGCCTTACTTTATGGCACCCCAATTTTGCATCAAGTTTCGAGAAGACTGCGGCATTGACAAGACGCCCAAGTACCTGGTCCACTGTGGGAATAAGGTGTCTCTCCCGAATAACTACTTGGCTCAACTTCGTGATGTCGAAACAAATTCTGTTGTCTCCATCCGCTTTGGGTACCAGCCCAATACCAGCACACCACGGGGTTGGCACTGTAACTCGCCGGATGTCTCTGTCCCTTTCCATTGCGTTTAAGTCCTCCTTGACTATGCCTCCGAGGGGAATAGGGATGCGCATAGGAAGGCTGAGAGAAAATGAAACGGCTCCTGGCTTGATGCGAATGTGGTATTCTTCATGCATCTCCCCAAGGCCTGAGAAAATCGAAGCTATGGTCTCGTCTGACGTTGGATGCCTTTTCGGAGCTTCCGCGTCTTCCACGGTGTCAACAAACTGGATGACTCCGAGGTCCACTACCGCCGAGTACCCGAGTAGATGAGAGTCAATGTCTGCTAGGACGTACAATTTTTCGCATACCGCCCGGCCTGGCAACGGCAGGGTAGCACGAAACATCCCGAGCAACTTTAGGTGACAGCGGCCCGGCCATATCAACAGTTTATTATTGGGTTTGTCTAGGTCTACTGGGCACCCCGAATGACTGCTCTGTCGAAACCCTAGCAGTCATTCAGGCATTACGAAACCAGCGGGTAGATGGGCATTATGTAAGAATACTAGAAGATATCTACAATGGGTGTACAGCTACCATCATCCTCCATAGGGAGAGCAGTAAAATACCTATAAGTGAGGGTGTCAGACAAGGAGACACAAACTCTCCAATGTTATTCACAGCATGGCTTAACAGAAGTATTCAGAACGTTGGATTGGGAACAGGTGGGAGTAAGGGTTAATGGAGAATACCTCAGTAACCTCAGATTTGCTGATGACATTGCCTTGCTACGTAACTCGGGGGACGAATTGCAAAGCATGCTTTCCACACTGGGCGAACCGAGTGGATCCGTGGACCTGAAAATTAGTATGCAGAAAACTAAAGTTATGATCGATCACCTCAGGACAGCACGGTAGTTTGAGATAGGTGGCGAGGCAGTGGAAGTGGTAAGCGAATATGTCTACTTAGGCCAAGTTTTTACCCCAGATCCCAACCATGAGGCAGAGGTAATTACAATGATCAGAATGGGGTTGGGTGCATATGGCAGATATTCTCAGATAATGAATTGTAGACTACCATTGTCGCTGAATAAGAAAGTGTATGACAGCTGCATCTTACCGGTACTCACCTGCGGGGCAGAACTTTGGAGGCTAACTAGGAGGGTTCAACTTAAATTGAGAACGACTCAGCGGGCAATAGAGCGGAAAATGATAGGTGTAACATTAAGGGACAAGAAGACAGCGGAGTGGGTCAGGGAGCAAACATCTGTTAAAGACATATTAGTAGAAATTAGGAAGAAGAAATGGACGTGGGCAGGACATGTAATGCGAAGGCAAGATAACCGCTGGTCATTAAGGGTAACAGAGTGGATCCCTAGAGAAGGCAAGCGTTGCAGGGGGCGGCAGAAAGTTAGATGGGCAGATAAGATCAAGAAGTTTGCGGGGATAAATTGGTGCCAATTGGCACAGGACCGAGATAGTTGGAGAATGATGGGAGAGGCCTTCGCCCTGCAATGGGCGTTGATAGGCTGGTGATGATGATGATGATGATGACTGGGCAACCCACGAAGCTCGGAGGTTCAACCGAAACGTCCGCTCAAATATCCACCATCGTCATCCGATGTCGACCGAAGTGTGATGACCTCTAGTTAGCGAGAACGGTAGTCGACAACAGGAAAATCTTGACTAGCAAAATGAACAAGTTTATGGCCACAGTCTCCCACGGAGCTGATGGTGTCTCGGTCGGAGTCATGGGCTCACAGCGTTGAACACGTGTGGAAGCACAAGCTGGGCAGTTCTCTACGGCTTCTTTAACGTGGCTGTTGAGACCGGGCCACCACACAGAGTCTTGGGCCACCGCCAAGCATTGATTGATACCTTGATGACCATCATGCGGCAGGTTCACGATGTCTCTTTGTAGTTCTTCAGGCACAACTTGATATCTACCCATGAACAGCAGGTCTTTGCATACGCTGAGCTCCCAACGGTACTCCCAGTAACACGTCATGTTGAGCGGCAGCCGGTCTTGTCGAGGCCACCCCTTTATGCAGTATGCTTTCAGCATTGAGCACTCGCTGTCTGAAAATTGGTGAGATCTGAACTCTTCAAGACGTACGGCCAGGGTTGAAAGAATGGCTGCCACCCACAGAGACACAAAAATATTTGTGCTGTCCACTATGGACGCAGAAGCGCCTTCAAGCTCCCTAGAGAGGGTGTCTGCAGTGGACAGGTACTTCCCTGAAACATACTTAACGGTGAAATGATATCGCATGAGCCTTATGCGAAATCCCTGGATGAGAGGGGCAATGAGGTCAAGATCGGCGCAGCCAAACAACCTGACGAGCGGCTGATGGTCGTTTTCAACGACAAAGCTGAGTCCGCGCCAGAATTCCTCAAACCTCTCGATGGCTCAAGAGACACAAAGCGCGCCCTTTTCAATCTGACTGTACCGCTGCTCAGCGGTAGTCAGTGCTCTTGACGCGAAAGCGACAGCCCGTCGCTCCCCCGTCTGTTGTTCCTGCAAGAGAACCGCGCCTAGCTCGAACGAACTGGCATCTGCCGACACAAGGGGGGTAGCTCGGGATTGTAGCTGGCCATACAAGCATTAGGTGCCACCATTCTCGTCAATATCTCGAAAGAGGTTGGTTGCGCTTGGTCCCAGGTCCAGACCGCATTCTTGTTCAAAGGGAGCCGAATCGGCGTAAAGACTGCATAGAGGTTCGGCAAAAGCCTTCCAATCTGGTTCAGCATGCCCAAGAAACGACGGACGCCTTGCGTATGTGTCGGTGGTTTCATGTTCACAATAGCAGATACCTTGTCGGTGTCAGCCGAGTTGCCACTGGCGCTTACCCCTACACCAAGGAATTTGACGGAAGTTACCCCAAAGGAGAATTTAGAGGCATTCAACATAATGCCCGCTTGTTGCAACTTGCGAAGGACTGCTTGGAGTCTGCTCTCGGGCTCGGAATGGTCCCTGCCCAATACTAGAATGCCATCTACCATGTTCACACATTCTTCGAGACCCTGTAGAAACCGAGCCTTTTGGCGCGGAAATACTTACAAACGGAGGTGATGCCTATTTGCAGGCGGCAGTAGCACTAGCGTCCAACTGAGTTACGAACGTAGTCAGTTCCTGACAGCTTTCATATAGCCTTACTTTATGACACCCCAATTTTGCATCAAGTTTCGAGAAGACTGCGGCATTGACAAGATGCCCAAGTACCTGGTCCACTGTGGGAATAAGGTGTCTCTCCCGAATAACTACTTGGCTCAACTTCGTGATGTCGAAACAAATTCTGTGGTCTCCATCCGCTTTGGGTACCAGCCCAATACCAGCACACCACGGGGTTGGCACTGTAACTCGCCGGTTGTCTCTGTCCCTTTCCATCGCGTTTAAGTCCTCCTTGACTATGCCTCCGAGGGGAATAGGGATGCGCCTAGGAAGGCTGAGAGAAAATGGAACGGCTCCTGGCTTGATACGTGGTATTCTTCAGGCATCTCCCCAAGGCCTGAGAAAATCGAAGCTATGGCCTCGTCTGACGTTGGATGCCTTTTCGGAGCTTCCACGTCTTCCACGGTGTCAACAAACTGGATGACTCCGAGGTCCACTACCGCCGAGTACCCGAGCAGATGAGAGTCAATGTCTGCTAGGACGTACAATTTTTCGCATACCGCCCGGCCTGGCAACGGCAGGGTAGCACGAAACATCCCGAGCAACTTTAGGTAACAGCGGCCCGGCCATATCAACAGTTTATTATTGGGTTTGTCTAGGTCTACTGGGCACCCCGAATGACTGCTCTGTGGAAACCCTAGCAGCCATTCAGGCATTACGAAACCAGCGGGTAGATGGGCATTATGTAAGAATACTAGAAGATATCTACAATGGGTTTACAGCTACCATCATCCTCCATAGGGAGAGCAGTAAAATACCTATAAGTGAGGGTGTCAGACAAGGAGACACAAACTCTCCAATGTTATTCACAGCATGGCTTAACAGAAGTATTCAGAACGTTGGATTGGGAACAGGTGGGAGTAAGGGTTAATGGAGAATACCTCAGTAACCTCAGATTTGCTGATGACATTGCCTTGCTAAGTAACTCGGGGGACGAATTGCAAAGCATGCTTTCCACACTGGGCGAACCGAGTGGATCCGTGGACCTGAAAATTAGTATGCAGACAACTAAAGTTATGATCGATCACCTCAGGACAGCACGGTAGTTTGAGATCGGTGGCGAGGCAGTTGAAGTGGTAAGCGAATATGTCTACTTAGGCCAAGTTTTTACCCCAGATCCCAACCATGAGGCAGAGGTAATTACAATGATCAGAATGGGGTTGGGTGCATATGGCAGATATTCTCAGATAATGAATTGTAGACTACCATTGTCGCTGAATAAGAAAGTGTATGACAGCTGCATCTTACTGGTACTCACCTGCGGGGCAGAACCTTGGAGGCTCACTAGGAGGGTTCAACTTAAATTGAGAACGACTCAGCGGGCAATAGAGCGGAAAATGATAGGTGTAACATTAAGGGACAAGAAGACAGCGGAGTGGGTCAGGGAGCAAACATCTGTTAAAGACATATTAGTAGAAATTAGGAAGAAGAAATGGACGTGGGCAGGACACGTAATGCGAAGGCAAGATAACCGCTGGTCATTAAGGGTAACTGAGTGGATCCCTAGAGAAGGCAAGCGTTGCAGGGGGCGGCAGAAAGTTAGATGGGCAGATAAGATCAAGAAGTTTGCGGGGATAAATTAGTGCCAATTGGCACAGGACCGAGATAGTTGGAGAATGATGGGAGAGGCCTTCGCCCTGCAATGGGCGTTGATAGGCTGGTGATGATGATGATGATGATGATGATGACTGGGCACCCCACGAAGCTCGGAGGTTCAACCGAAACGTCCGCTCAAATATCCACATTGAATTGAAGGGGGCGTTAGTTGACATGAACAACAACGTGCCGGCATTCTGTTTACGATGCATCTACGGCGCAGAGCTGGGTTTAGCGTAAGCACCTAGTACTATTCGAGCGGCAAACCGCCACTAGTCCGTTGTTGCGAGAGTGGTTGCATGTGGCCTATCGTACTGGGCACTCAGATCGCGGATGAGGAGCGTGGCCGCAAAAATCGCATGCCGACTTCGCGCCGGCGCGGAGCTCGAGACGCTCCTTCTGGCTTTTTCGAACGCGGGGGCGGCGGCCATTCGGTACTGCTTATTCGCAATGGCGTAGACTTTAGTGCATCTGGTGCGAAGCCGGTCCCCTGACACCTCCTTTTCTCATTTTCAGCGTCTTCGTACTGACGCGCTGGAATGAGCGCCTCGTCCAGTGTAAGCTTTGGATTGCGGTAGAGCTGGTCTGTCAAGGGGGAGTCAAGCGAACCTACGATCTGTCGCAAACCCGCCGGTCGTCAATTTCACCACAGGCGTAGTTACATTCCTTCACGAGATTTCGGAGCGCCGTTAAAAACGCGTAGACTTACTCGCCTACCGCTTTCGTGCACTTATGGAACCTGCTCAATTCGTATACCTCGTTGACTGGGTGTACAAAATATCCCGAAAGACTCGTTGTCACGCCGGAGTACGAGCGATAGCCCTAGGCGTCTGACATGAGAGACGAAAGCACCTCGCGCCATTGGGGACCCATTCAGTCGAGGAGCGCGCTTACTTTGGTTTTTTCGGGGGCGCAGGACAGCCCTGAGGCGAAGGAGAAATCCTCGATTTTCTTGAGCCACGCGGTCTATTGGGCTGGGTTGTCGAATGTGAACTGGGGCGGAGTTCGCAGCGTGAAGCTTGCGGTCACGGCGGAGGCGGAGGATGGGTTATCCTGCATGATGCACGGTTGTCGGAGCATCCCACTTCTTACACCATGTAGAGACGCGCCCGGGGAGCGCGGATGCCGCTAGCCAGGCCGAATGTAGGTGTAAAGCCCGCCAAGAATTACCCAACAACGCGCAGTTCACAAACAGCAAAAAGCCCCGTTTAATGCCCACCAATGCCTTTATACATAGTGGGGGCGCCACCTCCCACTTACACCCATCAACAGTTGGCGTCCTCTACATCTGAAGCAATATTTTTCAGGAGAAAGATATCGGGATTCTCTACGTAGCGGCCAAATAGAAAATAATTAAAATACATAAAAATACTGCGTCTTTATAGCCAAATGGTTTGCTCTTTGTGGAATTTTTGCGTTGCCATGGGAACCGTGGCCTTTGTAGGCGGCCACTTTTTTCAATTCTTCACTGATATTCGAAGTCTCCGTAAAAGCGAAAACTTGCTAGTAGTCTAGTGAGCCGGAAAAAATTTACTTTCAGTGTTGTTCCTTTGCCCAAGTCATGGCTGCAGAATGGCGATTGAATTTCTTTCCCTGTGTAAATGTATTTGTCATCATGTACACATTATCACGTAATAATGGCATAGCACTTATTATCAAATCATCTGTGCTTTTTAAAGTTCGACATGATGTATCGCTCTACTGTGTCGCTACTCAGGCACAAGGCGACCGCGGTTGGCGTGAAGTCCGTTTGAAAGCACTCTTCGCTGCCTTTTTCAGGTATCCCGCTTATCATTTGGAAGCCCGAACAGACATCTTTACTGAAGATTTAGGATCCTGAACCTCCTGATTCGTCATCCAGTGGCACGGAGCACTACGTAAGACTGCAAAAAGATACAAATGACTGCTGCAAGATCGACTACCCTTCGTTGCACAAGGCGGCAACGCTTGGCGTGAAGTTCGTGGGTAACCACTCTACACTGCCTCTTGTAGGTATCTAGTTTATGATCTCGAAGTCGAGCAGAACTTGTCGTCTAGGATTCAAGAGGCCGAGCCAGCAGATCGGTCGTCCGGTCGCACAGACCAGTACGTCAGCCCACTAAAAGCTACAAATGCCTCCTGCAGGGTCGACTTACCTTGGTTGCAAAAGACGGCAGCGCCTGGCGTGAAGTTCGTGAGTAACCATTCTTCGCTGCCTTTTGCAAGCTGGTGTTACGTGCCTTTTATGCTAGTAGCTATATTTTGTAGCCAGGAAATCAGTACGTCTGATGCCACCGCAGTCACGTATACTGAATGTGCATTCTTATATCATGCTGGTAACTGCTGAGGGGTTGAAGAGGCGAAGGTTCGGTCCAAACCTGATGTCGGCGATTTTCGTTCTTGCAAATGTAGTGTTAAAAAAACATTGTAGTCGTTACCCAGTTTTGTCACGCGCCTTCGACAGCCTTTAGTTTGCAGAAAACTGAGTTTTAACAATCAGAACAGAACCTCCGGATCTGCTTGCATTAGTCAGAAAAATGCACCATTCGATCATCTTGTCCTGTCTTTACACGAAATACGCAGCACTGGGCCGCACAGATCGTCAGGACTTACGCATATCAGGCGTCCTTGCCAAGCGTGGATGGGGTGAGACCTTTATGTGTTTGCCTGTGCGCAGGACGCAATGTGGTTCTTGTCGCAGAGCATATATACGCGTGTCATGTACGCCCCTGCGCGCAAGATAAACTTCAGGCTGTGCACTGAGTATTCGTGGGCTTCGCTTGAGCATCTCGAGTAGAAGCACTCTGCCAGCATAACTTGTTTCTCTCGTTACTACCGGCTGGGATACTGCTTATATTTGTACACTACTTTGCGCCTCAGGTTTTCTTTTACATATTGGAAGTTCGTTTACTCTTTTACATTACGCCGATATAGAGAATGCGTTGCAGCCTTCGGGAGAATGAAGGGAGAGGTCCAATTATTGACAATTCGCAGAAGTGTACACAGTTCTAGTTTTACGGTCATGTTTACAAGATGCGCATTTCACTCTGTCAGTGGCACCAAAATGGACTGTTTGCAGTGTTGACATTGGCTGTGGATTGGTATGGCCAGTCTGGGAAAGTCTGTCAGACCGCCATCCTCACTTCCCCACAGGGCCTCTTTGCCTCTCGTCATTATTAAAGTGTTTCACTCACTCTTCGATTCAGGAACACAACCTATATAGGGCTGCATGCCTAATTTAACCGTGCTAATTACAGAAGGAGCAATTAGGTGACCACTAAACGACGTTCCCCCAAATGTCCTCTTTGCCTAGCAATGCGAGCACGTGTATGGGCCGAGTAGTATCAACCCCCCCAAAAATACATTTAAATAAAAGTACTGCCCATCCACTCTACTAAAATCGATAACCTGCAGAGCTGGACGCAGTGCACGGACTGCAACAAAGAAAGCACGTTCGTTGTAATTTGTGACGAAGCATACGTCCTAGCCAATTAGGCTAATGAAACTCTGAAGGATCAAAGTTTTCTACTTGCACACAAAAATGGAGCTGCGTTGCCCCCCTCCGCGTCGCGAACCTCTTACTGGTTGTGAAACATAGAAACCCAATAAGATCTACTACTATACGACTAAGAAATTTGGAAAACTCTATTTTGCCGTTTAACATCCGCGTTTAAACCTCGCACCCACACAACGGACATTTCATCCATCAATACAGGTATGAAACCTATAGCTGCGTGTGCACACTACCCCTCCTCCCTCACACTTTTCTCCACTACGAAACTGTGCACGCATAAAATGTCAACCGGTCGTCGCCGCGTGCTTAGAAGTGACAGAGGCGGTCGAAAATATCTCCTAAAAGCCCTCTGAAGAGGAGGAGCCGAAGGAATAAACTTTATTGCAGTATGCAATTTAAAGGCGGGTGGTGACCACTGGGTGCAGCCCAGCGGTGACTTCGGCAGCACGTTCCACCAAGGCTTTCTGGACCCCAGGGTCAGAGCCGCCCAACGCCGCCTCCCATTGATCAACAGAGGGTATTAGGGGTAAGGGGTTTCGAGGGCACGCCCACATAGCGTGGCAGATGGTGTCGACATCTCCGCAGTGGGGGCATAGGGGTGATGGGTATTGATCAGGGTACATGCGATAAAGGCTGACGCGGCACGGAAGGGTATTAGGTTGAAGGAGCCGCCACAAGCGTTCTTCCTTTGTGGAAAGTGAGGAGTGGGCTCGAGGGTATTTCAGGCGGTGGAGGCGGTAGTGCGCGGTGATAGCCGCATACGTAATAAGGCTATCTCGAGTGGATGGCGCTCCGTGGTTAGAGGTAACCGAAGGGCCTGCTCGGACAGTAAGATCTCGAGCTGCTGTATGGGCCGCCTCGTTACCCCCTAAGCCGGTGTGGGCGGGCGTCCACACGAGCTCCACGGGCGTTTTGGGGGGGTTTCGCAGAATAATTTTGAGAGCTTTGGCTGATATGAGCCCTCGGGCAAAGTTCCGTATAGCAGATTGAGAACCGGACAAGATGACTTTGGGGGTAGGACCGTGAGAAAGGGCTAGCGCTATTGCCGCCTCTTCCGCCTCAGTAGGTAAGTGGGTGCAGATGGTGAGAGATGTGAGTGGGGGGGAGTTAGGACTGCTGATAACCGCCAAGGCATAGGCTGTGTGGTTTTGGTAGCTAGCGGCATCCACATAGTGGGTTGTCGGTTTAACAGGGTATTTTTCTGACAGGTAACGAGCGCGTTCTTCCCTTCGAGCGACGTGGTTTGTGGGGTGCATATTGCGGGGAAGAAGTGATATATGCTGACGCCGGCTTTCCAAGCGGGCAAATTACTGTTCATTTGGGGGGATTCAGCGCTACTCAACAAGCTGAACTCGAGGGGGTAACGGTGGCACCGGCAGTTTTCTGTTGTTTCTGCACTCATCCCCGCTTCTGTAAGGGCCAACTCTTCACTTCTTGCTCTTCTTCCTCCAAGCAAACCGCATACATCTGTCTTAAACAGATTAAAACGGGAAGCCCTTCAGCTCTATTCTCACGTACAAACAACTGGCTGCCCGTTTCAGTTACCTATCGTAGGAATCTTACTGTCTGTGTAAGAAGTCTGTGTAATACATCAAACCACACCCGAAGCACTCGATGAAGGACGACAGCCGACTAAGCGCATTGAGCCATGTAATTTCCACATATAAATATCCCACCAGCCCAAGCGACATTTCATCGATAGTTACATAAAGCGTAGCTGTGGGTGAACGTCCCGATCCCCCCCCCCTACCCCCCCAAACCGTGCACGCATAAACCGCTAATCGCGGAAGGCGCATGCTTAGGCGTGAAAGACACCGGCGATTATGTCGATCGGAAGGACGTCTCAGCTGAATAGAGAATGAGCTCACGCCGGCGTTTCAACTCGCCAAGTTTCTCTTCAAGCAAAAAGGATTTGCAGCTACGTGGCTAAGTGGAGTTCGAGCGGAAACGGCGACCACGGGTTGAGGTCCTTTTAGGGGGCAGCCCTGCGGCAGCCGTTGCGCGGACTTCGGGGGGGCGGCGCCTGTTTGTGTCCGCTTAACCGAGTGAGCGAACGAAGCAGCGACGAAAGAATGAAAACTGAGAGGCGAGTTTAGCGAATGGTCACGTGGAGTACGACACGTGCGGCTACGGCGCCATCTTTCTCACTTCCTTTCACTCATACATGTCTCATAGGTCGTCACCAATAAGAGCCCTCCTTTGAGACTTCCCACTGACGCTGTCACCAATCTCCCCTACTCCGAGCCACGTGACATTTGCGCGGGAGGTTCAAACACGATTTGCAACAACATGCTCGCTGTCCCCTACTGACGGGCCAATCCTAAGCATGTGACATTCGCGCGGGATCTTCAAACACGATTTCCAACATACCGCCGGCTGGCGGCGTCGGCGCGATGCATGGTAGCGACAGAATAGCGCACGCCGCCGTGCGTTCGCTTATCACGCCCACACTTCCTGAGATGCAGAAGAAATAATCCGTTACCGAGAAGATTGCAGCTCGCGCTGCGCACAAATTTTAATGTGCCTGAGTATAGTATTTGTGAGTGCATTTTTTACGCCCATCCGCACTTCCGTTTATTTTTAGCAATCATCTGATAACCGCACTACCGCCGTTATCTGGCGACTTTCGCAACTTACCAAAAGGGGCATTGGTAAAGGCGAGGGGGAAAATAGTTGTGAAAGAGTGGTCAGAAGTGGTGACGAGGAGTCTTGGAGCGGCGTCGAGTAAACCGGACACGGGAATGAAAACTGGGGGGTTCGACATATAATGCTCTGCAATAATAAGTAAAACGATATAATGAAAGGATACGTTAGGCGACTGGCCATTCGCTTAACAGTTAATATCGTCGATGGCGAGAAAGGAAAAACAAAACGTAAAGTGTGGTGAGAAGTCAGTCGCCGGATTGCTGGCGCCACAAAGGTAGAAACCTACTAAGGTGTAAAAGGTGGTGGTGTTCAGCCGGGCAGTTAACAATGGCATATGAGCCGCGGTAACGCGAAGAACGGAGCAAAAGTCACAATTTGGCCCCGCATTTGGGAACCTGGGAGGAACGGGGTACTCTCCAGCCGAGTGACGACTCGTAGAAAGCTGGTGGGGACGGTGACTGACTTCGACGTGCTGTGCTTGGCGGTGTTTATTCTCCAGCCACACACAATGTTGCCCACCGAGCCTGGTGGGGCCACTGAACCTAGCCGCCAAAGAATATCAGGGTTTGGGGGCGCAACACACTTGTCAATCCCCTCATCCCACGTTTTTTTGTCCCACGCAAACACGAAACAACTCCTGTCACCCCGGCGAGTAACGGTGCGGCGGTCTCTGCTGTATTTCACTCCGCCTGAGCACAGGTGTCCATGCAGGTGTGACACCATCGGGCGCCTCTTGCGTCACTCTCACCGACCCTCAGCCTTGCAGGTGTCAACGAATTTGCGAGGGGCATCACAGTGGCGCGAGTAGCACCAGCCCCTGGTGCTGTTCTGGCAGTGGCCAGTGTAGTTTTCTCCCCTGCCTGTGGCTTCCTGAATAGGCGCTTGAGGTGGCGAGGCAAGGTCTCAGATGGTCCGCGTGCACGTGCCACGTGTTCCCGTCCGACATGCGAACGAGCCGCGATTACGCACTGGCAGGAGAGCCCACACACTTGGACCAGGCCGGAAGTTCTTGGCGAATACCGGAGCTCGAGACACCGGCAACGGTTCAGCACGGCAACCTCGGTTAGCCGCCAGCTTCTGCTTGAGCTGGTTCTGGAGCGCTGTGGACCGGACGTCTGGGTGCAACACGTCCAAAGGTGTCTTCACCATTCAGCCCAACAAGAGCTCGCAGGGGGCACGGCCCGTGACGTCGTGGGGTGTGGTCCGGTACTGGAACATTACATGGGCAAACTGCGTCCGGAAATGCCCAGCCTTGCTCTTCTTGAGCTTGTCTTTCATTGTTTGCACCGCCCGCTCTGCAGCATCGTTTGACGCAGGGTGGTATGGCTGAACCAACATCCGGCGGATTCCGGTCTTCGTTAGCTAGGCCAGGTATTCCTCGCTGGCGAAAGCGGGACCATTTTCGGAGAAAATGACTTCCGACAACCCCTGGGCTGCGAAGACTTGCCGCAGCTCCGCAATGGTTACTTCTGTCCAGGGCGTGGTGACCGGCAGCACGTCCACCCGCTTTGTGAATGCGTCCACCACCACAAAAAAGTAGTTGCCCTGGAAAGGGCTCCCGAAATACACGTGCATTGCACGTCCATCGAAATCCACCTGCATTCATCGCTGGTTCTCCTGCCAGAATTCGCAGCTCTGCACCATGCGAGCAATGTCCTGTTCCAGGCCAGGCCACCAAACGTGGGACCAAGCCACCATATTGGCCTTCTCCACGCCTGGATGACCCGCGAGCAGCAACTGCAGGATCCTGGATTGCAGGCTCTCAGGAATTACCACCCTGGAACCCCACAGCATGCAGCCCTGCTTCAGGCTCAGCCCGGTGGCCTTGCGGCTGTATGTATAAAAGCGTAAGGGTTCCGCCTAGTTTGTAACCTATTAGCAACACAGCGCAAAAAAGACCAAGGACGAGACGAAGACGACAAGCAAGCGCTGTTTTTTTTTGTTTGGTGCGGATGCAGTAGGAAAACACAAGGGCTTGGTAAACGGAGACAGCAAAGAGAGTTGCTAATGGCTGTATGTCCGCTCAGCCAGCTCCTCCGCTCGGGACCCCACCTTGACCAGCTGCGACAGTACTGGGTCCCGGCTGGTCGCCTGCGACCCTACCGATCTGGACAGCACCTCCGTGTACGCGTGCTCCAGCATGAACACTTCGGAAGGTTCAGGAGAAGCAGCAGCCTCCTTCGGCAGGGGCAGTCGGCTCAGGGCTTCAGCATGTGCCTGGTCTTTTCGCGGGCAGTAGACAGGCCCGTAGGCTGCAGGCCGCGGGTCTCAACGCGCAGCGCACCACTCGAGACGATGCTTGCACTGAAGCCGCCTTGTCAGGCCCCGGCAGTCCCAGCAGAGGCTTGTGGTTCGTGACCGCATCGAACTCCCGACTCCACAGGTACTGGTGGGAGCACTCGACCCCGAACATGAGGACCAGGCCTTCTTTGTCCACCTGGCTGTGCCACCGTTCTGAAGCATGCCGCCTACGGTACGCAAACGACACAGGGCATTCCTGGTCAATCTTCTCCCGTCTCCCGGTGGGCCAGGACAGCTCTCACACCGTACGGCGACGCATCTACAGTGAGGACGACAGGCGTGTCCGGATCGAAGTGCACCTGCACCGGAGCCTTTGTGATGAGCTCCTTGCTGCGCTGGAAGGCCAAGTCCTGTTCCTTTTTCCAGGCCTACTTCTGTACATCTCAAAGCAGAAGAAGGAGCGGCTGTAGATACGACGACAGGTTCGGCAGGAAGCTCCTGTACAAGTTGATGAAGCTGAGGTAGGTCTGCAGCTCTCTCTTGTTCTGGGGCTTGGCCGCCTTGAGCACAGCCTCAACCTTGCGTGCTGCTGGGGCCAGGCCTGCATGGAGAATGCCTTGGCCCTGGTACGCAACGCTGAGGGCCAATAAAATGCATTTCTCCAGCTTGAACTTCAACCCGGCATCCTGCAACCGTGCCAGGATGTTTTGCAGGCTCCGCAGGTGGTCATCGTCGTCAGTACCGGTAACCAGTATGTCGTCCAAGCACACCGCCACGTGCCTTATGCCACAGAACAGGTTGTCCATCTCCCTCTGGAGAATGGCAGGTGCTGAGCCCACGCCAAACGGTAGGGGTGTGTACTGGAAGAGTTTCAACGTTGTCGACATTGTGACGTACTTCCAGTACGACGCCTGGATCCCTAGCTGCTGGTACGCGTCTCTAAGTTCCAGCGAGATGAATGTCTGTCCCCCGGACAGCGCCGATCAGAGATATTCAATGCGGGGCAGCGGGTACTTTTCCACGGTAGCGAAGGGGTTGATGGTGACCTTGAAGTCTCCGGGGATCATGACACTGCCGTCATGCTTGAGGACTGGCTCGATGGGAGCGGCCTATTCCGACGATTCGACGGGCACCAGGGCGTCGTCTCGCTGCAACCGTTGCAGCTCCTGGGTTTCCCCAACCTTCTTGAAGAATGGCAGAGGGCGCGGCTCAAAAAACCGGGGCCGGGTTTCCTCCGGGACATAAATGCTTGCAGCCGTGCCGGAGAATGTGCCAACCTCGGGATGGAACAAGGCCTTGAACCTGGTAAGGAGGCTCAAGACGTCTTCCATCGCACGCACTACTGCCTGGTCCTCCAGCAGCTGCATGCCCAATGACTGGATGCAGTACCTGCCCAGCTGCGTCGGTGACGACCCCTTGGTCAAATACAAGGGCAGGGTGGCCTCCCTGTCGCCAAGGCGAACGCTGACCTGGACTTGACCCTGGACCTGTGCGAGCTGTCCAGAGTAGCTGCGCAGCATGACGCCGAACGCTTGAATGGACACTGCAGGGAAGGTGCGCCTCAAGACTTTCCAAGCTATGACCGACGTTGGCCCCTGTGTCCAGCTCCATGGAAATGGGCCGCCCGCAGACTTCGACAGGGAGCATATAGGGTGACACAGACGACTGAAGTATGTCCATGTGCCCCATGTAAAAAATCTGCGGGTGTTCGGCGCCGACGTGAACACTAGCCATTGCACCCGTAGCTGCTGCCGCACGACCCCGCCGCCTACCCTTGCGCCAGCTTCCTTGGCCGTGGTCTGGCGCGGGAGCTGTGCTCGATGCCGCCTGCTGCTTCCCTCAGTTCGATGTCCCCCTCGGCACGCCCGAGCAGTGTTCCCACGCAAAGCACTCCGCTTGCGCGAACTGCACTGTGAGCGGGGTCGTCATCACCGCAACGACTGCATCTGCCATGCCGTGTCGCCATTTGTTCACCACCACCTCCGTCGACGATGAGCCGGCTGCACGCGCTACTTCTCCCGTGTACTTCGCCGCAGCATCCATCGCAGCGCTGCCTTCACGGCGTCGTCCAGCGAGGGGTCAGGAAGCTCCAGGAGTGGCGTCTGGTTGGCGGTGTCGTTGATGAAGCAGACGAAACGGTCCCAAAGCAGCGATTCGAGCTGCTCTACGAAAGAGCAGCCGCTCGCCAACCCTCAAAGCGCTGGGACGAACTGCCCGAGCATCTCTCTGTCTCGGTGGCTTCGTTGTTTTTATAAAAACTGGGATTGGCGCTTTAAAGAACAGGACACACGTAAGAAAAAATGGACAGGACTGGCGTCCTGTCCATTTTCTCTTACGTGTGTCCTGTTCTTTAAAGCGCTAATCCCAGTTGTTATGATCATGAACCAACTAGCCCGGCAACAAGTTTTACTAAGCGGCTCCGGTTGTCGAAGCGGAAGTGCTCCATTAAAGTGGACGGAGGCGGGCTGAAGTGCCAGCGGAGCGTCGCGAGCAGCTCCCCCAGCGCATTGTCATGGGGCGTGCCCGGCTTGAGGAGGTCGCGCATAAGGGCGAAGATACGGGTTCGCAGCTGGCCCCTAAAATGTGCCCTGTTTTGCCTCGGGTGTCTAGTAGGCCCGGAAAAACACGCCAACTTGTTCCTCGTAAACAGGGCAGGCGGACATTTCAGGGTCGAACGGCTCGAGCCTCGCGTACAGAGGCATGGCGTAACGGCGGCCGGAGTGGGGTGGCATTGCCTCGGCGGCTTCAGTCTCTCCGCGGTTTCATCCCTCGTCGCCAGTGTCACGATTTAGCACCGCATTCGTGAACCTGGGAGGGTCGGAGTACCCTCCAGCCGAGTGACGACTCGCAGCAGGCTGGTGGTGACGGTGACTGACCGCGAGCTGCTGTGCTCGGCCGTGTTTATCCTCCGGCCACACACAATGTTGCCCACCGAACCTGGTGGGGCCACTGAAACTGGTGGCTAACGAATATCAGAGACATCTTGAAGGTAGCGCACTTAAAACACGGACACTAGAGAAGAAACGACAAACCACAACGAATATCAGGGTTGGGGGCGCCACACACTTGTCACAAAAACTTCTGACAAAAATACAGTAGGCGCGTAATCATAAATCTATCTTGCTTTTAATCAGTTAAACCAAGTTTGTTATTGTTAAACTGTGAAATTCGAGCACTTCTTTTATCTGGCTGGTCTAGCAGCTGATATGGCTTGTGTAGATATTCGCTCTACAAATGATGTGTCACTTCCTATTTGTTATGTCTTATCTTGTGTGGTCATCAATAGGCCGTGATTTTATTTCAACACGAGATTGTTCTATGCCCAGCTACACAAAGATTTTGGTGACGTGATATCCGTAACGCAAGTGACGCCTCCAGAAAAAGTGCCATTGACACGGGAACGCCCTGTTTGGCCCCACGACTCTCTGGCCTCAACGGGAGGTACGTGGCGCTCCTACCACTGCGCTACGAACCTTTTTTTATTTATTGCCTGTCTTTGACAATTCACAACAGAATACATCGCAACATTGTAAATATCTACGCATACAACAGCTGGAGTTGCAAGCCACTACAGGGTTGACTTTCTCATTTTAAAATGCCCTCCTATCGATTAGTTGCTCTATTTTTGGCAGCCAATCAGGTAGTTCCTGGTGGAACCTAATAACTTCAACTAATCGACCAATGCTCTCTTTGTAATACTCGCTTGCACATCGCGCATCAACATAATTGTACAAGCCGTATACTATGGAGACCCAGTGCCATGACTAAATAGTAAGGCAATCCGTCCTCATTGCGTATTGCAAGGAAACGTATTCCGTGAGCATCCAGTGGAAAATCTTTGTGTAATATCCTCTTTGTGTAATAATCCCTCCCAACAATGCAAAAATACATGATCTATTCTCTCGGGGGATTTCCAACTAAAAGAACCTGTACCCCACCGTGCGAATAACCCCCTTTCTTCCATTAACGTTCCCCCTAATAATATGCCTGTATGCAACCAAAACACAAAGGACTGGACCCCTCATAGAATGTGCATTCTTTTAACCCCCTTAAGCACATCACTACCGGGGCTTCCACAGTACATCGTCCTGTACATGGGAACAGGGAACACAGCTTCGACAATATCATGGCACGATTTCTTACACGTCACCGTACATAAATACTCTTTTGAAAATACTCTCTTGCGTTGAAAAACTTCACCCTGGCACAACCTGCTTAAAATATGCACAGATGCCTCCCGTCATGTATTCAGTCGTAATAACAAAATCGGGGAGAACCCTCGCAAGCCGTTATTGGCACACTGTAAGAAGAAAAGGGTCGCTTACTTTCCATAAAAAAAAGAAATCTATTTACTATGCACTTTCACAAATGTATGCACTAGCCCCACTCGTCAATCTTTCACACGATTTAAAAGGTTGTTACGGCCGCACATCTACCGATTCTAGGCCCAGACAGAAACAGCGAATACTCGATGCAACTTTTGCACGTTCGTGCGCGACCAGTGCAACACATGCATCACATACCACATTTTGCATACTAAGAACAAATTACACACGGTGGAGAAATGTGGACAAACAGGCCCCCTACACTTGCCCGCTTTGGAAGGAGTTTCTTGTGTTATGTCCTTCCCTATGATTCATTCAGTTGGTGCGCCTCATGTTCTTCCCTATGATTCATTTAGTTGGTGCGCGCCGTGTAGAAGAGGCGCAGCGAAGTAGCGCATCATGACGCTAATGGGCGCTGACACCGTGTCGAAGTCGGTGCCTTCGTGTACGGGGTACGCGCGTGAAGTGAGGCACTTTCCCATATTTTTTGTTGCTTGCGTGTCGGTGTTACGTCGTCCGGCGGGGTCAGGATTGCGAACTCGTCGCCCAAGAACGAAATTCCTTTAACATTCAACTGCTCTTGTGAGGGCCCCTTACTGTCGTGTTTTACCGATTCCATTGAAAGAGAGATCAGCCCCATTTCTTTCAATTGTTTGATTGTGTCGACGTTGGAGGGGGTTCTAATATATACAAGTAGTAATGCATCGATTTTGTGATGAGTGGCATTCCTCGTTTTCGCTGTCTGCTGCACAAATATTTTCGGACATAAAATACGTACTGATATGAGCTAAAATTTACCTCCCTCAAGAACGTGGTTAGCATTTTTTTCCTAACTTCGCATTCGGTTAATATAACACATGTCTTTATCTGTGATTTTCAAAACTGCAATCTTCCTTGGACTCACAAGATAAATAAATTCTCGCAAATTTGTCGGATGCCATCAATCTCTAACTATTTATAATTGTATGTGCTATTTCGCTCAGATTCTACAAAACAAACGAAACACTGAAAAGATTCGGAATGGTGCCAAAGATGAAAGAAATAATCCAGTTCAGAAGAAAAGCTCAGAAAAGCTGTCACCATCTGTCAAAATGCTCACTACCCTGCACAATTATTCCTAGCGCGAAGCTTGCTATCCGCCGCAATAAATTTGCGTTGTCGACTCATTCGAGATAGCCCTCCAAACAGTTTATTGAAGAGTTGCTCCAGCTGAAAAAACATAAAGCGGTGATGTCCAGCGAAACAATGCAATGATAGCATAGAAAACGGCGATCAAGGTGGAGGAAGGCTACTGGACGGCTTGCCCTTGAGCACTTGGTAGAGACAAGGCAAGGGAGAAAGGTGTCGCCATGCAGACACGCCCGAACAACGTCGCTTGACTTTATTACCGGCGTGCTCATGAGACGAGGTGGCTTGCACCCGCCTATCGCCCGGTCTTCGTCCGTAAACAGCGTCAGGCTGCTTCGGAGCAAAGCCGTATCTTCATTTCAAACTATACCGTCAAGCGCCCGCACGGGTCACCGATACGCGTCCATGTCGAAAGTTCATACTAAATAACGTGGAGAATTGGAGTCCTCGGACACACACGCACACATGCACACATGCACGCGCCCCCGCACAAAAGCAAAGACACGCATGCGCACGAACCCGTACGCAGAAACACGCGCACCAGCACACACTTAGGAACTCGCGCGCCGCCGCATACAGGTCTACACACACACGCACGCACACGCTCATACACGCACGCACTCATTCCCAAATTGCGCTATCTGATAGCCGAGAAAGCCTACTTTGCGTAGCAAAACACGGTGGAAACAGTGTATCTCCTCTAGACTGCACGCCATCGGAATGCCCACGACAATCTATATACGGCGCACAAAATATGAGGAACAATGGACTGCGAATCATTTCAACCGAATTACTGCAGCAAGCATAACGGCAACAATGGTGGTCGGGCTAACCACAACGTGAAATACGAAAATAAAGAAGCAGAAGTATTTTCGCCTTTATAACTGTTGTTCACGATCGTGCACATACAGAATAAAAATCATAATGCGAGAGGGGGGAGCGAACAATTTATTTGATCCTGGAAGTAGTAATAATGCACCACTCAGCGGGCCGCTCCCACGTCGGGACCGAAAGGCCAAGCCTCATAGCCATGTCGTGAGCCTGCTGGACAGCCCAGAATTAATCGTCCAGGTCCGGAATGCGAAGTGCAGCCTACCACCTGGGCGCGTCCTTGATAGCCGGATCCTGAATTCGCTCGCAAGACCAAAGCATGTGTTCCAGTGTGGCTAAATCACCAGAGTCTATGCAATAAGGTTTATTATACGTTTCAGGATAAAACATGTTGAGCCTCCGCGGGCAAGGATAAGTGCCAGTCTGCCCATGCCGCAATTTCAAGATGGGTAGGCAAATTTACAAGCGTATAAATAAATGTCTGTCGACGAAAACATACCCACTGGAACCGTGCGCATTTTACCGTTCGCGATCTGAAGATATGAGACATAGTTCCCAAACTGCACACAATAGCATTGATTCGAACTCCACGATTCGAGAAGGCGAATAAGGAGTCAGGTATAACTTACGATTCTCATGAATCTCCCCGAATGGATACGCAAACGTTAGCCAGAGACGGGGAACTACACGAAGGGTGCATTAGGAGAATCATAATGACAAATATATAATTATCAGGGTAACTACTAAGGTGAGCTGCTTCGTTTGGTTCGGTGTACATGAGCTGCTTCGGCGTACATGAATCAATACAACAGTCATGCGAGCGAATTCAACGTGAAAATATGAGTGAATTTTGCAAAAAAAAACCGAAGCGGTGTAGTTTTCAGACGTGTTTAACAGGTACTGCAGCAAATCACATGCCTCAACGAAACCACTGTAACTGCCGTGGAAGAACGTATGATGCCACTTCCGAATAAACGCGAAGTATCATAACAGAGGTCCGCCTTTAAAAGTAATGAAAAACGATGATACGGTTAATCCGCAATGGCCTCGAAAATTGGTTAGTTCTTCCACAAAACGCAATTCACCTATCCGATTCAGCGAGTCCCTCTCACCCCGATTCATGAGGGGTGAGAGGGACTCGCTGATGAGTGGAACTCCCACTACCGAGCTCTGAGTGGGGCTCGCATCGAGTAGAGCTCGGACTCGCGAGGGGTGAGCGTGGCTTACAGCGAGTATTTCTCGCACTCTCGAGTGCTTATCGTTGCTTGTTGCGAGTGACACTCGCACTCGCGAGTGGTGAGCGGAGCTCCCCTTGAGTGGCGCTCACACCCACTCACACTCGTACTCACCAGGCCGAAACGATGGCGAGGCTCACTCATCACTCACTTGTGAGTGAGTGAGGGGGCGGCGTTGAGTGCAATTTCGAGTGAGCCTGCCGACCTATAACTCTTGATCTGGGTATTGTTTGTTTTGTTTAAAATTTTTCGTCTGCTAAAAATCGTTTCGATTATTGTATACTCTCTAACATATCTTGAAAGGCGTTATCACAGTATGTTGTCTTCTTATTTGTTGTGTAAAATCAACTTGTAATTATCTTTACACACTCTCGCCTACGTCGAAGTGTGTTATGATTATGCTATAATTTGCCGTCTCACGTTGTTAAATATGCTTCCCTGAGCTCGTCCTGCTGCCGTTGTGCAACTTCAGACACGGTACCTCGCCAGGCGTCTAGAACACCCCTTGCACGATCACCTTGACAGACGATGAAAATTGAATATACCGTGTGATGTACGTGTATCGTGCCCAAAATATACAACAATTAACAACTAACAACAACCACAACTGCGAAATCGCGCCTGACCTTGACAAAAAGTTCCTGTCTTTAATTCCACCATATGTTAAGGTGCATGGACTGATTATATAAAACACAGCTATAAAAACTGACAGACTAACCCTAAAAAAAACGTATTCTAATAAACCTGACAAATACCCGCCCATACTGGTTTTGAGTATAATAAACACTTCGTGAAAAACGCATATCTATTCGTCTCTAAGAATAATTAGGACGTCATAACACTAAAACGTAAGGCCACCCTGAATATACCACAAGTAATATGGCGTTTCTCGCTTTATGAACACCAACTCAAGACATATACATGCCTTTACCCTACAGTGGAACAGTGTGTGTAGTATTTTGTGACTATTAATGACTTGTGCTGCGTAACGCACTCAAGTCTCTTGAAAAAAAATTACCCATTGGGGGTGTCCCTTAGTCACGGAAATTTTTTTTCCATTTCCTATGCTAATCGCAAACAGTAAGCTTCGGTGGCCGATTTTCCCATTGTCAGATTCGCATATCTCGATGGGTATTGCCCAGAGTTCGGTACATGTTCAGCTTTTATAGTCCATGTGCGCTAATAAACATTCTTTGTACGTAACGTCATGCAGGGTCCAATTGTATGGGGACGATACTGTAACTATTGTTTATACAAAGTCGGCACAGGATGTAGTGACTAGGAGAACTTTTTCGATCTTGCGGCTATTACATTCGTAAAACGGGCATTTATTAACACAAAAACGTTCAAAAACAATGTACTTTTTTCAATTTTTTAGGAAGTGCTTGAGTGCTGACTTGCAAAAATGTATTTTATAATTGTTTTCTTGAATAATTTGGCTGCATTATTATTTTGGGTGTGACCATGGACTGCAGTATGAACTGGAATTACATATAACAACGACATTGCCAAACACAACCCCTTCCTGTTCCGCCATCGTAAGACGTAGAATGCACGCTATTATCCAGTTCTCGAGGTGATTTTTGACTGTGTCTTTGTCAGGTTACATACTTTTGTACTCTCGCCCATTCACATATCACACTTGTTTAGATCTCCCCATCCCACTTCCCAACGAGGGTATGTATATTGACATTTTCAAGTTGTCATATTCACAGCCCTATATCATAGCCCTATAACAAAGGTCTACATATTTGTCAAATAATTTTCCCAATTTGTAAAATTATTTTCATCTATTCGTCTTTGTTGCCTACCTATAAATGCTATTAGGGGAATTTTACATTTCCTATAACTAGAAATACCTGTGGTTACCCGCTATTATTCTATTAGAGAGCGAAGGTTTGGAACTTTTTTCTCTACCTTCCAAATGTTTTAGTAATTGGGAGGTCACCGCAAAAAAGTAACACTTATCGTATAGAGCATGAACTCTCGTCCTCCTTGTTCTGTTGGGATTTGTGCAATTTCTTTGATTCTAGAGCATTGTCCATATCTATTACCTCTGAGATAACTTGTGTATTGCTCGTTGCTGTATTTCGTGTGTATGCAATGGATCTAAGCTGCGTTTAGCGGTTGCCCAACACTCGGTTATATGTTGTGAAGAAGTGACGGTGAATAAAAAATAAATATAAAAGGCTCATGATTACTCTACTTCATTCCGGGAACTTTCTCTGCAGTGTAACTTGCAGTAATGTAAGTCATTGCGCGTACATACTGCCTCTCAGGAAGTGTTCGTGTGATACGCGAACACAGGGATATGCACGGCATTTTGCTAAGGCCCAGCGGTTCGCCTGCGCAAACCTGTAGTTATAAATTATGTTCGAACATACAGCGCTGATGTTACGTGATTCAAATATTTCGAATGAATTCCCCGCTTGCCTAGCTCGTAGTTCAGCACTTACTCTTAAATGCAGCAGTGTGGTGAGGAAGCACTCACACGAGGTTCCTCGCGACAGCAGCGATGGTAAGCCTCTGCGTCGGATGCCTGAAACGCAATGTCAGACGGTTTCGGGCCCTTTTCCCTCTGTCCATATTCAAAACCGCAAGAGAAAAGAAGAGGCGAACGCACATATACGTAAGGGGTAATAGGGCAAGCGCTCCTATGACCTTATCTGGAAGAGCGTCGCATATGACCGGCATGTCTCATTGCCTCCAACAAACACTTACACTATGCGTAGCCGCCGAGGAGCCGCACGTAAGGACTCATCATGTTGTCCTCCCGGTGAAACGCTTCGCCAAACTTTACTGTTTTTTTTTGTATTCGTGCACTGCGTAAGGACGCCCCAGGGAGAATTAAACCACAGTAGCTGTTTACTGGCCACAGAAGGGGCCAGTATTAAACCACAATAGCCCCGCCGGTAGTATAGTGGTCATCGCCACAGACGCGTATTCTGAAGGTAGTGGTTTCGGATCAAACCAGGTGGGCATTTTTTCCACTTTCTTTCTGTCTTTAAAAATTCCTTATCTGTTTCAATGACTTACCACATCTTCCCCCTTTCTTTCCAAGGACTTCCTGACCACGAACCTTTTTTTTTTGTAATATTTCAACAAGCCCCGCATTTCCCAATATGATTCGCTATGTACATATATATATATATATAATTTATATATATCCTCCTCAGACCTGGTGGAATGTGTGGCCACACAGGGGCGAGAAAAGCACATTTTTGGAATGTCTGCAGATAGTTTATTGCACAATAAAAAAATTGCACTTCTAGATAAAGCGGATGTTGCGCATCAGGGTGTGCATTATAATGCACACTGGGTCTTAAAACATACTATTTGTACAACACTCATGTACAAAAGAATTCAACTGCTGCTACTTACAAACAGACCTCTTATTTCGAGTGGAACTGCTTGTAGCAGTTTCGCATTGCTGTTACGCACAGGAAAATGTTGCACGTTGTGCACACGATCAGCTTCTTTATCCGTGAGTCCTAGGAGAAATAAACGCTAAATTTCACACCCAAGAGCATGGAACACATGAGAGTGTAAAGCGGATAGGCATGCAAAAACATAAATTGAGACCCAGTGTGCATTATAATGCACACCCTGATGCGCAACATCCGCTTTATCTAGAAGTGCAATTTTTTTATTGTGCAATAAACTATCTGCAGACATTCCAAAAATGTGCTTTTCTCGCCCCTGTGATATATATATATATATATATATATATATATATATATATATATATATATATATATAGATATATATGATTGAATGGTAGACGCACGATTAAAACAAAAACAGGGGTTTACTGACGTTTCGACTGGAGGACCCGTCTTCATTCTTCAATCGAACCAGTTAGCTGGTTTGATTCGCTCGGTCGCTTCGTCCTGCACATCGTCTATTGGCGCGCCTTTCGGGCAGTGGAATCAGGATGTCGCACTCCGAATGCAGCAGCTAGTGCGTGCCGGGCATCACGCAAAAACCCGGACCAATTTGCCTCCCATGTAGTTCGCGCCTTCTGCCCTGTATTTGAACACATTACTGCTAACAACCCGTCAGGTTTCCCCTACCGCGCTAGATAGGTGCCTTTCCTCCTGATGATGCGGTCGGTGAAATGCAATCAGCTTCCCCCATGCAAGAGCTGCTGGCGTTGGTTGATCAGGCGAATATTCGCACTTCTCCCAGCCAACACGGCATTATGCAGAGGTTTATAAGAACTTCGACCATCAGGCCCTTAGCTGTCTCCCCAATTTAATCAATTGGTTGTGGCTCCCGGGCGCAATACCAGAGTCGTGGTTCCGAGCACAGGGGGTTCCTTTACCGAAGCAAGGCAAACCACCCGAGCACCTCTGCAGTTTGCGCCCAATCTCATTATGTGCATCTTTTGGAAAATGTTGGAGCACATACTGGCTACGCGACTTCAGTGGTACATGGATACTTGCCGGTGGTGCCGCCCTACACAAATTGGGTTCAGGCCGCGTTAGGAGACGGAGGTTTGGAACTGAGCACTTATCATCAACGGTGCTACTTGGCGGCTGATCTCACAAAGTGCAGACGTTGCTTGCCATGGACATTCACAAATCATCTGACAACGTTAGCCAGAGCGCCATCCTGAAAGTTCTCCAAAGCCTGTAATTTTCCTGAAAAAGATCCGCTCTTTCATCTAGACGTTCGTAACTAGAAGACCATTTTCAGTACGTATTTGTGGACCTAAGTACGGCCATTCTTTCCCGTCGGTGGAGAGCCTCAGGGGACAGTGTTTTCACTCTTCTTCTTTAACCTAGTTATGCTGCCGCTAGCCTGGCACTTTGGCTGCATACCAAACCTACAACTTCTGGTGTGTGCGCACGATGTGACTGTCCCCCCTGACCTGGTATGAAAAGCCACAAGCCTGCAGCGAGCTTGAAGCGAGCATGGTGCGAATACACTGGTCTCTCTCGTTCAGTCGAAAAGACGGCCATTCCTCCTGTTGCCAATGCTTGGTTCCGTCTAAGAGTAGAGATGTCATCGATCGTGCTACAATCTCCGGCCAGCCATTGTGTACTTCCACCTCTCTTCGCTGGCTAGAATTGGAGATTTCTTCATCTGTGTCAGCGGCATTGTGGCCTCGATCTGCCCCCCAGAAAGCCAGTGAAGTGCTACACCTTATCCTAGACATTCCACAAAAGTTTGGAGAATTGTGCTTCAAAATAGCATGACTCCTGTTACCATCAATGCTTGAGCCTCGACGTGTTTATCAATCTCAATTCTAGCTTATGACCCAAGCAGGGCGGGACTGATTTTAAGCATTTAATAGACCTGCAATGCAAATGATCACCTGCCTCGTTCAACTAACGCCTATACCACCTCTTTAGGCAGAAGCTCAACTTAATATCCTGCATGAGTTTGCACATCAGCGCCACTCCACCCGCAAGCACAAACTGAATTTTGTTGCGGAAGAAGCGGCGTTGGTGATCTACATGGTCCGTTCTCTACCCGCCTTTTCTGCCCACTCTGTAACTAGGTCGCTCTTGGTGTACCATCAAGTGACCGACTACAGACCGCTCATTCGCCTCCACAGTCGGTCATCCAGAAACGCAGGCGCGCAATCAGCTGGCGTACTATTACTAGCGGCTGTGAACCAGTAGCAGGTTCTAGATAATTTTGTGCACGCTGGGGCCCAAGACGGCGTCTTAACATCGGCGAACGAATGTCCCTCACATTCGGGATGGAACCACAACTGCGCTTATGAAACATTCCACACCTCGCTTCTGTGCTAGCGGATCTTACAGCTATACTGGATGGCCTGCAAGCGCTACTACAGCCACTTCTTCAAGCGCCTGGAAGTGGTATTGAACGCATTTACACTGACTCGTCGGCGGCCACACCTGATTTGCTCCATGTAACCTCCAACTTGTCTGTATCAAGAGATATCATGAACTACTGCATACGTGCCCTGCACTCTCCGACTATCATGGACCTGGCTTCATAGTATCATCACTCTCGTTTTTAGTGTTAACGCGCCGACGCAACGCAGGCGATGAGGCGCGCCGTAGTGGAGGGCTCCGGATTAATTTCGACCACCTAGGGATCTTTACCGTGCGCCGAAATCTCGTACACACGGGCGTTTTTGCTTTTCGCCTCCATCAGAAAAGCGGCCGTCGCGGCCGGGAATCGAACCCGCGACCTCGTGCTCAGCAGCGCAACGCCTTAGCCACTGCGCCACCGCGGCGGGTAGTATCATCACTCCTATTTCACCGATAACTCATGTCACCTTACGTCGGTTATACTACCGCTTCCCTTGCTGACAACTGACACACATGAACAATTTCTAGAACTTCAGCAAGATCTGCGTCACGCCCCACTCCCTCTCATTCTCCCGTGTGGAACATATCTTCTTAGTAGGCTCGCTTACTGGGAGGAGGTCCAGATACGTAGATTTTGTTTTGGGATCACCCTCTCTTCTGCAGTAACCCGGGCGTGGCCACATTATTACCATGCCCCGTTTTCAAAAACTGCCGTTTCTTTAGGGCTCCTACCGAAGACGCCCACACCAATTACCTGGTATGGACGTGCCCTGCCCTGAGTGCAGCAAGATTTCCACACCTGCGTGGCACAAGCCTGGAGCTTGGGAAACTCCCGATATCCAGTGATGGCTGTGGGGGCCCCACAATCACTGTCTTCTGGATTTCCTCCGGGAAATGGGAGCTACCCTATCTCTTTAACACTTTATACCAAATGGCATGCTTTTTAAATTACAAATATCGTTCCTCTGAAATTATCAACACATGGCATGGAATTTTGACATTAAAGGACAATGGAAGGTTAGGAAGAAACCAAGCAAGCAAGATTCCAAGCAACCACAAATTTTAGGAAATATCAAGAAAAGAAGGAGAGAATAAAGTAATCACACACGCCCGCATGTTGGAATAAATTAGAACCTGAGAGTATCAACCCTAACAATAGTATCGCAGCCTTTCACCGACTAGTATCTAGAATCACCAAGTTTCAGTCGGAGGAAAGACACATAAGTTTAAACTAATGAATGAATGAATGAATGAATCAATCAATCAATCAATCAGTCATCAATCAACCTTTATTTTCGGTGCCCAGGAACAATCCTAGGGTCTTGGTACTGGTAAACCATATACAAAACATTCATAAAACAAACTGAAATTGATACGACATAACACACAAAACCATATGTATGACAGAAACAATAAAGTAAAAATAGTTAAAGAAATTTCAAAACACAAAGCAGCAAAAAAAACAGAAAAGGAAAACAGCAAGCACAAGGATGCAAACCATGACACTCGGCCAGCGAAATGGTCAAGGGACGTGAAAAATAGGAAATATACAAGAAAATACAGAATGAACCTGACAGAGACAGAAAATACGCATAAAAACAAAGGTTTTGTAACAAAATATCGGGAACTTTCAAATTGGAAAAACCTTCGGCGTTACAAGCCCGAACACTCAAATGTACAGCCATTGAAGCAACACGAAAGCAGAAAAAGTGAAAACAAACAAGCAATAACACGATTTCATTACATAAAGACGGCATATAAATTTAGAATGAAGAAACGGCATCTAAGATAAAACAATTTTCAAGTCATTACGGAACGAGAAAAAAGAGCTCTGGAAAATATCCACACGATTGCAATATTCATTATATGCGCATTGTATTTTGCAGATTGACGAGCGTCGTCTACTTAAAGGAGCGTCGTCTACTTAAAGAATCTGTTCGTAAATCCAAAATGTTCAGAAACATTTTTTCGGCAAGTTCACATTGATACGCGTAACCAAGTAATCAAACAAAATATTACCATAAAGAGTTTATAAAGAAAGACAATATCACTTCGCATTCATCGACATTAAAGGGAAGGAATACTTTTCAGAAAGCACATGATGCTGTTTGCGTTTTCTTGCAGATGACGGCAAAAGTGCCTAAAGTTCGAAAGGAACCTATTTTGAACACTTTCGTTACGGTCACAATTAGACTTGCAAGGTCCATTCAAAATAACAGACCCGTACTCGAGAAGAGGTCAGCAGAGAGCAGAATACAACTTTAAGAAACGAAGATGACCTTTAAACTCTCTAGAATACCTACAAACAGCACCCAGTCATCGAAGAGAGCGTGGGGTATTTTGCGTAATGTGGGAAGAGAAAGTCAAAGAAGAATTAAACGAAACTCCCAAGTCCCGAATTTTCGTCACTTTCGGCTCTGCAGTGCTTGCAATTTTATAAGAGTATTGCAGCTGTTGAGTTTTTTCTGTTATGGGAGACTACTTTAGTTTTTAACGGTTCAAAATTAGATCGTTTTTGGTACACGAACGATGGAATGACACAATATCAGCCTGAACGGAATGAGAGTCCTGAACATTACGCACTTCTCTAAAGATTTCCATTTCATCTGCATACAACAAAAAAGAATTTTGAATGGAAGAAGCAACATCAGTAATGAAAATGGAAAAGAGAAGGTGACCCACAACGGTGCCTTGGGGTACGCCACTGGCTGCAAGTACCTAAATGATGTGTGACCGTTAACACTTACATAGCAATATTGCTCCTGGAGGTAGCAACGTATAAGACAAACCAATGTAGAGTGTACCTCTAAATGAATGAGTTTGTCAAGCAATAACGAGTGCTTCACTACGTCGAAAGCATTGCTCATGTCACAGTAGACCACATCAAGCTGGCTTATGCCAACGATTGCTGGGACAGCCTGCTCCAAGAAGCGCGCGAGGTATGTGGAAGTTGAACGACCACGCATAAAGTTATGCTGATTAGGAATGAGGACGTGTTTAAGTGAGAAAGGCAAGACTGCGTGAAGAGATAACTCAAATATTTAAGAGGTATAACAAAGGAGCGAGACTGGATAATAGTTTATGGCGTCAGCTTTTGGGCCTGACTTAAAAAGAGGGAATACACGTCACATTTTCTATGAGCGAGGGAACGTGCCGGACCGAAACATTTAATAAATATTGAAGTGAACACAGGAACGAATATATTTTATTAAGGTTTTAGAATAGCAGCAGTAATACCATCCCGCCCACAAGAAAGTGAGAGCTTTAGCCGCTTGATGCTGGTCCGCACGATGTGCTCTTCCAGTTGGAAACAACCGGAGTTACCGCCCTAGTGATAACAGACGCGGCCGCCATCACTATTACCGCTAATCCCCCAAAAAGAGGAAAACTGACGAACAAAGCAGTCGGCCCCCTCTGCAACCCCATCGCCACTGGAATCTAGTAGGCGAATAGATTGTTTAGTTCTACTAGATCTAGAATAGATGTACTTCCAGAAGGCTCCTGGTTGATGAGTTGCTTTAGTTTCTACCGACGCCAGGTACAAAGTATGATCACGTTTGTTGAACATTTTACATAGGGCACGTAGGTGCCGGAATTCCTGAGCAAATTGGATTCACCAGAGCGCTCCATCTTTCTGTGCGCACGTTCATTGAGTTTCAGGACATCCCACAATTCAGAAGAAAACCAGTGCGGAAACTTGAATTTCTTGGGTAAATGTTGCGGGGTGTATTCCTTCATACCCGAAAGCACAATCTCAGTGAAACGGTCGACTTGTTTATTGGCATCAGTGTGGTCAATGACAGTCGACAAAGGGGCAGCGTAAAAGTAGCATACAGCCCAACATAATCTCCCCGGGCGAAAGCTAACGAGGTTGCCTGTTTTTGGAATTTACGGAACAGTGGAGCGATGAGGGGAGGCAACAGAAAAATAAAGAGGAGGCTAAAATCTGTCGGGTATTACTAAAGAACATTCAGAACGCGACAAACTAATGCCATCGCTGTGTGCTGGAAGTGAAAGACGAAAAATCTAGTAATCTGTTACACTTCTGTTCAATGTTGTGATTATAATGGGCACACGTTAGCTGGCACCACTGAACGCCAAGAGATTTAAAATCTCCAAGGAGGAGGACCTTGCGGTTGCAATGAGTGATAAGCTCCTGTTCAATGGAAGACATTAACTAATTCAACGCGTCAGGAGCTACATCAAGGGGAATTTAAAAAAACACCAACTAGAAGTTTTTCAGTTTTAGAGAGATGAATGTCAATCCATAAATACTCATCTGCATTCTCAAGGTCACTGCGCAGCAGACACGGGAGAGATTTGTCGACGGCAAAAATGACACCGGCCCCTTTTGGCTTGCTTCCCGTTAGGCACAATCATTACGATATACATGGTTATGTTGAGGGAAATAATCAGTGGACAGATTATCAGGGCACAACCAAGTTTCAGAAATAGCTAATAATAAAAAACAAGAATCCAGGACATTACCAAAGAAGCCAATTACCATAGTACGAAGACCTCGCACATTCTGATAAAACCCATCTAAACTAGTCATCATTGTTTTTCTTATGTGATGCGCTCAGAGCTGTGAAGCATGCCTTCGCAATGCAAGCCTCGAAACACCTTAAAGAGGCAGTCTTTCGGACAAAAAGCGGGGTCATTCAAGCGCTCAAAAAACTCTTTACTCAGGCAAATGTAAAAGTATGCGTACGAGTCAAATTTAGTGTTCAGTCGTCGGCAGCTAAAGGGCCAGACACCTAAGGTTGGCAGATGGGAAATATTACAGCAGAGGTGGCGGAAGGAGAAAGCTTTGAAACGAACATAGTTTTTGGGCTCTTTGGCTGCGGAACAACAAGTTTACATGTGTCCGATGCACGTACACATTCCCTGCTTCAGTGCTTCTCAATAGTAGGAGGGTGAGAGTCAAGCACAGGCACAGAATGCGTGGGGGAAAGTGGGGATGGACTAGGAGGCAGTGCAGGGCAGCTAAAGATACCGACTGCAGCGTACCCGATGTATCCGACGGTGGCCCTTCTTTGCTGGCAGCTCGGGAGAAAGAAGGCTTTGCAGAGCTCTGACGCACTCCTTCATGGAAAGCGGAGGGGTGGTGAAGTAATTGGGCACGGAAGGAGCACACCTTCGCTCGCAGGGAAGCAACCACCTTGACATAATAAGCACGGTCCCCCTCCTCTCCTCACAGAGATGGTCGAAAGCCTGCGCGTTTACCACGCGCATGGGGTCGTTGTCCTCCCGAAGCCTGGCCGCTTGGTCGCTGAGGAAAGAAATTCCGTCTACCGCGTCGCTGAGAAGTGCGCGAAGACCTGCCGCTTCGGCGCCAAGGTCAACTGATTGGGACGGCGGAGCCGTGGCCCCCTCGACGACGGCCGGCGAGTCTCGTCGAAGAGAGCAGGGGAAAGAAGACCTGCTTGCGGACGGGCCGATGTCGTCGCTGGCTCCCCTAGGCCAAGCCGCAACTTCAGTCGTTTCACAGATGTTGCACTTGAACGGCTGAGCACCAGATCTCAGGAGCTGAAGCTCAGCGTCCGGCGATACAACACACTTCGCGTGCACGTGTTTGTTTCAGAAAAGGCAGCGGAAAAACTTTTGCTTACCGTAAAAAACACAAGAGCATAGAACACTGCCATCCTTGCTAGGCGCCATTTTGCGTCGCCTCAAAAATATTAATAATGACATAATATTATTATAATAATCAATCAATCAATCATTTATTTGCGTGCCCAGGAAGAGCCGGGGGGGGGGGGGCTTTGTGCTGGTGCTCGGAAACAGAAACACACGAAACATGATGTACACATCTCTCAAATACAAAATAAAATACACAATACAAAAAAAAACGAAAGGATAGCTTATGTTGAAGTTACGGAATGAAAGTGCATGAACTCAAGAATAAAAGACAAATGCAGAATAAGAAAAGTTGGCAGTTACGCCAATACAAACTCACAGACATGTTTGCGAAACAGAGTAGGGCAATCATTAAATATATCAAGGTAATCCGAGTACCGATTGTACGTGCATTGCAGTCGGAACACAGGGCACAAGACACGCAGACAATTGGGGTTGCAAAAGGTATCATGTTTCCTGGTCCACTTTTGCGGCACATAAAGACGAACATGTTGTAGCAGCTCACCACAAGACACTATGCCGTGCATAATTTTAAAGAGCAAGAGAATATCAGCCTTGTTCCGCCTGGAAGTTAAGCATGATAGCGTCAATGAAGAGGGCGATCCAGGGTTATAATTACTACTATCGCCAAAGCGATGGTTGAAGATAGATATGAACTTGTTTTGGACCCTTTCTACAAGCTTACGGTTTGTTTTGCTCGTGCTGTTCCAGACAACAGATGCATATTCAAGCTGAGGACGACATATAGTTGTGTAGAGCTTGAGAAGAGAAATCGGCTCCTTGAACTCCTTGGACAAGCGACAGACAACGCCAAGCGATCGAAGAGCTCTATCAGTAATTACCTGAATTTGTGGAGAGAAGCTCAGTTTACTGTCGAAAGTGACGCCTAGGTCATTAACCTCTACCACACGTGGGAGTAATTCACCGTTGATGTTATAGGGAAACAAGATGTTGTCAGTCTTTCTTGTGTATGTCATTACCTTAGTTTTAGATGTATAAATGAGGAGTTAGTTGCATGAGCACCAATGAGAGCAGGACGAGATTGCTCTCTGGAGAGCGGAACAGCTGGCAGAGTTGGAAACAGATTTAAATATTTTTACATCATCGGCATATAAAAGAAAATTACAATCATTAAATACTGTCGCGACATCATTTATAAAGATTGAGAAGAGAAGTGGCCCGAGAACTGAGCCCTGAGGGACACAACTGGTGACCTCATAGGAAAGAGAAGACTGTCCATTTACATGCACGAAACACGACCTATCACATACATAATTGCATATAAGAGATATCAGGGATGGTTGTATATCAAGCTCAGATAGTTTTTTGGCTAAGAGCTCGTGGCAGACGACATCAAAGGCCTTGCTTAAATCAAAGTAGACTACATCAAGTTGACCTCTCGCTTGCACAGCTTCCGAAGCATGTAGCATGACGTTGACGAGATTGGTAGTGGTCGATCGGCCCGCGAAAAAACCATGCTGTTCAGGTATTATAGTGTGTCACGTCAATTCACCAAGTAGACAGGATACACAGGAAAAAACCGTTTAATTGACTGGGACTATGTTTAGGAGCACACGACAAGTACGTAAACAGTCAAAGTGTTCTAACAATTCGAGCACGCCTAAAAGTTGTGAACGAAGGCGTCGCCTCACGTTGCAGCAGATGTCTTCCTGTTTGGCGCAGAAGTCAAAGTGACGGTCGCGTCTCGAAGAGGCTTGCAAGACGTGGCCGAGCCGGCGCTGCCAACAGCCAAGGGAGCGTAGCCCTAGTTGTGATGTGTCGCAGCGTAGCCCGAGCGTCCCCGCCTGTATCTTAGTTGGTAGCCTGGAGCCGCCGACGGTGCGCTGCCGCGGGGTCTCCCTCCAGGATCGTCGCCTGGAACTCCGGTCGGTAGGCCTGAGGCGTCGTCAGGCCCCGATGACGCTGGGGTCGGCACCAGGAGCGTAGCGTGGTCTTCTCCTCTTCTTCCTTCTCCCAGCGCTTGCCTCCTTTTCCTCTTCTTACTCACGTCTCTAAATTCACTTCAACGCTGGCACATTTCACGCCCGTCTATTGGGCACATGCCCCTTCGGGGGTTTTGACACATACCCCTTCGGGAGGTTGCTCATGACATTACCTCCCCCTTTTAAGCGTTTTTTTTTCCTAAAAAACGGCTCTGTCACTCCGCAGAGACTGTGCACCTGGTTGATCGTGACGAATCCCTGCGCTCGACTGGCAGACTGCCTTCCTACACTCATGGTTGCACCACAAAGTCCTAATAAACTAAGAAACACAGTTCACCATCACAGTTCACCGCAGCGCTCTAAAGTTTGCACGTGTCCACAGTTCTGAGGCCTTAAAAATAATGCAGCTCAATACTCAATTACCAGATACAACACGTCAAATACCACAAGTCATCCCACTCATAATTCCACTTTACGACATCTACCAGCCGGGGAATACTGCACCTGTGCTAACTTTTGATTTGATGTTCTCTGCGGCAATCTTTCCTGCAGCATTGTCACTCTCCTTAACTGTTTTCTGTCGTAGTTCCTGTTCTTGTATACTAGTGTCCTTTGCGGTGTGCATCCTCCACTACTGTAACACCGGCTGTAGTTGGATGGTCTTCTGGGGAACACCTCTCGTCCTTCGTTAACCCGTTGCCGTTGAACAGTTTCTGCAATCTTTTTTTTGAAGAGTGGTATAATATTTGGCTCTTCATTAAGGGCCGGATTGCTCTTATGTAAAGCTGGCCTGCAAACTTGGCAGGATTTCACATAGCGCCTTGTGTCACTCTGCATGTTAGGCCAAAAGAACTCTTCGGTGATTCTCCTCAGGGTTTCATTTACTCGTCGGTGCTCCGCCACCACTTTTTGATGCGTTCTTGCCAAAATTGCATCTCGTAGCTCTTGAGGTACGACCAGCTGCATGGCTTCTCTACCAGAATTGAAATGGCACCTTCTGTACAGCAGTGTATTTACGATTATGAACTCGTACCCTGTACGATTCCGTCTACACAGAGTTACTACTTTGTGATAGCAGCCCCGTAGAGATGGATCTTGCTTTTGCCATTCTTTCAATTCACAAGGAGTTATTGCTAATCGTCGGATGGATGGAATCCGGAGCATCGACTTTTCCTCCTCCAGTTGCTCAATCGTTGAACACACAACTCTTACTTCAGCCTTATCTTCTTCGCTTCCCTCGTAATTCGGCTGCTCACCTGCTGGTTGAATCTGCGTACACACAATATTCCCCGCCTTGTCTTTCGAGCTAAAACTGCAGTCTTCATTCCTGTGTCCCGTCTTGTAGCAAACGCTGCAGATAACGTCTGCTTCGCCACCTACATTATTAGTGCGACAATCTTCTGGCAAATGCCCAACGCCATCAAATGAGAAACATTGTCTAGGAAGGTGGGAACCTGTAGGACAATCTCTTGTTTCTCGACTGTTTGCAATTAGTTCCAGCTTCTTGTCTGGCTTGACTTTCATTTCACCCAAATTTCCCAAGCCCTGCATTTCGATGTATGCGTCTGTCGACTCGGCCAGGTCGTCGAGAGACTGAAGTCGCCTACCTTCTACAAACTCCACTAAATCGGCATTACAACAATCCTGAACTTGCTCCACGATGATCCTATTTCGGATTGCCTCGTAGGTCCTTTCTGTGCCAGAGAGCTCCATCCATCTGTCGAAGTAGTTGCTAAGCCGGGCAGCAAATTGTTGGCCTGTCTCCGTATCTTCTAGCTTGCACTTTCTGAACTTTTGTCTGAACTCTTCTGCACTTAGGCGAAACCTTTGGAGGAGAGCAATCTTCACTATGTCGTAGTCATTAGAGTCTGACGCTGGCAGTGGCTCGAGGACACTCAATGCCTCTCCTTCCAACAGCAAGCTCAACATTTTAGCCCATTCTGACCTTTCCCAGCACTGGCATGTGGCCATTCTTTCGAATCGTTGAAGGTACTCGTCTATATTGTCCCGGCTCTCGTCGAATGGTGACATCAAAGTCATAGGACTGGTCTTTATGGCTCGGGGAGACATAGAGCCTGTCCTCTCGCTTCTCTCTATTACTGGTCCTTGCGAAGCGTATTCAGCAAGCTGCACCTTAAGTTCTTGTATTTTCCGCTCTGTCTTTTCCTTCTGCCGTCTTCGTTCATCTCTCTTCTGCTTCTCCCGTGCTGCTCTTTGAGACATTGCCAACGCCTCCTCCTTTGTCAATCCTAGTGCCTCAGTAAGGACTACCAGTTTTTCTGGGTCCATGATCCACCTGGCTGAATTGACAGTGACAATGAAAATTGATGGATCCTGGCAGGCTCGCCAAAATTGTCACGTCAATTCACCAAGTAGACAGGATACACAGAAAAAAACCGTTTAATTGACTGGGACTATCTTTAGGAGCACACGACAAGTACGTAAACAGTCAAAGTGTTCTAACAATTCGAGCACGCCTAAAAGTTGTGAACGAAGGCGTCGCCTCACGTTGCAGCAGATGTCTTCCTGTTTGGCGCAGAAGTCAAAGTGACGGTCGCGTCTCGAAGAGGCTTGCAAGACGTGGCCGAGCCGGCGCTGCCAACAGCCAAGGGAGCGTAGACCTAGTTGTGATGTGTCGCAGCGTAGCCCGAGCGTCCCCGCCTGTATCTTAGTTGGTAGCCTGGAGCCGCCGACGGTGCGCTGCCGCGGGGTCTCCCTCCAGGATCGTCGCCTGGAACTCCGGTCGGTAGGCCTGAGGCGTCGTCAGGCCCCGATGACGCTGGGGTCGGCACCAGGAGCGTAGCCTGGTCTTCTCCTCTTCTTCCTTCTCCCAGCGCTTGCCTCCTTTTCCTCTTCTTACCCACGTCTCTGAATTCACTTCAACGCTGGCACATTTCACGCCCGTCTATTGGGCACATGCCCCTTCGGGGGTTTTGACACATACCCCTTCGGGAGGTTGCTCATGACATAGTGGTATTTATACTTAATGTGAGTAGTTCATGCAGTATTGACTCAAACAATTTAGAAGCAGCACATAGAATAGATATCGGTCGGTAGTTCGTGGGGTCCAATTTTGAACCTGTCTTAAATACAGGAACAACCCTTGCATTCTTCCAACGAGCGGGGAACTTGCCAGACTTGAGAGAAGTTTGAAATATACACGTCAATACTGGAACTAGGATATCACCAAACGCTTTCATTACGGCAGAAGGAATGCCGTCAGGGCCGCATGAAAATGACGATTTCAATTGTTTTAGAGCTTTCAAAACGAGACTTTCCGAAACCAACACTTCTGAATTTTTACAGTAACCTAGAGATTGTGGAGGGGGGCAAGCTGCACTGTTGTTGCCATAAGTGGAACGGAATTGTCGCGCAAAGGCATTGGCAACGTCCGATATGCTCTCTCCTCGTTCATCGATGAGGTTAATGTTCCCAGGTGAATTTTTACATGTTTGAGAACGAACGTGGCCACAGAAAGCTTTTCCATTGCGTGTTGCATCAGCCTCTACCGCGGCAATGTAATTCGACCTATCGCGCCTAACCAGACATTTACAAAGAGATCTGAGTTGACGAAACTCATTCTGCCACCTTTCCTGCCCCGTTTTCTTAGCTTGCTTGTGCGCTCGATTTTTCCTCCCCAAAGCTAGTTTAAGTTCAGCAGAAAACCAACGCGGAAAATTGCGTTTCTTTTCAAACTTTCGGGGACAAAGCTCCTCAAGCCATCGTGAACAACTTCAGTAAAAAAATCGGTCTGTTCATCAACGTCTTTGAGGTTAGCTATTGGTGACCAATCAGTGTTACTAAGAAACTGAAATAAACCAATGTAGTCACCACGACCAAAGTCGTAACTACTGCTTCCTGGTGTGCAAACAGGGGGACTGCAATAAAGGAGAGATACGTTATGCAATGAAATATGTAATGACGGATGAAACTTGTCCGGCTTTACAAGGTTAGTATTACTGCGCGAGAAGTCGACAGCTTCCAAGCTAGTCAGACACAAATCTAAGACGTTCCCACATGAATTCCTAATGAGGTTGCACTGCTGCAAGGAAGTAAAGGAAATAAAATCAAATAGAAAGTCACACTTCGGAGATATTGGATGAGACGCCTGACTGACCCGCTGAGTCTCCCAAGAAATCCCCGGTGCGTTAAAGTCCCCAGTGACAAGGAAATGGTGATCACTGTGAGATATTACTGTAGTTTCGATTGTGTTAAGGATATTTCTGAACTCACTGGCATGTGTCTCGGGGGATATGTAGTATGTACGCACTAAGAGCCGTTCACCCCGATCACAAAACACCTCTAACCAAATACACTCACTCTCTAATTCAAGGTCAAGGCAGCGTTTACACTTGATGGAGTCATGTAGGGCAATAAGCACACCACCGCCCCATTGTTCATCGTGCAATGGGTCACGGTCGTGCCGGAAAACTTGGTAATGCGGAGGTAACAAGGTATTGGAACTTATGTCCGGGCACAACCAAGTTTCTGTCAGAATAATTATAGGCCAGCAAGAAGAAACAACACTTGAGAAAAATTCAGCTGACTTTGTGCGAAGTCCACGGACGTTCTGATAAAAGCAATCAAAGCTACTATTACCTGCCATCATCATCAAGTCGTTGCTGCTCTGCATGAATCATTTTTTCATGCAATTCACCACGGAAGGGCTTGAAAAGACAGTGCCGAGGCCACAGCGCAGGGTCTTTGAGCCGCTCAAAACACGCGTCGTCCACAGCGACGTAGAAAGAGGCGTAAGAGTCATGCCTCGTCTTTAAACGTTTGCACACAATCGGGGCGGCCCCCACACCGGACAGGTGCTCGAAAACTTGAGCTGAAGTTGTAGACGGAACCAGTTTTGTTACAAACACAGCTTTTGGAGGCTTGCGACGGCTGACAGCCACAAGACCAGATCCCTCAGATACACCAACAGCCAGGGGACGCGGTACGGAGTTCTTGGGAGTGCGTTGCTGCAATGGCAGGTGCAGGGGCGGGTGGTCCAGGCGATATGATTTCGAAGAAACCACCTTCGAGCTGGGGTCGGCCGAGAGAGGCGATGCGGCAAGCGAAGCGCTCTGCGACAGCGGAGTGGGGGGTAATGTTTCCGCGGACGACGCGGTCGGAAGCGGCGGGAACTCGGCTAGCCGAGAGGGGGAAGGAGGGTCGCCCCTCAACCGAGTCAAATTCGAGCGCAGTGCACGCAACTCCTGCCGCAGGGTCTTCACGACATCGGCGTGAGCTTCAGCCTTTGTCGCGTTGTCCCGGCGCAGCCGCTCATTGCCCTCTCCCAACTTGGCAACCTGATCGGAGAGGAAGGAAATTACTTCCAGGGCGTCCACGAGAAGGGCGCGCAGGGACAGCAGCTCGGCCGCAAGGTCAACAGGTTCGGGGGCGGGGGCTGTGCGGGGAGGGCTCGACGAAAGGGTCGCTGCCGAAGCAACGCCGCCGTAGTCGTCGTTAGGGCTAGCCAGCACACACGGAGACGAGGCAGACTTGCAGGCATTGCACACAAAACGACGCGCGCCAGAATTAATAGACTGTAGGTCCTCGTCCGGCAACGTTATGCACTTTGCGTGAGCACGCCTGTTGCACTCACCGCAACGAAGAAATTTCAGTTTCCCGTAGAAAACGCACGAGCACAGAACACACGCATCCTTACTGGGCGCCATCTTGGATAATATTAATAATAATAATAATAGTAATAATATTATTAATAGTAATAATCCATCAATCGTGCTTTTTACGTGCCCAGGAACAGCCAGAGGACTGCGTGCTGGCGCACGGATAGTTATATGAAAGCAAAATACAAGAAACATATTGCAAGAAACAAACAAGCGACAAGACACGCACAAATTGAAGTAGTGAAAATGACAGAAATAAAGCAAAGGCGGAGCCTGGGAACAGATAAAAAGATATAAAAAGAAGATACCTTTGTTGCTCTGCTTGTTGTAGAGGCCACACAACAAGCAGAGCATCAAAGTTTAACAGTAATACAAGAAAAACAATGGCAAGAGTGTATAGACAAATGATAAGATGAACAAAGGACAGTAAAGCGTTTCAAAAATAGGCATCTATCAGTTGGTTATACACAACCGCAGAGAAACCAAATTCCAGAAAAAAGCGACAGAGATGTCATTGTTGTTTAACATACTGTATTCAACAGCGCAGTACGATAAAATCTAAAGAATTTTTGAAAAATGTCAAGGCGTTCAAAGAAGCGGTTGTAAGAATTCTGTATTCTGCGCACAGGAGATTGATTGGAGGTGTGCGCAGCGGTCAAGAACGGGCGATGCGACCTGGTGGGCCTTTGTGGTACACTAAACTCTAAACAGTTAGGCAGCACTGCGTAAGAAAGGTCACCGTGAACAATTTTGTGAAGAAATGTAAGATCTGCACGCATACGTCAGCAGATCAAGAAAGGGATGGAAGGAACTGCAGGTAAGTAAGAATCAGGATGAAAACTGTGATTGTGATGACGGTGCTTAAATATTGATAAAAACTTCTTCTGCACACGTTGAAGTATTACTACTAGATTTCGAGATGCCCTTACAGCAACAGAAGCATATTTTAACTGAGATGTACATATTGCATTTTATAGCAATAGAAATAGATCGGGAGAAGGGAATTCTTTTGTAATCCGACACACCTTTCCAAGGCTTCGTAGCGCTCGCCGGGTGATGAGCCTAATATAAGAAGGAAAAGCGATGGTACTGTCGAACTGCAAACCTAAGTCTCTAATCTCCTCAACCCTTTGCAGATGAGCTCCCTCAATATTTTGTAGGAAAACAGGAGACATTGGGTTTTCAGGCTGTACGTGACAACCAATGTTTTAGCGGGGTTTAAAATTAGACAGTTTTTCATGCATCAGAACGGTAATTCCGACACATCTCTCTGCAAGGCACAGCAGTCCTGAACACCGCTAATGTGCATAAATAGTTTGACATCATCAGTATAGAGAAGAAACAAAGACTTTGTTAACACTGTTGACATATCATTGGAAAAGATAGAAAACAATAATTGACCCAGGGTACACCACTGAGGTACACCACTTTTTTGATGGTAAACACTAGACTTTGCGCAGTTTACATCTACGTAAAACGACCAGTCAAGGAGATAGTTGGGAAACAAGGCAACAAGGCTTGCGTATACACCGGGCGAAGCAAGCCTGTAATTAAGAACTGATGGCTGACCACATCAAACGCCTTACTGAGATGAAAATAAACAACGTCCAACAGGCTGTTTTCACAAACTGTAGCCGAAGCCTTTTTCATAAAGCTTGCAAGATTTGTGACCGTCGATCCACCCGAAAAAAAGCCGTGCTGATTTCGTATCACAACGTTCTTGACGCAGGCAGCAAAATCTTTGTGCAGAGCTGACTCAAAGAGGTTTGAGGCGACACAAAGGATTGAGATCGGGCGGTAGTTAGAAACGGCTGACTTATCAGCAGACCTAAATATTGAAAAAATTCGAGTGATCTTCCAAGTACGAGAACATTTGCCGAAAAGTAACCAGTTATTATACATGGAAGTAAGACAAGCACAAAAATGTTGCCATTAGCATTAATAAGGGCTGCTGGAATTCCATCTGGACCATAGGAAAATGATTGTTTCTTCCGTTTAAGGCTATCATTGACTATTTTCTCATCGAACATAAGTGTAATAAATTAGACATAACATAAACGTTAGGCGTTCGTTGTTACCATCTGGAAGTTGATAGAAAGAATGAAAGTACAGAGCAAAACTGGTGGCAACATTCTCAACCTCTTCACCATCGGAATCAAGCTCGCTAACGTGTTGTTTAGACGCCTTAGAACGGCCGCGTACGTACCTCCAGAATTCAGCCGGTTTCTGAGAAGGAGCAGCCACTAAGGACTCCATATATGGCTGGTAGTCATGCCGGTAGAGGCTTTTATTATGTGAGCGATACCGACTGAAGGCCGCTTTCTACTTGTCACGCCCAGAACGCTTGGCCTTTTTGCGGCGCTGTCCTTAAGTTTAAGCGAACTTCGAAGTTCTTTAGAAAACCAGTGGGTAAATTTGGAATGAACAGGCTTATAACAAGGGATGTACTTTTGCATGCCACGCCTGACGAATTTGGCACACATCGAACCTGTTCGTCAACATTATTGACATCAAAAACACTAGACCATTCAGCAGATGAATAAAAGTGATGCAGCCCAGCATAATCTCCACCCTTGAAAGCATATCGCGGGACTGCACAGTTGTCAGGACCGCCAGAGCGATGCTGGGTAGCGGCTGAGACAGAGACAGTAAGAGGGGGTGAAACTTGTCGGGGTGCACAAGGGATTTTTCGGAGGCACACACTTCAACTTTTTTCAAGTTCGAGAAGCAAACATCTAGGGCATTACCACAGAAGTTTTCTATGTAGCAGAACTGATGCAAAGAGGTGAACGATTGAAAACCTAATAACATGCTGCATTTCTGTGCTGCATAATGATTTTTGTGCTGAAATGAAAGACAGTTCCAGTTAATACCTGGGGTGTTGAAGTCCCCAAGTATAATTAGCTTATGGTTGGAGTGTGCATTTGAATCATTTTCGATAGATGTGAGCTTTCGTATATATTCAGCAGGTAAAATATCCGGGGATATATAGAATGCCCCAATGAGAAGCTTCTCGCCCCTCTTGAGGCCCACCTCAAGCCAGACTGATTCCACTAGAGTCTCGAGGTCTGCACGCCGCACGCATTGTACTGAGCGGTCGATGGCAATGAGAACCCCTCCACCCTTTCGCTTAGGACCAGTTACTTCCTGTTCGTTCTAAAAATTTCATAGCTCCAAGGAAAACAGTCGGAAGACGAGATATGAATGCAAAGCCAAGTTTCAGTATTAACAATAGTGGAAAATTTGGAGCACACAACATTTCTAAGGAATTCGTAGAACTTCGTACGTAGACCCCTAACGTTTTGATAATAGATGTTGAGAGTGTCGTTCTTATTGGTCATGCTTAGTAGTTTCACAGCTGTGCACCATTCCAATATGTAACTTGCCTTGGAACGGCTTGAAGAGGCAGCCCTTTGGCCACATAGACGGGTCGCCCAGGCGCCTAAAACACTCTGCGTCAACCGTTGCGCAAAAATGAAAATATGAGTCATACTTGGTCGCAAGGCGTTTGCACGACAATGGCATGGCTTGCACATTCGCCAAGTGAGCCAACAGTTGCCCAGATGTCCTGCTAGCCGACAACTTCTAAACAAAGATGGCCCTGGTGCTGGGTGGTCGGCGCACCACAACCAACTCGGAAGCTTCCGATGCACCAACGCGAGGACGGCTTCTTTTCTTCTGTAAGCTCGCCGGCTACTCGCAGTGTCAGACCGTAGAGGCGCAGCAAGGAGCAGTCCGAGGGGAACAAAAGTCACTCGACGCCGCAGCTGGTGGACTGCTGAAGCGTTCTACGAATGCCGAAGCGTTCGTCGAGGACAGGAGGGGGCCACCTTCGCGAGCTGCGACGGTGGCGGCTGCGGTAAACGACGCTACCGGTGACGTCACCGGTAGCGTGGCAAGGTCAGCAGCCGTCGGGGAAGCAGGCGAAGAAGGCGGTGGACGGGCGATGTTGCCTCGCAGGCAGTGAACCTCCTCACGCAGGGAAGCGACGATTGCATCCTACTGGGCAAACCCACACACATTGTCCTGTCGCAGACGCCGGTTCTCCTCGCGCAGCTCCGTGACATCTCCGAGAAAAGACAGGATGGCGCAGGCGTCGGACAAGAGGTTCTTAGAGCAGCTACCTCTGCGCATAGGTCCACCGAAGGGACGAAGCTTGCTCCAACAGGGGACGCCACTCGTTTGGCCGGGACGCTCGCTGGATGACCGCCTTGGCTGGATTGCTCACCTGAGTCGCTAGTCCTGGCGGGTGAGGCCGCAGCCACACAGAGATTGCAGACGAACGGCTGCTCACCGGAGATCAAACACTGCAGTTCCTCATCCGGAAGAACAATGCACTTTTTGTGCGCATGGCGTTTACCCGCAAAACATCGAAAAAACTCCTGCCTGCCGAAGAAAGCGATGCAGCAGAGGAGACACTTGTCCTTACTGATAAAAAAACTTTATCAGCGCAAAAACTGATAAAGCTAATGGGAAGAACGTCTAGCTCATCCACGATAAACTACACATTGATGACGACACATTTGTATGGGATAAAGATTACGACGCTAGGGTAAAAATTTATCCCACCCGAAAAGTGCATGACGTCGTAACCCTTCCAACTGAAAGCACCACGAAAAGCGCATGACAGGTTCCGTGCTTTACACTACAGCAACTACGCCTTTTCAATATAAACGCCAGAAGCGTATTTAAGAAATGTGTTTAATTAGAAAGCGTTTTGTTGTGCCATAAGACCCATGTAGTTGTACTAACCGAAACGTGGCTTAGGGAAGGCATTAGTGATGACGATATAGTTCCTCCTCTCTACAAAGGTTATAGAAGAGACCGAGCCTCTCTTGGTGGTGGCGCAGCAGTTATTGTAGACAGAAACCTGTCTGTTACTTTGCTTGAAGAGATTCCTGACCACGAAAGCTTGTGCCTCAGAGTATATTGGTACGGATGTGCGTTTAACCTTATTGCAGTTTATCGTTCCCCGTCCGCTGACCCGGACTTTCTGACAAAGCTTCAGGACCACACAGTCAGGCTTTCTAAAAACTGCATAATTATTGCCGGTGATTTTAACCTTCACATATTGACTGGTCTAAGTTATCATCTCCCTCTCCCTCTGACCAATGTATCTTCGATATAATGCTCGCCTCCGACCTTTGCCACGCGGTAAACGTTCCAACGCGCGTTCAAGAAACTTCGTCCGCTACACTTGATCTTGTGTTTCACAGCCGGTCATTATCTCATGTTCAGGGTACTGTCGAAGAAAGCATCTCTGACCACAAGCGAGTATATTTTTCGTATCATTCGGGTAATTTTCACCCCCGCGTTGCAGAAAAACGAAAATTGGTTAAAAATTACTCCAGAGCAAACGATGAGTCCGTTCTCGATACCTTGAATTTGCATTGGATGGTGGATTCACTCATACCGATGTTAATATCCTTTGGGACAAATTTAGATCAGTTTGTCATTTCTGTCTCGATAACTTTATTCCAAACCGCGCCAAGACAGTACACCGCAGAAATCCCTGGATAAACCACGACATAATTCAGCAAATACGCAAAAAAGCGACATAGAAAACACAAAAGTAATAACAAAGTAAACTTGCAAACCTCGCGACGGAAGTTGGCAGCAGGTATACGTGCCAGTAAACAATTCTATTAATCTGAAACGGTTAGAAAATTCTTAAAGGCTGACCCTGCAATGTTTTGGCACAATCTTAAAGAAAATGGGAAAACATCGATTGATCACGTTTCGATCGACGGAGAAAAAATTGACGACCGCAAAGAACTTGCGTCGCATAATAACCGTTACTTTCATTCTGTCTTTTCAAAAACCAGCCCTTGTGACACATATCACAATAAAACGGACGACCTTAGCTTTGATTTCATAACCTATGAGGGTGTCTTTTCGATGCCGTTGAATTTAAAGCCGAAATCGTCATGCGGCCCTGACTGCATTCCAAAAACATTTCTTCGCCACTATGCTAAATCACTTGCACGTTTTCTTGTAATCCTTTCTCGGTTGTCTTTTGCGCGTTGTAGTGTGCCCCTGAACTGGCTAATCGTTCGTGTTGTCGCTGTATTTAAAAAGGTGATCGGACAAAAATCGAAAACTATCGTCCGATATCCCTCACGTGTACATCCAGCAAGCTGTTGGGGCACTGTATTGCAAATTTTATGATTACATTTCTAGGAGACAATAAACTTTCAACTCCATTTCAACACGGCTTTCGTAAAGGCTTCTCGACAACCACCCAACTCATTTCTAGCGTTCATACACTCGCGTCCACTCTGGATAAATCTGGTCAAACGGATATAATATATATGAGCTTCAGCAATGCATTTGATCAGGTTTCTTATTCTGGTCTGATATTGAAACTTAACCAATTACACTTCCCTTCCAACCTAGTTAAAAAGATATCGTCCTACTTAAATACGCGCCGTCATTTCGTCGATGTAGATGGCCACCACTCTGACTTCCTTCCTGTTACTTCTGGCGTCCCGCAAGGAAGCGTCCTAGGCCCGTTGCTTTTAATTCACTATATTGATCTATCAGCCTGTATTTATGAGAGCGTTCTATTAGATTATTCCCCGGCGATTGCTTAGTTTACAAGGAAATTAAAAATAACAATGACCACGTTGTTTTAAATTGTAGTATAAGGGCTATTTCTGACTGGTGGGATAAGTGGCACATGAAACTTCATCTCGTGAAAACTGTTCATGCGCGTTACCAACAAAAAATGTCCCCCTGAATTCCAATACCACATTAATAAACTTGTAATTTCTCAAACTGAAAGCTTTAAGTACCTGGGCGTAACACTCACTAGTCACCTAACATGGTCCAAACATATCGATGCTGTCTTGGCATCTGCTCGTCGCAAACTTGGTCTCGTCAGACACAAGCTCAAACACTCGCTCCCTAATATTAAACTGTTGGCTTACAACTTATTAATTAGGTCTAGACTAGAATGTCCATGTATTGTTTGGGACCCCTTCTAAAGAAAGATATTAACAAATTTGAGCATATTGACAGACTTGTAGTTTTTTTATGTATAATCGTTATAAAAGGTCTGATTCTTTTACCGAGTTAATAAGTGCAAATGGAATTAGCTCCTCAGAATCTCGGGGAAAGTTTGCTAGGCTAAAATTTCTTTTTCATCTCTGGCATCAGGACTTAAAGCTCGACTCCTCTACCTACCTTCAGCCTTCAACCACTATACCGACACGACATCACCATTCCTATAGATTAGCTCCCATTTTTGCACGTACAGAGAAGTTTAAACATTCCTTCTTTCCAAGAACCACAATAGATTGGAATGCCCTCCCAGCCACATATTTCTTTCAAATGATGTACCCCGATCAATTGAAATTTTTTTAACATGTAAAGTTTCACCTGTCTTCTGTTCTCCCCATTTTAGTTGCTTGTTGTATGGCGTTATAAATGGTCTTCTTTTTTTCCAGTTCTTCATGTTTTTCATGCATGCCTTGTATGCCAAACCTCGGCTTTACTATACCCTTGCTTTTTTCCTTGGGCTGCTTTTTTTAGTTAATCTTTACTTTTTTGCTTGCAATGTTAATGTGTATCAGAATATTGTATCTGTACCCCACTCCTGCTTGGGCCTCAAAAAGGCCTGCAGTAGTTTGTAAATAAGAAAATAATAAATAAATTACTAGGCGCCATTATGCGGCGAAAAAAAAAAATAATATAATAAAAAAAAATTATTTATAATAATGTAATAATATTAACAACATTATTATTGATATATTATTGCTAATTGTAATAATAATAAAATATTTTAATACTAAAATTATATATTTATTGCAATACACAAGGTACATTTGCGGGCCTGCCGAAGCCACACATGGCTTGAAGGGCAGTGGCCGGCAGTGGGGCGGTACCGAGGCCAATCGTTTTCCTTTCACACACGCAAATAAAAGAGAAGAAAAAGAAAGAAAGCAAATGAAAATTAAAAGAGTGTTGTAAGTGAGGAACGAAATGGTAATAGAGTAGATCGAACAGACATTTATTAAATAATTTCCGGCTACGGAGGAAGAAAACATCGTCTGGTAATTGATTCATCGTATGCCGGACATAGAAAGTGCGAATAGCTTTCCCATACCTAGTTCGTGTCCTAGGCAAAACAAAAGATTGCGTTGACGAAGTTCCCTACAGGAATGTAAGGAACACAGTACATTTTCGTCCGAGCATAGTATTTCAGAACTACTGTTTGTGTATACTGAACAAAGAATTGTGGCATTAGATACTATGAGAAAACACAGACATTGCGATCAACATTTGTACCATACAACATAGATTTAAATACCAGTTACAATAACTGTCTCCTTCGTCGCGCCAAAAGCCACACCAAAAATAAATGCGACCAGTACTATAAGCCAGTACGCTGTAAACAATAACGTGCGCGATCTGCTTACGGACTGAAACCGGACACATTAAACGCTTTAAAAATAACAAACAGGGAATTTTACGAAGATGGGAACAAATGTAGACCAACTGGCTGTTCCAGAATATGTCAGAATCAAAAAATATTCCCAAGTACTCAAGTGTCAAATTATAATAAACCGGACAGCACTGCAATTGTTATGGGATGACTTGTGTAGGAAGATTGTTATTTCTTGTGGACAGGTTTGAGAGGATTTTAGGACATTCAAGTTGTGTTTTAGTTTTGTTAATCTCTATCACATTGATTTCAAACCATTTCATTAGTTGTCCACAATCGCATTGTAAAGTTTTCACAGCTGTTGCATATTTAATGTGTCTTGAAATTAAAAGTGTGTCGCCCGCGTACTGAACAACGTGACAGTAAAGTAGGGAATCACTCAGATCATTAACATATAAATTGAACAGAATAGCCGCAAGAATAGACCGTCGTGGCATTCCACTACACAAAGGAGTTTGTGCACTTCTAACTTTTCTAATGACAACGATCTGAGATCTGTCAGCACGATAATTGGCAAGTAAAGAAAGAAATTGACCACGAATTTCATTATTTTACCGTTTGCCGCACAGTATCCTATGATGAACACAATCAAACGCCTTGGTGGCATTTATATAGAGAGCACAAGCGAATTCATTGTGGTCGATTGCCTCATTCAGAAAAACAGAAACTTCTTCCAGTTAGGTGAAAAGACATCACGAGTTTGAAAAAAACTAATTAATACTGAACAAACATGCCTTTGCAGTATAGAAGCTATGGTTGGTGGGATTGAAGCACCCCTATAGTTTTTGACGTGTTTTTCACCACTTTTGAACATTGGCTTAAGTAAGGATTGTTTAAGACCAATTGGTACAGTTTGAGTAGAGGGTATGTTATATATAATAGCGAGCAACACGTGTTTCAGTTTTTCAAAACGATTGCACAGAACATCAACCGATATGCAATCCAAACCGGGACAGTTTCGTCGAATTAGGAGAAAAGAATATAACGAATATCTCTTCAGTAAAAAGCGGCCATAACTTTCCTTGATGCCAAACGATGCCGACCCTAATTTCTAAATAAAGTATGAACCTCGTGTTCGTGAAGGGATATAAAAACAAAATAAAGAAATGTGGCCTTCAGCTGCGCAGAAGAATGACCTCAAGTGCGCACATGTCTTGGTGCAGTCAAAGAAGGACAGGTTTTTGCATAAGAGTTGTGAGAAATAAACCTCTAAAGGAAGGGTGTTCGTCTCTTGTAATGTATTGTTTGGAGCCTGATTGTATAGTCATACAATCATGTGAGCAGAATCATGTAAGTACTTCTTCTGGTGCAGTAAATCGGGATTTACTTCTGGTGCAGTAAATCGGGATCTGTAAATTTCTTTCACGTAAACCTAATCGCGCGGAGTTTATAAACCTCAAGCAGAGAGCGAGGGAGTTAAGTAGTGCCACGAGCAGTTTTTTCGAGCCGTTTAAAACACCTTGACAGCCGACAACGAACAATTATTTGACATTTTATTTTTAAACTTTTAATAAGGAACTGTTACATTGGCCATGTGATGTAGTTTTCCGAGGAGATATTTCACCGTTGTCAAATATTTTTGCACTTGTGTCTCATAATATAGGAAATATTTTTTAGTTCTCTAAAACAATATCTCCAGGATGCTCCAGCCATTTACCTATGCTGCTTTTGGCTCTTCTCCCTCAAGAACCTCCTACGGTATGGCAGCCTTGTTTGCCTCCCAAAATACCAAATACGGCCCAACCTCACACAAGCCAATAATCAAGTGGTACACAAATGCTACTGTTATACTTTAAATGCCTATTTCAATGTACAACTTTCTCATCTTCTAATCTTTCTGCGGGTGATTTGTACGCACGCATAGACCGCGTTGCTAATACAATTCTGATCCCGACACAAGATACAGCAGCCCAATCTTGAGTAAGGCGGACTTCTTATTCAAGACGAGCCCATGTCCTTTCCCCGCAATTGCCCCTATGAGGTGTATTTTGCTACTACACCAGACTTACCCCTCAAATACGTGCTACCATCAGTGTTTAGCCAAAGTACAGCAGCTCCAGAATTAGACATGCTTTTCTGATTCAAGTTTCTGCCAATTGAAAAAGGTTAGTAGTTGCGACAAAGTGAGCCCTTATAAATTTATATTCTTCCGAACGCAGAATTTCGTTCATCGTAGTTGTGCCTTCTGAGATCTCGTCCCGTATTTTGTAGTTGATTGCACCATGGCAACAGAACCAGTTAGTGCAGTCCATAGATCTGCCAATATGATATGCATATTCCACTATACTTTCACGCATAAAACATTTCTCCCACTTAACCACAAAATTCGTCTTACATAAGAGGGACCTGGAGAGGAGACTGGGTAGAAGATATCGTTGTTCAAAAAAAGAAATGGCTTTGCCTGGTGATGTAACCTTACGACCTCAGAAACAGCATACAATAGGTTAACAGAGGGGATGGCAAGAGATGGGTCTTGGAGAAGGGAAGGCGATTAACTTGGTAGAGGTAAGAAATAAAAAGTTCGGAGGCACAGATTGGACTGGGGCAGACCATCGTAGAAGCGAGTGGAAGTGGATGAGAGAGGACTTCGTCCTGCAGAAGATATGAATCGCCGGTTGATGATGAGGATGTGTTTCATATATTCTGAATATATCAACAAACCGAACTAACGCATGTGAATCAATATATCTTTTAGAATGCTTAGTCATTTTACATACCACACAAAACATTATTTCCTTTGGAGTATCCTTCGAAGCCTTGATATTGTCACGAAGCCAAGGACGACGGAGTTGTTTAGAAAAGAAACAAGTTTTTTGGAGCGAACTTGTGCTCCCTTAACAACTGAAAAGAATACAGAGGCGGCGAAGCAGCGGTCAACAAAGTGACGTACGTGCGTCGGCGAGCTTCGCAGAATAAAATGCTCCGGCGTCCGCACTGCAGGCTTTTTATCTTTCGGCGCGCGTGGTTCTCGAAACGTCGATTCACATCGAGAACATAGTAGATCCAAGAAGATTATTCTGGGCTGTTCACGTTAGACTGGAATGCTCTCCGTATCACGACAGATAACACATGCGGCATAGAAAAAAAGAATGGAACACGCACTTCCCTTGGCGCAGAGATAACACAGACGGAGATAACACAGTAACACGGTGATTGTCGGGTAGGTCGGGCATCTTCGGTTATTATTCGGTGCTTCGCTAGAGCGGTCTGACGTAGTGTTGCGCTCCACGAAAAACATTCGCTATAGCGACGCAGCAAAGCCAATAATTTGTTCCGTTCTTCTTGCGGTAGCGCCAGATTCAAGTCGAAGGGCTGCGGGAGCTTGAAGGTTTCTACGGGTGCGCGTTCAAAGTCGGCGACCGCGATCACGTCACTTGCTTCTTGCGTTTCTTTGAGGAATGCAATTACCGCGCCCTTGTTTAAATGCTGGTACTCCTCGGTGAAATTAGTAACCAAAATGTGGGATTGGTGTTCCTTGAAGCGCGCTATGCCTCTTGCGACCGACACACCACGGTCGAGAAGCACCCTTTGATCAGTGTCTACGATAGCGTCGACGTCAGGAGCAGCATATTCACAGTAGACTGCGACCAGCAAGCTTGCGCCGGGTGGCAGGGTGACATGATCATCGGCAATCCTTACAGCAGCACGTCGTTCGGGGTTCGGTTGCGGCGTCATGGAGTGATTGGGGGAAAAAGTTATTGACTTGGTCTGCAGATCGATTATTGCACCGTTGTCCATCAAAAAGTCCATTCCAAGAATTACATCGCGGCAGCACTTAGGCAGAATGACGAACGCCGCAGGGTACGTTGTGCCGTCAATGGTGACGCGCGATGTGCACGTTCCACTTGGCGTCACGAGGTGGCCTCCTGCTGTGCGTATGTGCGGACCGTCCCGTATGGTCATAACTTTCATAACGGTTGAAGCGGGCTGGTCCTCGGTTGGTGTTGGAGAGGTATTCTTCGATCTCAGCAGGGCGCTGGCCGTATCGGGGGCTTGGAGCGTCGACGGAGAACCCTCGCAAACCAAGCCTCTTGTAGGGACAGCGACGGTAGAAGTGGTCGCCCTCTCCGCAGTGGTAGCACAGCGGGCGATTATTGGGCGTTCGCCAGACGTCGGTCTTCCTTGGCGTCTGGTATTGGTCGACAGGGCGTCGGGCGGGCGGCATTGGACGGCGGTATCGCTCGGCCTCTTGACGACGGGATGGAGCAGGGCGGGGTTGACGAACAGCCGAGGGGTAAGTCATGGCTTGTGGTTCGCGGGGTGCTTCCGACGGCGTAGAAGTTCCCAGTGCGTTTTGGACTTCTTCTAGGATTACGACGGTTAGGCAAGCCACTTGAGGTTGCGGCGTCGTTAGAAAAAGCTTCCGAAGCTCCTCCCTGACCACTGCTCGGATGATCTCTCGCAATGTATCGGAGCTGCCATTTGCGGCACCGATGGTCTCCGAGAACAGCGCGTTGACAGGGCGGTCGTACTGCCTCGTTCGAATTTCTAGCGTCTTCTCCATCGCGGCCGCCTCAGACGGGAATTCCACCACTGTCTTCGGAGGGTTACGGACTAGACAAGCAAACAGCTCTTGCTTCACTCCTGGCATTAAACACCTGAGCTTCTTTTCCTCGGTCATTTCAGGGTCCGCACGACGAAAAAGTCGCTTCATCTCCTCAACGAAAATCACGACTCCATCGTTGGGGTGCTGCGTTCGAGTTTCAAGGAAAAGCGCAGCTCGCTCTTTTCTCACCACGGTAGTGAAGGTCTTAAGAAACTCCCTTTTGAATTGAGTCCAGTCGGTAAAAGAGCTCTCATGATTCTCGAACCAAGTTCGAGCAGCATCTTCTAAGTAAAAGAAGACATGCCGGAACGTTTCTTAGTCGTCCCACCTGTTGAAGACGCGGACGCGCTCCAGCTTCTCCAACCATTCTTGGGGGTCTTCAGCGGGGGCTCCCCGGAACGATGGCGGTTCTCGGGGCTGCTGCAGGATGATTGGCGACGTTGTTTCTTGCACCATGGTGTTGGTTGCAGCGTTCCCTCTCTTGGGCCCTTCTGGCAGAAGACCGAACTCGGGTAGCAATCCTTGCAGTCGGGGGCTTTCTCTGGTTGGACTGGCTTGGCGGCTTCGAGATGTTGTAGAGAGCATAAAGGCTTAGTACCCCGCACCTCCACCAGATGTCACGAAGCCAAGGACGACGCAGTTGTTTAGAAAAGAAGCAAATTTATTGGAGCGAACTTGTGCTCCCCTAACAACTGAAAAGAATACAGAGGCGGCGAAGCAGCGGTCAACAAAGTGACGTACGTGCGTCGGCGAGCGTCGCAGAATCGAATGCTCCAGCGTCCGCACTGCAGGCTTTTTATCTTTCGGCGCGCGTGGTTCTCGAAACGTCGATTCACATCGAGAACATAGTAGATCCAAGAAGATTATTCTGGGCTGTTCACGTTAGATCAGAATGCTCTCCCTATCACGACAGATAACACATGCGGCACAGAAAGAAAGACTGGAACACGCGCTTCCCTTGGCGCAGCGATAACACAGACCGGTGCAGGCGGGCGGTAAAAGCAAAACACAAATAAACAAACCCAATGTATGGTTCGCGGCAATATCGTGGATGGTATAATGTTGAACAGATGAACGTCAGTTTTTCATTAGCTGTGGGAGCTTTTTCTATTTTCGCGCATAAAAGAACCCAAGCATCTTTTATGCATTGTTAAAGCATTCTTGCTCTTTGTTAAAAAAAAAAGATATACGAAGAACCCTTTTCTATGAGCTACGTTAGGCAATTTAAACACACCAAAATTCAAAAAAGATGCTTTTCAATGTTTTAAATATAAAGGAGCCACATAATTGTTCGGATTTTTTTTTTGTTATAATATATTTGGTACGTTGTTTTTACAACAAAGTGCACGATTCCGCAGTTTTTTTGTTTCACTGGTCTAAGCCAGTTACGTTTACAAGAATAACATTCTAGGACACAAACATTTTATATTACTTCGATTTTAAGGTACTTTATTTTCAATAAAAACCGTTAGATATAACGGTATGTTGGGTGAATAAATATTTTTTATTTACCGGTACCTATATAAAACCACCAGGCTTTAGGGCACGGCTATTTTGGATATATATTACGAAACAAAGTCTCTAAACGATGTAAACCGAAAAGTGTGTTTTAATGATTTTTTATATTTAACAAAGACGCATTCTCGAGTTGTGTCTGTAGATTAGTGAATCACAAACGTTCAAGCGAAATACACATGCATTATGTGGGGAATAATGCACTTTCGTAGCCCACAAGGCGGTGTCAACGCTTGCATGACTGATGCATCCACCAAAAAAGCACCCGCCAAATAAAAACGAGCAAGAGTTCTTTTGTGAAATTCCTTCAGGATACGGCCCGGAAATCGGGAAGTTCCCAGAACGCCCCCCAGCACCCAAAAATGATAACCCTAAGTTTGAGATTCAGTGCAGTGCACTGGCCGAACACTGCGAAAAAGCTCGCCCTAAATTGACTGTTATGGCATGCAGACGTTTCCACCAAAATAATAACGGGAAACATCCTCCTCTAGGCCAGGTCTACTGAACGGAATTGGGCAAGATTGAACGGATCTATGGGGGCCCTTTTCCCCGCTTACATAACATCGCGACAGTGCAAGAAACGATTGAAAAAAAAGCTACTTTGTATAACGAATTTGGCTATTGACAGCAGCAACCACTCATGCAGAAGCCATGTAGGCTCAAACATTTTCGGTGCGGTTTTTAAACAGCACTTTGCTGGTGTAGCTGCCTTTTCCTCCAGCATGTATCCTACCTCATTCTAATGTACAATGAACATATATGTAAATTTAGTGTGGTCCTTGTTCATCCCACTAATTTATATATTCACTTCAAAGCGAAGTACGCAGTACAAAAACTTCCTTGTGTGGGTCATCGCCTGCATCACAATTTTCGCTGCGGTTCGTTTAGGAATAGCAACATCTAGATCTGGCCCAGCTGTTAGGAAATCGTCAACAGTTTTTATGAGAAAATAAAACACTGACAAAAAAGAACAAATACGAAGAAAGCTTTTCTAGTCTTGTTCGGTTGCTTCGGGTGACCGCGTTCTTGTTTTACCATGAAAACCTTTGGTCATGTGTTCTTAAGGGTGCTATTGCAACCCAATCACTGCGAACTTCTCCTGAGGGCTCATATAAATATTATTTGCAACTTCAACTTTGCGCTGAATTGATTGAGCAACGAAAACGTGATTTTGTACTGCTAGTATCACTGGTCACTGAGGCCATGCACAGAACTGTGAAAATCTGAGCAAAAGTAATCTATATTGATCGCTTTCACAGACCAAGCTAGATCAAGAAATAAACCTTCTTTAATTTATGCACTTCTAAAAAAACATATTTTGCTGGCTTTATTTTATAAAAAACTTACATATTTTTCTTTTCGAATTGTATATTTGTGATGTTTTTCATTTTGACCAACGTCACATACTCCCAATTTTGTTTTGCCAAATTGGCTAAACAACGAAGTTTTTCTGCATTGGTGATGGACCCATACATATTTTTTTTCAGCCACATGGTCTGGTCTGTGTGCTGAACCTGAACAAGTTGAGGAGAAACTCACTTCATCTATGGTCTGCAGAGAAATAGCAAGAAGCTTTAAATACATTTTCACCAAATTATGTGTTACCCAGAGTTAACACTGTGTTTACAAATAACACGACCACCGTTATTCTTTTTACCTAATTGATATAGGTTAAAAAACAGTTAGAATTCGTACAATAAAAATGGTTGCTAGTTTCGCTGAGCGATGTAAACATACGGTTCGATATCGTCCTCGCTAAGAAAATAGAGCAGATTTTGCTTATCGGATGCATTCACTTGTATTTTAAAACTTGAACAGTGACAAACCTTACACAGCGTCAAAATGCTGCTTAAACAGCGCCTTCCCATCCATAAGAAAGCCGTAATGCAAGGTAAAAAATTTAGGCCCAAGTCCGACTCTCTCACGTCTGTAGCTCAACAATAAATGTACCTTTAATGATTGAGCCACGTGGAATAATGAAGTAATTGCGGATTTGCTATTTTTTTACGAAATCTCACAAATAGCAAGGTATTTTAAACTGTCCTAGCAGATCGACTATATTATTCTTTAGCTTCACTTATATGTTCTTCATTCTTCTCTGAATATTTTACTCTTGGGGAAAAAGGGCACTCGGGTCTTTTTCGCATGTTATAGTGTCCGTATGTTTGGTCTGTACGTAACCAAGGCTCCTCATTATAACAAAGACAGAAGTTGCAACCACAACTTTCCTCGAATTCGAAAGTCTAGTGATGGTCAACTGACTGGAATGTTTGGGTAATATCAGTAAGTAAGGAATTTGGCTGGGTGGTTTTGCATGTTTGAAACACCTTAGATCCTTAGAGAGGGGGGTACCAATTTGAGTAAATCACCCCCTTATGCAGTTTGGTGATCTACTTAAAAAACTGAAGTTATACCTACTCTTTCAGGAAACCAGTTCCGTCAAAATGACACAACTACACTGTACGCTAAACCGGGGAAGCCTTTCACATATCAACAAAGCACACTAATCGCTGGCCTCTCCTGAGATATAATTCATAAAGAACAGTTCAAAGCACGAACTCTTGTATCCAAAATCGTCAAACGCACATTATGCTGCAGCTCAGTTCGATGAACAAAGATGATAACCATTCCACAGATTACGACGTTTAGCGCATGTTCTGATAAAAAATGCTGCTTCATTTCGCCCTCTCCGCATTTAAACTGTACTTTTGAACCATTTGTAAACGTTTGGTCCTCAAGCAAAAGTTTTTTTTTTACTTACAATAAATCAGTTGTTAGTTTGTGATAGTGCTGTCTACGTGGTTCATTTGTATTCCTTTAAAAAAGTGTGTCGTTAGTAACCTCAATCACAGTTTACGAAGATGTTTGATTAGTCTAGGTCCGAGCAATACTCGCTTTTTTAATGTTAAAACAACAATTTAGGCTCCACTGTCGCTTTTTGTAAAAAATTTTTTCCGGCAGAAAACCTAAGTTATGACCACTCAAAGTACTAGCTGTGACCACTACAGGTAACTACTACCAGTGAACTGTATAGGTACCTGTATGAATATTTACTTTGCCTTTACTGCAACATTTACAAACTTAGGTATCAAAAAGTTCATATATGAGACGGTCAACCAGAACATGGTAAGAAAGCCTAAATACTGAGGTAACTTGGGTTGTTGTTTTAGCGTAAATCAAAACACCGAACACTCGCGTAAAAAGGGCAGACAAAATGAAACCCCGTTCAGGAACGGGTGGTTTGTTCGATGTGCTGCGAAGTATACGAAAGTAAGGGATTAAAAGAAGGCGTGAAAGGCGAACAGACAGGAGTATTTGTAAATATATATACAGAAAGAAACGCCAGCTGTCTACAATGCCAAAGAAGGCATAGGGAAATGGTTAGTATATTTTTTACCGTTAACTACGTTACATTCTTTTATTTATAAATTACATGAGAAAGAAAGAAAGAAAAAAATTACACCATCTTCCCGTGGGGAACCCTGATGAGGATGCGAAGCATCGTGGCGGTTCCCTGTGGTTCCATTGTGTTGCTGTTATGTTGAGTGATCTGGTTTTTACTAGCGCCAGAGGGAATTCCGCGTCTGGGTACACACCGGTGGCATAGGCACGCAAGTGCTGTTGTGTTACGGTGAGTAGGCGGTGGTTCTCGAGGCGCCGAAACTCGTTCATCATGTTCATGTCGATGATGTCTTTGTGGTAGAGTCGGTAGTCTCTGTCAGCTTGGTGAGGTAAAGGTTGTTGACATTGGTGCACCGGCTGAGAGCAATGTACACGCCCTCCTTTTCGCAGCTTTGTCTTCTCGTTCTTCGTCTTCTTCGGCTGTTGACGTTCTTCGTCTTCTTCGGCCAGCGCCACTCAGACTACACGGGGAGAAGGGGACCTTCTTTTCAACCCCCGGGGCATGACGCGAGCGTCTACAGCCTGCGCGGACGTCTACGCGAACGTCTAGAGCCAGTCTTAGTGGCGCTGGCTACCACCCTCAAGCGTCAGATACAGTTGTAGTAAATATAAATACCCCGGAAAGTGAAGGAGGACACAGTCGCCCAGATGGCCGAATTGGTAAGGCATTCGAGATCTAATCGAATGGCGTGGGTTCGGTCCCCACTCTGGGCGCGTGTTTTTCTTTCTTTTTAACGTAATTAATAACAGTAAAAAATGTAACGTCACTAACGGTAAAAAAAATATTCTAACCATTCCCCTATGCTTTCTTTGGCGTTGTACACTGCCGGCATTTCTTTCTGTATTTCCTAACGAGCCCCTCATTTCCTAACCCTATATATATAAATATATATATATATATATATATATATATATATATATATATATATATATATATATATATGGCCTCGCTATACACAAACATCCCTCACGAAGATGGCATAAACTCAGTAATACTTGCTTATGAGGAAATGGAGCCGCTTAACAGATCAATCGATAGTCAGACGCTTGGGGAACTCTTGAAAATAATTCTGGAAATGAATAACTTTGAGTTCAACAATAACCATTATGTGCAAATCAATGGTACCTCTATGGGCACAAAGATTGGTCCCAATTATGCCAACATCTTCATGGGAAATTTGGAAAACAAGTTCCTAGGCGACTACCCGTTAAAGCCGCTCTTCTATAAGAGATTCATTGACGACATATTTCTGATCTGGCCTCACGGAGAGGATGCTCTCCTTACGTTTATTGAAGCATTCAACAATGTCCACAGCGACATCAGGTTCTCCCACTCGTACTCTGCCTGTAGCATAAACTTAACCGTGCAAATATCTGGCGGTAAACTGACAACATCACTTTTCAGAAAACCCACTGACCGACACCAGTATCTAAACTTTCACAGCAGCCATGTTCGCCATTGCAAAACCGGAATTCCTTACAGCCAGTCCATCCGATTCAAAAGAATATGTTCCAACCCTCAAGACTTTGCCGCCAACTGTGACCAACTACGCAAAGATTTAACCCGCCAACAATACCCTCTTCCCGTAATAAATGATGCCATTGAAAAATCGAAAACACTGGACAGACTTGAACTAATAAACAGCAGCAGTAACGTCCAAACTGACAAACCTCGAACCAACTTGGTTCTAACATACTCGGCCTCCGCTCCGAACGTAAAAACAATTTTGCGAAAACATCACAACATCCTTCTGGAAAGTGATCGAATGCGACGTGTCCTCCCTGAACCGCCCCGCGTCGTATATAGGCGAGCAAAAAACCTGAAAGATATCATAACTTCTTCAAAAACTGAAACTTCCCAATTTCAAGGCTCTGGACCATGCAACAAACCCCGCTGTAAGCTTTGCCCCATGATGCCAAAAACTCTTGTTGCTGAAAGCACTGCCACTAGCTTCTCCTTTCAAATACGCGGAACCTTCGATTGTGATAGTGCTAATGTTGTGTACCTTCTTCAGTGCACTGTATGCAGCGCACAGTACATCGGTCAGACGGAAACACCACTGCGAGTACGAATTAATAACCACAGATCACACACCAAAACGCTGCCTCACCTCCCTGTCTCAAAACACGTTACTTGCCTTGGTCACTCTTTTGACAAATTCACGGTGACCGTGCTAAAATCGAAGTTTAGAACACACCACGAAAGAGAGATGTTTGAATCATTTCTAATCCACAAATTCAACACAGTTGCAGGTGGAATAAATGAACAAGAGGGGAGTTTTTCGTTTTTGTCCCCGTAACGCACACCTCTGCTGTTTTTTTTTGTTTTTTTGTTTTTTTTTTTGTAATTATGTATAAACATTGTGTTATTTAGGAGTTGGCCGTGTACGCGTGTGTATCTATGAGCACAGCATGGTGTAAGAATGTCTCTACACGTCATTCTTCTTGTTTCTATACAAGATTGTTTCTATACCTAATTTCTAGAGAATTGTTTCTATACGTCATTCTTCTTGACACCATTGATAATGTTTTGTCTCACCCAGTGTACCCGCGTATCAAAAGAAACTGTCTTGTCACTGTTTATTTTGCTTGCTTTATCGGCCACTCGGTTGATTTCGTTGTTTGGGTCAATCGGTCAAGCCATTGGCGCCTTTCCTTCTTTCCATGGCCACTTGGTCGTTTATGCGTGTTTGTTACTTGTGTGCGCATGTGCGCGGTATCGCCTTTGACCTTCGCCCTGTTTCTGTTTTGATTTGTGGCGCCGGTATCCCTCTCTTTTTCTCCCCCGTTGGCTTACTACTTTCACTGTCTCTCCACTCAGACATAATTACTATCACTCGACAGCTTAGCCCTCTTATCGCCATCGCGACGGGGGGCGCCTCCTTTCTTCCCAGGTTTCTCGAACACGTGGGCACTTTACGACTTTGGCGCCGACACTGACTGGGAGGAGGAGGTGGAGGGAACTGAATGGGGGATCATCTTCGGGAGCCGACGAAACCCCGCGCCCCTCGCTCGGGAGTCTTCAGGGCACGCATACGTAGGACACCCCTCGCATATTGTTCACGGGCGCTGACCGCGGGCGCTTACAACTCGTCACCCCTGTCAACCACGCAATTATGTGCCCCCTATCGCTCACGTTGACTTACTATTCTCGCTGTCTCTGCAGGCAACGTGATTCATGTCTCCTCAATCACTCTCATTCGGACTTTCGATTGCTCATCTTCACGCCGGCGCGACTGGGGCGGCCCGTTTCTTCCCGGTTTTCTCCGACACGGCGACACATTACGGCTTCCGCGAACTGAGCAGGAAGGGTGGGGGGAAGTGGATGGCGGTGCGTCTTTGAGGGCCGACGAAAAACACGCGCTTCTGGCACGGGAGTCTTGGAAGCGGCGCGCGTACAACAACCCTTGCATATTGTTCGCCTGCGATGGCCGCGGCCAGGTACAACTCGCCGCCCCTGTGGGTCATCCCTGTCGACCACGCAATTACGTGTCTCCCATCGCTACTAAGCTTCTGTTTGTCGTGTCCTCTCGGTTCTTTTTAGTTTGCCCGTCCCCACCTCTGCCTTTCCATCCCCCTCTCTCACATATTTATGCTTTTCAAGTTTGTGCTTCTTTAGTGCTGGCTCTTTCTCTCATGTTTCAATGTGCTTTTCTCTCTTCCTCCTCGCTTCCAATCTTAAACGTATGTCACCGCCCCGGAACCTCAAGTGCTTGAACTGTATATAAACCGCTTCCATTCTGTAAAATATTACGCTTGATAAAGGACGGTCCCCGTCCGAAACGTCGATGTAAAGTTATGTTTTCGAAGTAAACTTGTTATGTTTTTTATTGCGCCCCTTTTTACTATTTAACCTTCACTAGCCTAATCGTTTACCTTATATATATATATATATATATATACATATATATATATATATATATATATATACATATATATATATATATATATATATATATATATATATATATATATGTACATATATATATATATATATACATATCTAAATTGTAACAGAGATAGTGGCCGTTTGCAGGCGCACCAGTGTGGCCAAAGGGGTGTGTGCTCAACTGAGACCGAGGCTGACTGTCAGGTGGCGTCAGTCCCCCAACTGGGTTTAGCTGCAAGGCTCAGTCATTGGAGCAGCCCCATCGAGAACAGTCTTGCTGAGAGACCTGCGCGTGGACTCCCGAGCTAGCTTGGCCACTTGTACAACCAGCCCCTGTTACCACGCTCTAGCCGTTTGCTAATAAACCCCATTATATTTTGCTGGAGGTCGTAGTCTTTGCACGGTCCCCGGCTTGGAACTACGAAGCAAGCGAGAGCTTCCTCCCGTCTGCCGAGGAATCGAGCACGACATGACCCCGCCGCAGCCTGCGCCCCTCATCTGCTCTGGGTCACTGCTTCAACGCGACCCCCCCAGTTTCACCGGCAGCGACGGCATCGATGCGGAAGATTGGCTCTCAACATACGAAAGGGTGAGCACCCACAACCGCTGGGATGACGTTGCCAAACTCAACAACGTCCCTTTCGCCCTAGACAAATTAGCTGAGTCATGGTTTCATAACAATGAACCGAAGATGCAGACTTGGTCAGCCGTTGAGACGAGGTTCCTAGCCCCGTTTTGTCGCCCCGCTTTACGCAAGCTAAACGCCGAACAACGCCTGCGCGTCCGAGCCCAACAGGACAATGAAAGTTACACGAATTACATCGAGGACATTGTAGACCTTTGCAAGCGAGTTGACCCTGCTATGCCGGAGAGCGAGGTCAGACACGTTCTCAAAGGGATAGAAGAGTTCGCCTTTCTGATGTTGCTAAACAAGAACCCACAGACTGTGGACGAAATCACTACATGGTGCCTGAGCTACGATGAACTGCGCAAGCAGCGCGTCGTTACTCGCCAGCGCACATCGCCCCATGAAGAGTGCTCACGGGGATGCCTTTCCTCTCTCACGATGCCACATGACCTTTCTTCTCTTCTGCCGCACATCGAGGAGTTCGTGCGCTCAGAAATTGCTCGACAGCTGGCTCTGCTTCCCAGTGTTCATGAGCCTGTCCCTTCGCCTTCACGGCCTTCGACTGTACGCCGCGTAATCCGGGAGCAAGTCGCCCAGGCGCTTCCTGCAGTTCGCCAACCTACACTTGTGCCGGCCGCCGCGGTAGAGACCATCGCGTCACCCGTGGCACCCCCGTTCGAACCGCAAGTGACAGTGCCCCTCGAACAACCGGTGGCAGCGCCCATCGCACCACCAGTGACAATAGCGGTGCCCCCCGCCATTCCTAGAGCGCTCCCCTTCAGTTACGCTTCAGTGGTCCGGCAACTGCAGCCCGGTGCTTTCCAAGCGTACCAGTATGTGAGAGACCTTATCCTCGGCTACCACCTGAACCGCTGAAACCCTGGCGCACGTCTGTCAACCGCCCTATCTGTTATGCGTGCTGCATTCCCGGACACGTCACTAGGTTGTGCCATCGGCGGCCCCCGCCTGCTTGCGACGTCCATCGAGTGCCTCCTTATAGACCGCAACCGTACTACACCCATGAAGACTTGGGTCAGGCACCGAATTCGTCCTCTGCCGACCGTCCGCCCTTTTCCAGCCGTCGCTCCTTTTCCCCGCGTCGCCGTTCGCCGTCTCCCATGCGTCCCCGCCAGAATTCGACCGCTGAGGGACACTAACGGCTGCAGTTCCCGAGGCAAGAACTGCAGCCCCGTTGAAATCCCGAAGTCCTCCTCTCTCACCCGCCAGTGTTATAGACGTGACTGTTGAAGGTGTCGCCGCCCTCGCGCTAATTGACACTGGTGCCGCTGTGTCTGTGTTGAATGAACGTCTACGCCACTCATTACGTAAAGGTACGACGCCTCTCTCTGACCTTACCCTTCGGACTGCGAGCGCGCAAGAGATTAAACCATTGGCCATGTGTACCGCTTGGGTTCTCATTCAAGACGTCACCTACGTCATCGAATTCATTGTTCTCCCATCATGTTCCCACGACATAATCCTAGGCTTGGACTTCCTATCCCGACATCATGCCATAATCGATTGCGCCCGTTTGCAAGTTGAACTTCTACCGTTCTACGAGCCACCGCCGAACGAGCTGTCGACAAAGGTAAATGTTTCCGAAGATACGAACTTTCCCCCGAGATCTTCCATCATAGTACCCGTTTTGTGCAATGTGGACGACATGACTGTGGTTTTCACGCCTTCAAGATCCTTCCTCTCGCGCAAATGTCTGCATTTAGCCTCGGCTGTCATCGACGTCCAATCGGGTTGCAGCCTAATTGTCATCTGTAACCCATCTTCTTGCCCAACTACCTTGTTCTATGGGGAATATATAGGGTGTGTGGAAGCCGTTGACCCTTCTCACGTGAACGCTGTGCCCGACGAACCATCGCTGCTCACTGTTGGCACACTTAGTCCTGTGCGTGCGTCAAGCTCGGATGCGTTCCTGCAGTCCGTCGACAAGGGCCTTAGCCTTGAGCAACGCGACAAGCTCATCGCCCTCCTTCAGAGTTTTCGCGACTCCTTTGATTGCGTACAAACCACCCTGGGACGCACGTCGGCGGTTTCACATCCGCCTCGTCCTTGAATACAACCACTTTGAATTCGACAGTGAACACTACCTTCAAATTAACGGCACAGGCATGGCGCCAAAAATGGCACCAACATATGCCAATATCTTCATGGCGTCATTGCAAAGGGAATTCATTGTAAAACGCTGCCCTAAACCCGTAATTTACAAGCGCTTTCTGGATGACATCTTCTTCATTTGGGACAACGTTGAGGCGAGCCTCACAGAATTCATTTCAGATATCAACTCCCTGCATCCTTCAATAAAACTAACCCATCAGATCTCAACCAAAACCATTAATTTCTTAGATGTCACGCTGCTCCTGGACAGTGGGAACATTTCACCAACATTGTACAGGAAGCCCACTGACCGCCAACAGTATCTCCACTTCTTTAGCAGCCACCCTCGCCATTGTAAAACAGGCATACCGTATTCACAGGCACTCAGGTACCATAGAATATGCTCTGGGCAGGAGGATTTCGAGAAAAATGCACGTGAACTTAAGACCTCCCTGATTGGCCAAAAATACCCCGAAGGAATAGTTGACGATGCAATTGAGCGGGCTCGCAACTTAGAAAGAGAGGACATTCTAGCTGAAAGCCGAAAAGAAAACCACCCCGAGACTAATTTGGTTCTCAACTACTCTTCCAAAATTTCTAAAGTAAATGACATCTTGAGAAGAAATTTCAATATCATCAAACAGAGTGACCGGTTGTCGGCCATTTTCCAGCAGCCCCCTCGTGTTGTGTACCGACGTGGCAAAAACTTGAGGGACCCCTTGTCAACGCTAAAACTGAGCCACCTGAGCGAGCTCAAGGCTGCCGACCATGCGGCAAGCCGCGCTGTAAAGTCTGCCCCCACATCGAGACGACTAATATTGCCCAAACCAGCAGGTCAACATTTAAATATGCTTTCAAAGAAAATTTAAATTGCGACAATTCAAACGTAATCTATAAACTTCGTTGCCTCGTTTGTAATCAGGACTACATTGGACAGACCGAAACGCCCTTCCGCACCAGATTTAACAATCACAAGTCGCATGTAAAGGGACTTCCCGGTCTTCCACTGTCCAGGCACCTCCGCCTTCCGGATCACTCCTTCGAAAAAATACAAGTAGTGTTAATTCAGTCCGGCTTCCGCAATACTTACGAGCGGGAACAGAGAGAATCGTTCTTTATACATAAATTTCGGACGCTTACTGAGGGTATAAACGAGAGCGCCGGGAGATTGGGCTGTCTACGAGACCATACGTGAACCCTTTTTTATTTTTTTTATTTTTTATTTTAATCTTACTATTTTTTTGGGGGGGGGAGAAGCGGGGGGCGTGCGGCGAGGGAGCCAAACCAGTGCTGTTAGCAATAAATCTGCGGTTCAGACCTACTTTTCTCCTCATTATCGTTTTGCCATTCTTAACAAAATAGAGAACACGCGCCTGGTGACCGCACGGTTACGGGTTTCGGGAAAACGAGGGGGGGGGCGAAGGGGGGTGCGTTTCCGCACGGGAATGACTCCTCCGGCGACGTTTCAGCGCTCCGCTAGCGCTTCTGCACCAATAAATCCCCGTGGCGCGCCGCGCCGACTCGGGCTATCGATTACAACACGACTTTGGACAATGTTGAGTGCGCGGACCTTGCCCGACGCCGCCGCCTCCGTACTCATGTTTCCTCCGCTCCTCTCGCTATGTGTGTTTAGACCCTGTATTGGCATTCGTGAGCTACTGGGGGCCATGCGGCGCCTATCTACATTTGCAACAACGTTCTTCAAACATAATTCACTCCTAGGTTTTTCTTCCATTTTTTTTTCTTTTTTTTTCTTCTCTCTCTCTCTACAGTACCCGGAATACGGCACGTCACGTCATTCTGAGCCGCTGAGCGGTCCCTCACTCTACCTTTCAAGTTTCCGCTGTTCGACCTTCGTATTCGTCGGTGTCTGCTTCTGAGAACCCCCCTTTCTTCTGCCTCTCCTTTTCTCCCCTCTTTCTCTATTTCTAATTGCCTCCTTCTTTATACTCCTTTTTTCTCCTGTTTCCCTTTTCCCCTCTCCTTGTTTTGTATCGCCGCTCGCCTGGGGAGAGACGTGTATATGTGCCTCTGAGATTGTTGTACATGTTTGCTTTCATTTATTTGGTTTCTTTTCTGGCAAGAAAGAGAGGTAGAGGGCAAAATTCCCCACTCTCGTGAAGTGTGTATCATAGAGCATATTCAGTCACTTCTAATTTTCCCTGAAGCAGACCAGCCCACTGGTCGAAACTGTCGAAATAAAGGATTTGTTAGTGTTTTCCAAGTGGTCGCACCCAAGTTTTTGAATATTTAACAATAGCCAAGAATTGATGATGATGATAGTTGGGTTTTATTGGCGCAAGGCCGACTATGGGCAAAGAGCGCCAAAGAAGTTACTGAATAGTGATGAGACCGTACATACTAAAACATGTGACTAAAAGTAAAAGTGATGCTAAACAAAAGACAATGGAGATGGCTGGTGTATAGGGCCAGGATGATTACACGTGATATGACAAGAGCTGCAGGAAGTTCACCTCAGCTAAAAACTTAAAAACACGCTTACTAGAAAACATGGGTTCGTCGGCTAAAAAATATAATGGGTGCAAAGGGATGTGTCGTCTGTATAATTCAGGGAAATGTTTGTGTCGTGTTGTGTCAAGTGCCTTGCATGTGATTAGTATGTGGACTACGGATAGGCCCTTTCCACACCCGCTACACGTGGGTCCCGAAGTTCCAGTGAGCAGGTGGGAGTGCGTCGCATGTGTGTGGCCTATCCGCAGCCTAGCCAGGGCGACTTCAGTGTATCTGTTGTGTGAGTCAGTTATGTAGCGTCCCAGTTGTGGTTTTACTACGTGTAGTTTGTTGTCTGTTTGTTGACTCCAGTGTAATTGCCATGTGTTACGAAGCTGTCGTCTGATGTGTGTCTTTAGGTCGGTGTAAGGTACTGTTGTAATGTCAACCGTAGTCATGAGAGCAGCATCACCAGCCATTTGGTCGGCGGCCTCATTACCAGGGATTCCACAATGCCCTGGTACCCAGCATATAGTTATTTCAAGAGTTGAGGCACATGCAAACATTAGTACCTTCAAAAAGAGCATTTATAACATAGTTTTTAGATGACCTTCCTAATGACAGTGCCTGTACAACGCTTTGAGAGTCTGTGTACACAATGGACTTGGGAATTTTATGTTTGATGATGTGGTTTGATGATGATGATGGTTGGATGTTTATGGCGCAAGGCCAACTAGGGCAAAGAGCGCCAAAACAATGGTCATATATGAGGGGTGAAACCTTAGACACTACGAACAGTCAGCAAAAACAAAAGTAAAATCACAAAACGACAATGAGCATGGCTGGTGTATAGGGCCAGGGAGTGATCACGCGTGGTATGAAATGAGGTCTAAAAATTGAACTTCTTCTAAATATTTAAAAACGCACTTGATAGAAAACATGGGATCATCAGAGAGGAAAAACGCTGGGTGTGGTGGGACGTGTAGTCTGTATAGCTGTGGGAAGTGTTTGCGTCGTGTTGTGTGAAGTGCCTTGCATGTGATTAGTATGTGCACCACGGATAGGGCATCTCCGCACCTGCTGCACTGGGGTCTAGAAGATCCCGTCAGCAGATACGAGTGCGTCGCATGGGTGTGCCCTATCCGCAGCCTACCCAAGGCGACTTCCGTGTGTCTGTTGCGTGAGTCAGCTGTGTACCGTCCCAAGTGTGGCTTTATTACGTGTAGTTTGTTGTCTGTCTGTTCGTCCCAGTGTGTTTGCCATGTTCTCCGCAGGTGTTGTTTGATGTGCGGCTTGAGGTCTGTGTAGGGTACGGTTGTTATGTCTACAGTGTTCCTGAGTGCAGCAGCAGCAGCCCTCTCGTCTGCCAACTCATTCCCAGCGATCCCAGCGTGTCCTGGATCCCAGCAGAGGAGCAGCTGATGCTTCTTTGCATACACAGACATGATAGTGTTAAATACAAGATTAACTATGTGGTTTTTGGGGGGTGTATGCGATGACAGAGCGCGAACAACACTCAAGGAATCTGTGTAGATGATAGACTTTGGAATTTGATTTTCAAGTATGTGCCGTACAATCAGCAAAATCCCATACGCCTCTGCTGAAAAAATTGTCGTGTGGACGCTCATGGTTCTGGCTGCACAGAAATTCGGACCATGAGCAGCGCAGGAGACCATAGTGGAGGTTTTAGACGCGTCACTGTAAAATTCTGCAAGTGGGTATTTAAACTGCAGAGACAGAAAGTGCTGCAGTGTTGCAGGCTGCGGTACCCGATTTTTGTCAAGTTTCATAAAAGAAAGGTCGCACGACACAGGACGAACTTGCCAAGGCGGTAAACTGTTTGAAAGGGATGACCTGTACACATCCAAAAACAAAGCACTGAGATCTGAGGCTCGCTCTTTCACTCTAAGTGAAAAGGGCAGAAGAACGGATGGGCGATTTACAAAGAGCAGAGATGTGGATGTGTCGTTAAAGACAGGATAAAAAGGATGATTATTCAGCGATGAAATTTTAAAAGCATAAAGCAAGTCCATGTATGTTCGTTGGTTCTCAAGGCTCCACTTATTACACTCAACATAAAGACTCTCAGCAGGGCTAGTGCGAAAAGCACCCGACGAAAGACGAAGGCCCAGGTGTAGAACTGGGTCAAGAATTCGCAAGGCTGTCTTAGTCGCCGACCCATACACCACACTGCCATAGTCCAAACGAGACCCAACCAAAGCAGTATACAAGCGAAGCAAGAGTTCTTTGTCGGAACCATAGGATTGGTGGGAGAGAACCTTAAGTATATTCATTGTTTTGAGACATTTATTTTTGAGACCCGAGACACTGCAAGCAAGGGATCTTCGTAGGACAAGCCACCAGGCTTATATGAGTATACAGTGATGACAGTGACTTCGTAGAACACCTAGATCAACTCAAGTCCACCCTTATTAACAGAAACCTCCCCAAAAGCTCGCTCGATCAGGCGTACCAACGTGCACCTAATCTCAAAAGGGATGACGTGCTCAACAAACAGCGACAAAACGAAAGCGCCAGGCCGCCTGCTCTAACAACAAAATTTTCAAACGCCCTCCCAAACGTAAACAATATACTGAGGAAGTACTAGCTTATTTTAGCCAGTTACGACCGACTTAGAAAGACTTTCCCGGAAGCCCCAAGGGTTATCTACTGGAGAAACAGGAATCTAAAAGGTAGTTTAGTGCATGCTAAAACACGGCCTTCAAAGCAACCAATCATACCCAGCTGCTCCCGCCCAAATTCAAGACTTGCACGCACCTGCAGACAAACTCCATTGTAAAAAGCAGCCAGTAATTATGTCTGCAAGATCAATTCAAGTTTTACGTGTACTTCAACCTACATTGTGTATATGTTCGAATGATCAATGTGCCACAAACAGTATATAGGCGAAACGAGTCAACCTGTGAGCCTACGTCTTAATGGTCACTGGGCAGATACTCTTAGCAAATCGTCCATAGCTGTAACGCAGTTTTTCAACCAACCAGGCCACAATTTTGATGACCTTAAGTTTTATATACTTCAGTCAAACTTTAGGTCTCCTGGGGACAGGAAATACCGAGAATTCAATTTATTTCACAAATTCAACTCCATGAAACCCACTGGAAATATTGCGTCTAGGGGCAACTTGAAATCCTTGCGATATTCACCGGGAATTAAAAATTAGGCACTGTCTTGCATCTACTTTATCTAAAGACTATGACCCCTCCCTCTGGTCTTTACCTGGTCACCCAATTTCTTTTATTTTCGTTCCTTAGCTTCCAGCTTGATACTCGCCCGCATCCCTCCAACCTTTGCTTTTGGAATTTGATTTTATTTATTTTATTTCTCTTTTTTACTCCGCTTTTTCTTGTGCCCCGTACGCCACTCTAACTTTATCTTTTCGTTGTTGAGTGTCAGGATAGGCCTGTTCAAGCAATCTTGCCGTGGGTAACACGTGCCATTTCAGTTGCCGGGTCATTTCTTTTTCTTTTGTGTGTTGGTTTGTGTGGTTTCCCTATCTGTTTTTTCTTTTCTTTTCTTTATATATATATATATATATATGTGTGTGTATATATATATATATATATATATATATATATATATATATATATATATATATATATATATAGGAAATGAGGGGCTCGTTGAAAATAACACAGAAATAAGGGTTGGCAGTCGAGAAAACCTCGGAAAGCAAAGGGGAGGATGTGGTAGATCATTGAAACAGATTAAGAATTTGGAAAGAAAGAAAGAAAGTGAAGAAAAAATGCCCGCCAGGTGGGATATTTCTTTCTTTCTTTCTTTCCAAATTCTTAATCTGTTTCAATGATCTACCACATCCTCCCCTTTGCTTTCCGAGGTTTTCTCGACTGCCAACCCTTATTTCTATATATATATATATATATATATATATATATATATATATATATGTGTGTATATATATATATTTACGGGAACCCTGAATTTATTTCTGTGCGGCTTGTGTTATCTCTTCTGATAGGGAGAGGATTCCGAGCTAACGTGAAAAGCCTAGAATAATCTTCTTTGATCTACAATGTTCTAGATGTGAATCGACGCTTCGAGAAACACGCGTGCCGGAAAGATAAAAAGCCTGCAGAGCAGACGCCGGGGTATTCAATACAGCGACGCTCGTTTGGGTTGTTAGGGGAGCGCAAGTATATATATATACATATATATATATATATATATATCGTCATTATAAGCCTATCTACGCCCACTGCAGGGCAAAGGCCTCTGCCATTATTTTCCAATTACCTCGGTCCTGTGCCAAGTGTGACCAATTTATCCCCGCAAACTTCTTAGTCTCCTCTGCCCATGTAACTTTCCGCCGCCCCCTGCAACGCTTGCCTTCTCTAGGAATCCACTCTGTTACACTTAATAACCAGCGGTTATCTTGCCTTCGCATTACATGCCCTGCCCACGTCCATTTCTTCTTCTTAATCTCTACTTATATGTCCTTAACACGAGTTTGTTCCCTGACCCACTCCGCTCTCTTCTTGTCCCTTAATATTGCACCTATCATTTTACGCTCTATTGCCCGCTGAGTCGTTCTCAATTTAAGTTGAACCCTCTTAGTGAGCCTTCAAGTTTCTGCCCCGTAGGTGAGTACCGCTAAGATGCAGCTGTCATACACTTTCTTCTTCAGCGACAATGGTAGGCTGCTATTCATTATCTGAGAATGCCTGCCATATGCACCCCACCCCATTCGGATCCTTCTAATTATCACTGCCTCATGGTTGGAATCTATGGTCACAACTTGGCCTAAGTAGATATATTCGCGTACCACTTCCACTGCCTCTCCACCTATCTGAAACCGCTGTGCTGTCCCGAGGTTATTGATCATTACTTTAGTTTTCTGCATATTAATTTTCAGTCTCATGGTTCTACTCTGTTCGTCCAGTGCGGAAAGCATACTTTGCAATTCGTCCCCCGAGTTACTTAGTAAGGCAATGTCATCAGCACATCTGAGGTTACTGAGGTATTCTCCATTAACCCTTACTCCCACCTGTTCCCAATCCAACTTTCTGAATACTTCTTGTAAACATGCTGTGAATAACATTGGAGAGATTGCGTCTCCTTGTATCACACCCTTACTTATAAGTATTTTACTGCTCTCCTTATGGAGGATGATGGTAGCTGTGGACCCACTGTAGATATCCTCTAGTTTTCTTACATAATGCTCATCTACCCCCTGGTTCTGTAATGCCTGAATGACTGCTAGGGTTTCGACCGAGTCAAATGCTTTCTCATAATCTATGAAGGCTATATATAGGGGTTCAGTATACTCAGCGCACTTCTCTATCACCTGATTGATCGTGTGAATATGGTCCATTGTTGAATAACCTTTACAGAACCCTGCTTGTTCTTTAGGTTGACTGAATTCTAAGGTTGCCGAAATTCTGTTAGCGATTACCTTGGTAAGTACCTTGTAGACGACCGACAGTAAGCTTATCGGCCTGTAATTTTTCAAGTGCTTCATGTCGCCTTTCTTATGGATTAGGAGGATGTTAGCGTTCTTCCAAGATTTCGGTACCATTGCGGTTATTAGGCATTATATATATATATATATATATATATATATATATATATATTACGGTTGCAATCTTTCTTGCCAGTGCTGTTTGGTGCTTTGTCAATGTTTTCATATTGCCGAATGAAGTACCTGAAGTCGACAGGGAACCCGCCACGGAATAGCACCATTTGTATTGCACCGCACCGGTGATGCGGAGGTTGTAGGTTCCAGTCCCACTTCCGGAAAACCGGCAGTGTTTACTCGACTTCTATTTTGAAATATTTATACCTCTGTCAAACAAGGTGCAATCATACCCATTTCGGAACTATGAAAACATTGTCATAGCGCAAAACAGAACTGGAAAGAAGGACTGCACCCTTGATATATGTGTTTACGGAATCCCTCGTCCCGTACGGCTCTGCTCTGATATATATATATATATATATATATATATATATATATTGCGAAGCAGAAAATGGGAAATGAGGGGCTCAGTGAAATAAGATAGAAAGTAAGGGTTGGCAGTCAAGAAAACCTCGGAAAGCGAAGGGGAGGTTATATTGGGCAATAGAAACAAAATGAAGAATATTTTAGTCAGAAAGAAATTGGTTAAAAAATGTTTTAATTTTTCAGAGGTGAAAATTTTTTTTCATTTTTTCATCACTTTCTTTCTGACTCAAAAATTTCTTCATCTGTTTCTATTACCCACCACAACCTTCCCTTCGCTTTCCGAGGTTTTCTTGACTGCCGACCATTTTTTTCTGTCTTATTTCACAGAGCCCCTCATTTCCCATTTTCTGATTCGCTACATGCTTAGCGAGGGCCTCGGTTCTGGCACTCTTGATGTTATAGGTAGCTTAAGAGGGTTCAACGCTGGTCGACCACTCCCGATATGTCACAGACACTCGAGTCCCGGCCCGGGGCCTAAAAAGAAGGTCCCCTTCATCCCGAGTAGTCCGAGTGCCGCAGGCTACAACGCCCAAGTACAGGAAACAAAAATACCTTAACATAAATAGCCGAGAAAGTGGGGGGGAAATAGTCCCGCAGGCAGCGTAGTGGTTATCGCACCAGACCGGTATTCTGGAGGTCGTGGGTTCGGGTCCCATACAGCGGGCATTTTGTCACCACTTTTTTTCTGACTCCAAAAATTCTTCATGTGTTTCTATTACCCACCACAACCTCCCCTTTGCTTTCGAAGGTTTTGTAAATATATATATATATATATATATATATACATATTAATATATATCTATATATATATACATATATTGCTTTCCGCACTAGACGAACGGAGTTTAACCATGGCCATGGGCCTGAAAATTAATACGCAGGGAACTACAGTAATAATCAATAACCCCGGGACAGCACAGCGGTTTCACATAGGTGGCGAAGCAGTGGAAGTGGTAACCGTATATATCTACTTAGTCCAAGTTGTGACCCCAGATCCAAACCATGAGGCAGAGATAATTAGAAGGATCAGAATGGGGTGGGGTGCATATGGCAGGTATTCTCAGATAATGAATAGCAGCCTACCATTGTCGCTGAAGAAGAAAGTGTATGACAGCTGCATCTTAGCAGTACTCACCTAAGGGGGAGAAACTTGGGTGCTCACTAAGAGGGTTCAAATTAAATTGAGAATGACTCAGCCGGCAATGGAGCGTAAAATGATAGGTGTAACCTTAAGGGACACGAAGAGAGCAAAGTGGGTCAGGGAACAAACACGTGTTAAGGACTTATTAGTAGAGATTAAGAAGAAGAAATGAACGTGGGCAGGGCATGTATTCCGAAGGCAAGATAACCACTGGTCATTAAGGGTAACAGAGTGGATTCCTAGAGAAGGCAAGCGTTGCCTGGGGGCGGCAGAAAGTTAGATGGGCAGATGAGATTAAGAGGTTTGCGGCGATCAATTGGTCACAGTTGGCACAGGACCGAGGTAATTGGAGAATAATGGGAGAGGCCTTTGCTCTGCAGTGGGCGTAGATAGGCTGATGATGATGATGATGATGACGATTTATATGGTGAGCGATGTTTTCATACCGATCGCTGCAGTGGTCGTTCTTCCCATTCATAGCATCTAGAGGCACTCCCATCATCAGCATCATCGTCATTCATGCGCCACCGGCTGCCACCCTGATATCCCGTGCCTCGTTGGACAGTCATCTTCGTCGGAGTCTCTGCGGGTTGTTCCTTTCGCGAAGCTGGAATAAACGGTGTGTGCTTCCCGGTGACTTTGACTTTCAATATATATATATATTTGTATATATATATATATATATATTTATGTATATATATATATATATACACACATATATAATACACAACTTTCAACAAGGTAAAAGCACTATTGTTGCCAACGTTTCAGCAAAGAGACTTGCTTTCGTCAGGGAAATCTCCCACGAGTTATTGGCCTGACGAAAGCAAGTCTCGTTGCTGAAAAGTTGGCAACAATCTTGCTTTTACCTTGTTGAAAGTTTTTTTCTTGTGTTCTTTACCATCTTTAAAGTTTCAACTGCTCCCCATAAATTATATATTATATATATATATATATATATATATATATATATATATATATAAGAAAAAATGAAGTTACCTATGGTATCACTGGTGAGCCAGCCTCCTTAAGAGTAACAAGTAAATAACAATTCAGCAAGCTTGTGGAGAGAACGCTGCACAATTAGAACAAAAAGAAAACAAAGTTGAAGAAATACATCAAACAGGCGTGCTCTGCTGCCTCTATTAAGCGGGCGAAAGATGAGCAACAATGCGCCCTGCTTAGGGGTTTTATTTACACCTATTTCCAGAAAAGACACCGCGGCAAAAGACAATTGAGAAGGACGTACACTGCCACCTCTATTTATTTCAATTAAAAAAGCATCCTCACACAGTTGCAGGAAGTTTTCGTGCATTTCCATTTTCCTTCAGTGACATAAAGGAATGCTCACAATCTAAACGCCACAGGGTCGTTAGCATTGTGTCGCGCAAGCAACTCCGAAAACAAAAATTAAGTAAATACGGCAACAAACATGTCAGCAAGCAAGCCCAAGTTTTTATGTGAACAGTACGCGTCTTTGTGGCTCGAAGAAATTATCGCACCCTCAACGGCCACCGCAAACAGGTGTTGTGCATCACCTATGGGCGACAGCGCCCGTCTGGGACTCCCCAATGCCCTGACAGCCAGAAGGGAAGCCAAACAATGCAGCTTAGGAGGAGGGTAGTTTGCGATGGGGCACGTAAGTGAAAATACTGTTTAGGAACAAACTGGAGGATGTTTTTGATGTCTAACTCATCAGCACCAATCCCTGTTTAGCATGACGTGCGTTGTTTAGATCTTAAATGGGAGGTATAATACGCCCTAATGGTTTCTCTCGAGAATGAAATAAATTATTTTTACATGAAAAGCGCTTAATGAATGAAATCGGAAGACGAAAGCCCGGGGCTACAGCGATTCTCGCATTCTGCAGCGCCTTCAAAGGAAGGACAGAAAAAATTCTCAGACTAGGAGTCATTAGTAGTTGTTCACGCCAAAAAAGCCAAACAAATTACGTTGGCAAACACGTCAAACCGCCAACGCTTTATGGCCGAACGGCCGAACCTCACACACCCAATTAAACAAGGTGTACGAACATGCCACCAATTATAATTAAAAGGCTCATTTAAATCTACAATATTCTTGTCCACTATTTTTTCTGTGAGTAATTGGTACGGACGCATATGCCGTGAGGCTATCACATTTCTGAGCCCTACAAAAGGTGCTGCAGCCCACACTTGAGTTAGGCGTACTCCTTATTTAAAACGAGCCTGGATCTTTCTCCTGCCAGTTTTCCTGTAAAGTTTAGTTTGGTTTTACCCCGGACGTACCCCTCAAGCATGCGCTACTACCCGGAATCATCCAACGTACAACAGTACCAATATTACGCATGATTTTTAAGGCAAAGCTTAATACCACTACACCCCAAGAGTTCTTTTGCGACCGTTAGTGTCAACAGAAAACTCTCGTGACCAAATAAAAGAATCTACTGGCACCTCCAGGAATCTTAGCAGGAAAAAATGGCGTAACAAAGCGACAGCCCATTGTCTTATCGATTAAGCTAATAGCCTGCGCGGAGACGGGGAATACCTGTGGTGGACTAAGCAAGGATATCTACTGGTTTGGCCCCTGCATTCTCGCCTAATGTCACGTGATAATATTACGCGACCTCACGCGCCACTGTGCCCTGTGTCCAAGGCACGTCTAGAGGCCCTATACGCGCCTTGCGCGCGTACTAGGTGTTACAAAAAATAAAGCAACCTCACAGCAATGCATGGCATCTCACGTTTAATACACCAATGTGCTAAATCGTGTGGCCTCCAGTGTTGACGTAAAAAATCAGTGATCCCTGTCGTCTGCCCACAAGCCAAGCAAAACATCAAGGAACAGATTTCAATACTCCTTGATGGTCAGGTCATCACTTCAAGCCCCACCATCAAGTGTCTAGGGTGTCATCTCCAGGATAACACCGAGACCGATGCATGGTTAGAGCGCCTCAAATACAGCATAATATCAAATCATACACATGATAAGGCGAGTTGCCACCAAGAAGCCAGGCCTCAAGAAAACCGATACCTTTCAATTATTTCAAGTTTTTTTTCTTCCGTGAATCTCTTAAGTTAACGACCTGTCTTCTCCTAGGTAAGGAGGACATAACGATGCTTTATATAAAAATTAGAAAGATGGTGGAGCAGGCCATTGGTCTTCCCCTGAGTGCGTCCAACGAGAGGCTGCTTAGCATGGGGCCCCACAACACGGTGGAAGAGTTGATAGAGGGCCATCTTTCTATCCAGAAGCTCCGGTTGAGCAGTACTTCGATCAGTCTCCGCATTGATTGCCAGATTAGCCTGGCAGCACAGAATGTCATTCCGCTTGATGCACTCGTGCACTCTTGGCTACATAAAATAAACAAGCACACGCTCAATCGCTAAACACCACCGTCTGTGGGAATCATGCAAATATTTACACCGACGCCTCCCAACATCGAGGGCAGTAGGACGCCATCATCGTGCCTACCCCCAGAACTAACCTCCTAGCGTGTGCCTGACTCAAGGCCCAAGGCCTTGAGGCCCATGGCCTTGAGTCAAGGCCTTGAGTCAGCAGAAGAGGCAGTCATCGCCGTGGCCCTCTCTCAACGAGGGGTTCGGAAGGTAGTAACCGACGATTCTTAACAGGCCTACCGGAATTGCCAGTCGGGTTAGGTGTCCCCACGTGCACTGCGTGTGCTAAAAACCCACCCCCAAACAGTTCCATTCAACTCATCTGTACACCCGCTCACTCTTCCCTAGAGGGAAACAAATACCCCCACCAACAAGCCTGCGCTTTTACCCCTCGTGCTATGGAGCTTCACGAGGACAGTCCCCGCTAGTATCATTCATGGACATATCCCAGCTTTATCGCCATCAGAGACCGAACGTAACTTTGCCTTACGCTGACCGTTCCAGAGAAAATCAAACTACCCTGAGGCAGATTCAATGAGTCTCCTTTCCACACCCGACGCGTCTTCACCTAATGCACCCAAATAACTACGACGCTGAATGTGTACATTGCTCAGAAGTAGGAACGTTCCACCACAGAATCCAGGTGTGCGACTTTACCCCTTAGCAATCTCCTCTCTTTTCGTCAACTACCCAACAAGAGAAATGGGACATCCTTCTGTCCAGCCCTTGTCTGCCGACCTAGCTTAAGTTGGTGGGCAGAGCACCGGCAGCGCGGACTGCATATGGGCTCCATTGAAGAAAGAACTACTCCCCTGGGCCGCACTGTGGACCGTTGAAAAATCTGAATATAAGTACTTCCCCCATCTCCGACTCCCCCTTGTCCTGGTGCTCCTCATCCTTCTTCTCGTCCTCCTCCACCGTCTCCGCCGCCGATCTGGCCGCCTCCGTCCGCGGTGGCAGACAGGGAGAAGTGAGATCGTCTAACTCTTGGATTCAGCTTCCCTAAATAAAAAAAAAACAGTTTCCACTCTTGTCCTACACCAATACAAGTCCTACAACCACCGCTCATGCATCATTATTGATATAACCTTGCCAAGAATATCTCTGATGAAATAAAGGGTGTAGTTACGTGCATTTCACTTATCTCTGGTTTCACTATTTGTAGGGCGACGTGACTTAATTTAAGGGACGTTGAATTGGTAATTGTCTTGGATGCTGTTTATAGCTTTGCTTTTCAACAGTATTCACAGGGTGGATTGGCGTAAACTTTTTATTCATGTTTATCTAATTAGGAAGAAGGTTAGTAGTCGTGACAAAGTGCACCATTAAAAATTTACATCCCCCCGAAAACAGACCTTCATTCACCCTAGTAGTGCCTTTCAAGATATCTTCATATATTTTGTGGGGGACTGCCCCATGGCAGCAAAATTAGTTATTGCAGGCGAGAGATCTACCATTCTGATATGCACACAATGCACCTGCTTATTATGACCGAACATCCAAGGCAACATTACCCGGGCATTATAAGAGCCTGTGCATGCTGATGCCATAGAAGCACCACCGTTATGTCTGCCTTCGGTGTAAGCTTCGTTTCTAACAAGAACATTGACATAATAATGCGAACGACTCAGGCGAGAAGTAAGACTGTATTATGATTTTTTCGGCAGAAACATTGGCATCAAAACTTATTTCTCCCGGATATTCCTAAAATTTGTCTTACACAACAGGAATTGGTAGTGGAGGACTGGCTATAAGAGAACATATCTATGTGCAAAAAACGAAAAGAAATGGCTCGTCCTGGTGATGTAGCGTGACGACCTGACAAACCACGGAGAATTAGGGTAACTTAGGGAATGTCAAGACATGGGTTTTGGAAAAGGCGACGGCGATTAACTCGGGGGAGGTAAGAAATAGGAAATTTCGGAGGCAAAGGATTGACTGGGAAACACCGTGACAGAATCCGGTGGATTTCGAAGGGAGAGGCCATCGTCCGGCAGTAGACATAAATGGCCTGTCCATGATGAGACTGTTTTTCAGAAAATGTTATTATTTCTCCATACCAAACTAGACACGTGAATCACTATATCTTTTCGAATTCTTATTGCCTTTACATACTAAGGAAAATATAGTTTTCATTGCCACTATTCTTCAGTAACTTCATACCGTGGTTGGCATAATTTTGACTTGGTAAATGTCAGTTTTGGCTTTGTTCTGGTACTTCCTTCTATTTTCGCGCATAAAATAACAGAAGCCTTTTTTATCATTGTAGAAGAATTCGTGCTGCCATGGTTATGAAAGATTTACTAAGAACTGGTTTATTTAGCTATGTTATGCAAATTTAACTTTTATTAAATTGTAAAAAAATCTTGAATGTTTTTTGTATAGAGTAGGCCCAAATATGTTCGGATCTTTTGTTTACTTTCTTTATTTGTGGTGGGGTTTGTTTCAGAATAAAGTGCAGCTTTTCCCAATTTCTTTGTTTAACTCGTCAAAGCCAGTTGCACTTACAAGACTAAAATTCTAGCAGAGAAATCTTTTAATATGTTTAGATTTTTTTGAGCACTTTGGTTTCAATAAAAACCTTTAGATTTTGGGTATCTTGGGGGAAAAAATATTTATTTTTATAGATACCATAGTAAAACCAATAGGATTTGGGTCATGACTGTTTTAGATAGTTGTTACGAAAGTGGAAGTCTCTAAACTATATAAAACAAAAAAGTGTGTTTTAATGATGTTCAATATTTAAGAAAGACACCTTCTTCAGTTATGTCCGTGGATTAGTGAACCACAAACCTTCGAGTAAAATAAACCCGCATTATCAAGAAACAATGCACTTTCGTAGTCCTCAAGGCGGCGTCAACGCTTGTATGACTGATGCATCCACGATAAAAGCACCCGCCAAAAAAAAGACGCGCAAGAGGTCATTTGCGAAATTCCTTCGGGATAACGCCCAGCATGCTACGCCGAAGAAATGTGGAAGCTCCCCCAACACCTACGAGCACCCAATATTAATATCCCAAAGTTTAAGAGCGCAGTGCGTTGGCCGAACACTGGGAAAAGGCAAAATGTATTGACTTTTATGGCATGCAGATGTTTGCACCAAATAAATTACGGGCTAAAATCCTCCAATATTCCCGGCCTACTCAACGGAATGGGCGAAGATTAAGCGGATCCATGGGTGCCCTTCTCCCTACTTACATTCCATCGCGATCCCGCAATAAATGATTGAAGAAAAAAAAACTACTTTATATAACGAATAATGGTGGTTGACAGGATCAACTGCTCACGAAGAAGCCGAGTACACTCAGAAAGGTTCCAGCCGGTTTTTAAACAGCGCTTTTTTGGCATATCTGCTTCTTCATCACGTATATATTTTACCTTATTCTAATGTAGTGAGAACCAACATTTAAATTAGGTAGGGGCCTTGTTCATAAAATTTTTATTTATTTACTTCATAGCGAAGTACGCCGGACTTTGAAATGCCCAGTGTCGGCCATCCCCTGCATCACGATTCTTGCTGCGGTCCGCTTAGGAAGAGCAACATCTAGATTAGGTCCAGCAGTTAGGACAATATGAATGCTTTTGATAAGGACGAAAAACACCGGCACTATAAAAGAACAAACATTTAAAAAACTTTGTCTTGTGCAGTTGCTTCATGTGTTCGCATTGTTATGGTACCATGAAACTTTTCATCATTGTTTTTTAGAATTTCTTTTGCAAGCCAATCACTGTGAACCTCTCCCGAGTACTTATATAAACTATAAATCCAACTTCCAATTTGTGCTGATTTGATTGAGCAACAAAAAGGTGACTTTATACTGCTAGTTACACTGGTCACTGAGGCCATACACAGAACTGTGGAAATCTGAGCAAGTGCAATATATATGGATCGATTTCAAAGATCTAGCTCGATCAAGAAATAAGCCTTCCTTCATTTACACATTCGTATAAAAGCATACTTGGAAATTTTTCTGAATATGGAATGGTTATTGTTGTATATTTGCAATGTTTTCAAGAAGGTCGCAACAGTTTGACCAGCATCGCATCCTCCCAAATTTACAAAATATAATTTTTGGCCAAATCGCCTAAGCAATGTGGTTTTGCTGCAATGGTTATCGACCCATAAATGTTTTCCATTTCGACACATATTGAGTTTCTGTGCGCCTATTTAAAACAACTTGCGAAGAAGCTCACTTTATGTACGGCCTGCAAAGAAAAATAATTTAAGCAGGAAGCTTAACATACAATCTTATCGATGTTTGTGTTAGCCCCAGTTACCACTCTGTTTACAAATAACGGGATCACCGTTAATTTTTTCACTCAGTAGATATAGGTTAAAAACTAAGGCTTGACGTTGGGCTAGTTGGGTACGCATAATTCACACTCAAAACAGCGCAGGGACGGGGATGGAAGAAGTGACAAACTAGGGCGCTGTTTGTCAGCGCCCTAGTTTGTCACTTCTCCCGTCCTCGTCCCTGCGCTGTTTTGAGTGTGAAGTAGGTTAAAAATAGTTATAGTCGTTATATTAGAGATGACTGTTAGTTTCGCTTCGCGACGTAAAATTACGTTTAGATATCGTACTCGTTATCGTACTCGTTAAAAACTTAGGCAGATTTCTCCTATCGTAGCCACTTACATATCCTTTAAAAGTTCAACATGGACAAGCATGATACAGTATCAAAATGCAGTTAAAATTATCGCCTACTTGTTTAAAACACAGCCGGAATGCAAAGTAAAACACATTAGTTCTAACTCCAGGTCTCTGGCGTTAGCTGGACAATAAATGCGATTTTCTATTATTGAGCCACCTGTGGTATTCAATTTATGGCGTATTTCTTATTTATTATATGTCGCAAATGTAACAAGGCCAAGGCGTTTTAAACTGATAGCCCATCGGCTATATTATTTCTTGGCTTCACTGCAATGTACATCATTCCTCCTGATTATTTCACAGATGGAGAAAAAGTTGCACTCGGGTCTTTTTCAAATTTAACAGTGTCCATGTGTTTGGTCTGCACATATTCAATGCTCCTCATAATAAATATTAAACCATCTTCCCGTAGGGGGACCCTGAGTAGTATGCAACGCAGCCATGGGGTCGATTCAAGTTCCCATTAGTTTTCAGTTCGCCGTTTCGTTAGGTTGAGGTACGTAGCTACCATTATAGTTACAGTTTGTTTTCCATGGGGACTTGCAGTCGTAGTTACCATACACTTACCGGAACTACAAATTGGGAAATTGCGTTGAGGCTATGGCTGTTTCGCATACTACTCAGGTTTCCCCTGCGTGAAGATGGTGTAATTTTATTAGATGCAACGGGGCTATGTCCCTCCCTTGTCGTTGTTGCGCCGTCCACACCGCACTGCGCGTGCTCGCCTTGCTGAACGCCCGGTGGTGTCTTACCCTTTCACAGATGGTGTTACCGGTGTCTTCCTGGGCCGGCCTGAGATGAGCAGAGAATGCGCAGTGGGGGTGTGGACGGCGCCACAAGGAACGGATATAGCCGCGACCATGAGATGCTGGAGTGGCAGTGTTGCCCGTTTCTTCCTGGGCCGGCAGATGGACGGACGACGGAAGACGGAGCCGCTAGCAAGAGATGCTTTGCATCTACAAAGACAGAAGTTGTTGCTACAACTTGTTCAAATTCTAAATTTTAGTGAAGGTCAATTGACTTGGATGTTTGGTTAATGTCAGTATTGTCAGAAATTGGCCTAGTTGGTTTTGCATGTTAGAAACATATTAGAGGCTTAAAGAGCCGGGCTACGTATGTCAGCAAACGGCCCCGTCAGGCAATTTGGCGACCCACTTAAAAAACATTCGTCCAACCCATTGTTTGAGGAATCTTCCGTTATTGCAAAATGACACACCTACACCAAACGCGAAATCGTGGAAGACTTTCACATATCAACACAGCAGGCTGAACGGTGGCCTCTCCAGAGATAGAATCTATAAAAAGCAGTTCATAGCACAGTTTATTTCAAGGTCCAAGGCTCGTTTCACAGTTCAAGAAGACTTTACAAAGATGTTGATTAGTAGAGGACGAGCAATATTCGCGTTTAATGCTGAAACAGCACCATCAACTCCGCTGTCGATTTTTGCAAAAATTTTAAACTGTCTTTTTTTCTCCAGTAAACCTAAGTAATGACCACATAAACTACTGCGAGTGACTAAAGATAGATTACTTTGTTTAAACGTTTTTTTTTTCAAATGTTAAGGTGTCTTCAGGATAGAGTACTCCTGTTTTATAAACATAGGTGGCCTTGTCAGTACGCCGTATTGACCCCGAAAATAAACTCTATAGGTCCCAGTATAATTAGTTACTTTGCATATTCAGCAACATTTCCGAAATAAAGTATCAGAAATGTTGTATGAGAAGGCCAACAAAAACAAGGCAAGACGTAACCTTGAGTACCAAGGTGATTTGGCTAGTTGCTGATTTAACGCAACTGACAACGACGTATACTAACCCAAGAAGGGCAGAAAAACGAAACCCTGGGCAGGAACGGGTGGTTTGTTGAAAGTAAGAAAAGAAAAAAACACAAGGCGAGAATGGCGACCACAAAACAGTATTTGGAAAAATAAAAAGAAAAATACAAAATAATATCAAAGTGGCCAGAAACACCCGCTAACCACCATAAATTGGGGCCACAAGATCCCTCTGCATATGCTAGGCCCTTCGCATGCGGTGAACTATGCATACTCATCACACCGCAGACACCGGTGGCGAAGTGCGCATCAAGACATCAAACCGAGTGTTTAAGCGAATATAAGATGCAGGCGGTTCTTTTGTAAAAAGAGGGAGAACCGCCCGCAGTCACACTCGGGAGCAGCTGCGGCGACGGGCAACGAAAGGGGGTGACGGCGAACAGCGATTCCTAATTTAATTTGAGCAAATAGCAACCTAGCTATATCGAGGTATATTGATATTACTCTGCCCGGGAAGCCGCGTTACCTGCTGCAGATATCCGGATGATGTCAGCACTCATTTGAGATATCCAGGAGACGTAGTCCTGGTCTCAAAATTACGTATATACATTGGTACTGAAACTACAAAAACCCATCCAAATAACCTAAAGGATAACGTAAAATGCACCTCTCATGGCACTTTTACTTGCTGTTCATGAGTTGTTACCTTAGTGGTACTGCTTATTGATTATATAGTGGTACCATGAAAAACGTAAATGACGTGTATAATCTACATTGCTTGGCTTTCTTTGGCACTAACATTAGTTTGGTATATTCATGTCTAGTGTACGTTATTATGTAGTTGTTGGGATGAACGTGTATGCATTACATTTACCTTCTGTCTACAATATTTAAAACTGCGCCAGCCCATTTGTATGGTTTCCTACGAGTTGTGGGCACTTGTACTTCAAATATATACCTTGCCAGCTTTTCAGGGCACTTTTTGCTGTTACTTGGCACCTGATTTCGAGAAGTATGTGCTCCCATGTTGGAAGTGCTCCATACTGCATTATGTCTCATATGTGAACAGCCGAGCTCACCAGAGACTCTTGCAGAAGCACACCAATCACACCTCCAAACAAGTAATGTGGCATCGAAAACAAGAGGCAATAGGTAACGGCAAACCAGTGCTGATCAGCAGCAGGGCCCTCGACACTCAGGCAACCACACTAGCGTCATCGAATAGGACCGAACAGCATGGCTTCACTGCCCTTCACCAAATAAACAAGGAGAAGAACAAATCAAAAATTAAACTGCTTCAAATGACAGCCTTGCCAAGCTACCTGTAAAAACATGCAGTGGGCAGAAAGTAATCATTGAAAGTAGACATAAAAGAAAAAGATTTCTGGGAAAACAGTTTATATTGGTTTCAGAATTATGTATTACGCTTTCGCAACACAACCATTTTATTTTGATTTCTATCTTCCCTGGCCTAAAGGGTACATGTTGTATAATTGTAATAGCACAAATTTTAATGAATATAAATGTCACACACAGAAGGAAGATTGGCAAAAACAAGAAAAAAAGGCAACAATAAAGCTCACGGTGCAAGATCAAGATAGTTTGCAGCTTGAAATATCTCACACTAAGTGAAATAGGTGGAAAAAAACAAAAAAAAAGTGTGGAAAGAGAAATTATTGAATGGTGGTTACAAGACGAGGAATATTAACAAAACTCCAAAACTCTTACTGTTAGGAAAAGATTGGGGTAATGCTAAAAGAAAAGCACCTTGGAAACAATGAAGTCGTGCTGAGTGGTGTTTGCGAGTGGCATACAAACATGAGTTACATTAAACAATTCAAAAATCAGGGAGGTGGTTACGAACAGTAGGAAAAAAAGGATATAAAAAAAAGGAAGCATCCACGAACGCAAACATGGTCAATACTATGTAAGTATACATGCTGCTGCAGAATAGCATGCTGCGCTACTTGTATGTATGCATAACTAAACCTTCAAAAACCACATAAAGAACAAACTCGTACTCTTGTCCGCTTCATATTTCCTGGTAGTACTGCATTTTTCGGTGATGTATACGTTGAACAGCAGTAATCATAAAAATACTGGAAGAACGTTTTAGTCCACCATCATCTTCAAAGATAGTCTTCTAATTTAATCTGTGTTTATGTCAAATTTTCAGTCGCCAAGGAATTCGAATTGGCGAGGTTTGAAATTTATTGTGGTGAGCTGTTAAGGAAGGCCTTTCAAACTTATGTGCGTTTTGCTTATATTGTTTAAGTGGGCTATACGTTTTCACGCAAAGAATGACTGTGTGACGGTGGTGGCTGAGGCATTGCCTAAACACCTGGTGGAAATTAAACCGAAATACTCGATCTCCCAACTTACTTTGGCTACTAATGCACCTTCTATACCATGATGCGATGCAAGCTGAAACTGTTCGCACTTAAAATTTGCATCGATCCACAGTTAATAAAGCCAGAACAGAACACCTAATGCACAGTTCCTAAAATGGAGTGCACGGTGGGGCATGAGGTTCCCTTAGCTTGCACCAGAAGCTACATAGAAAAACCAAGTTACATCTTCATCTCGCTAATGCAGCACATGCAACATTTACGGACTTGGGTGCTTCGTTGGCATTAAGCAAGAAACGACTGGAAGACGGAATAATAGAATGCAATCAAAATGCACGCGAAGTAAAACATGATACAGGGAATCTGCGTGTGATACGCACTCAATTTTAAGGCAGGCAGCAGGCTTTGTTTGTTGCATACGTGGTGACTTGGCTGTATTACATGCTATTCGGGATAGGTCTTCGCAAATTAAAAGTTGGCAGTCTTAGGTGTTGACTTGACTATATGACATGATGTTTGGGGTAGTTCTTCCACAATTAAAACTTGCAGTCTGTACGTATTTGGTGTTACATTTGCACTTCAGAGCTAGACACAAAATAGACACGAACTTGTGGCAAAACAAGTTTGCTATAGTGGGCAGAATGGCGTGCTAAAACACAAACGTTACGATTGCATTCTTTCAAGCAGCCTATGCTAAATTGCTAAATGACTGAAAGCGTTGTAACATCGCACAAATTTTGTCATTCTTTGGTTCCTTCGCACAAATTGCGTAAATGTATCCACATACGATGTAAAAAGAGAAATACCTGCCACTCGAAGTAATTACGTCACTTCTGCGTATTAGGGTTTCGCTGTTATGCTTACTACTAACTCGTTCTAATGTTTTTTCCTGACTGTAAAAATTACGCTTTCTATTATGGGAACGCAAACAATCCAGAAGACACCTCTAAGGCGTTGTGCCCTCACGCACGAGTGGAAACGAGGCTGCGCTAAGTACTACGGACGGAACGTCCACGCGGCTTAGCCACTAAGGAAAATCAGCATCGCGTTGCCAGTAGGCGCAATGGTTATAGCTTGCAGTGTGCGAAATTATGTTTAAGATAGGTGGTGTTGCCATTCTTATTGGAAGTTGCACTGTTTATGTCGTTGGTGGCTGAGTAAAAATCAGTTATAGTTCTGCACTTTGTCCCATCATGTCTTCTTGGTATGTCTTTATCTACGGGTATGTAAAATCTTGATCACCGCGTCGCCAACAACCGGATTTGTTCAGGCATGATTCGCATTAGTTGTAACTTGGGCAGGTTGGTACACAACTGCGCAAGAAGGCGGGAGCCAACGAAGCGGACGGGGACGGAAAATAAAGATACAATGCACAAATGTTTATCTACTTATCCCTCCGGCCCATTTCTAACGCTAGCGCTTTCTTTCGGAGGTACGTTTCACACAACGCCAGCAACAAAGCACAAAGTATATGTGTTTTCACATATGAGCCTTTTCATTGGAACACATAATAAAGCCTGATATTTTATTAGAAAGAAGGTTGATATGAACAAATCTCACGAGGGAAAGTCCTAAACAACGTGGACACTCCAATGGTCTATATACCGTTGCCTTAGGTGAAAACTGTCGGCGCCATCTCGACTGGCTGAACTCTTGCAGAAAAATTCAGCTCACTATACTGTTCACGCGGCTGCGCACATTATTCGCTCACTCTTCGTTGTGACAATAGGCATATGAGTAACATTCAAGGAAGTCATCCATTTACCTGTTCAATCTGAACTGCGTAGAAATCCGTGACGGTTGCTCTTCGAAGCTCATAACAGTACATCGGATTGCCTCATATGGTCTGGATATATACAATTTCATTAATTTGCGGTCTCCAAACAACATATCCAACATTGAACTTCTGAACTGCTCAATTTATAGTATTATTACACGTGTTGTTAGGCGCCACTATCAGGTTGGCACTTAACAAGCGCGGCCCCCACTCCAAACCCACCGGCATCGGTGTGCACTTGCGTAGGCGCCTGCGATTAAAAATGGCGAAGTATTGGGCCTGACGTCACAATATGCTTCAAATGACGAAAGTCGACAGCACTGTCGGTACTACATTTGGATTGAACGTTTTTCTACAGAAGCCATGTCAGAGGATCGGCTATGTTAGCAAATCCAGGAATAAAACGACGAAAATAGCAGCAAACGCCAGTCAAGCTGCGAAGTTCCTTTACATAGGTGGGTTCTTTGAAGCAGCTAACGGCTTGTACCTTGTGAGGGTCCGGTCGGATGGTTTGTTTGTCGACAACAAATCTTAAGGCAAGAGGTGGCTGCCCAAATCGATATTTTTAATGTTCATGATGACTCCAGCTATTTCTAAACAATCCAAAACTGCTGCCAAGTGCGCGATTGGTTCATGACATGTACCAATAAAAATGACAATATCACCAAGGAGGCACTTGTACACTTCCCACATAAGGCCCCGAAGTACCGTATCTATGAAATGTTCAAACGTGGCAGCAAGGTCACAGAGTCCTAACGGCACAACATTAAGTTCACGAAGTACATCTGTTGTGACAAAGGCTGTTTTTTATGCTCGGGGTTCACGGCAATTCGAACGTTGCGTGATTGCGAGTCAACTGAAGAGAAGTACGTAACGTAATAAGACAAGCAATTTCGCATCATCTATGTGAGGAAGTGGGTAGACGTCTTTGTTATGAATTTCGTTGAAGCCAAGGTAGTCAACGGAGAAGCGCCATGACCCGTGTTTATTTCTCACCAATATCACAGGCTCTGTCCATGGACTTGAACACTTGCGAATCACACCATTATGCAACATCTCTTGCATTCGTTCATCGATAATCGGTATATCGGATGGTGAAGCGCGGTACTGCTTTTGCTCTACGGGCTGGACTACCACAGTACGGATTTAATTGGGGGTCTGTGCAGGCGCTATTTACGAGGATCGATGTTTTCGTCCGAGCTAAAATACGCCTGGGTATCATAGAAGCACTGCAACCACCGAGCAACGTTTTTCTGGTAGAAGGGATTCGTCGATCATGCATTGCAATTTGGCAGGCTTCACCGGGCAAGGATCAGTGGACGGCATTATGGCTTCGGGAACTGCACTGAAGTTGAAACGCATTGGATCACCTCAGCATGTTTCAGCCGATGTGAAAGTATGGTGGTTTCCTTGGAATAGTAGATGGAGAAAACTGAGGTTCCTTCCTGGAATAGGTAACAAGAGATTGAGCCACCAATACTTTTTTTGCACAGTTTAGGGGCATCTGCTGAAGCAAAGCTTCAAATTTATTCATATGAAATCTTACGCAAAGGGCTGACAAATGGGGCTAAACACGCTCGTATGATGGTGTCGCTCAACACGCACACTGCGCTGGTTGCATCGCTACAAGAATCCTGAATAAGGGCAGATAGTGTTGTCCGTTCACATATATCTCTCGTTGCAACAGTCAACAGTGGCACCACACTGCTTTAAAAAGGCCAGACCTAATATAACATCGGGAGTTTATCGAAGCATTGCAGCAAACAGCGCCCGCAAAATATAGCCGCCAAACAAAATAGTCACTGAGCACAGTCCAAGTGGGCACAGGGACTCACGACCAACACCTCGAAACGCTACCATTTTGTACCAGTGACGCATTACTTTGCGGCCAAGACTGGAATAAATGCGTAACTCCTTATCGGCACTGTTGCGCCCGCATCGAGCAAAGCTGTTGTTCTGGTGCGATGGACTAATACTTCCACTGTGTTTTTAGCATTGATACACACGGAGCTAGTACCAAGTTAGGCTGTCCGATAAGAGCTATTTCACATAAAAGCGGTGCCGCAGCCTTACCTCTATTGGCGGCGTTGGCTAGTTTTCCTCATCAGCTAGTTCCGCATCACCAACGCTGAGGTGACGCGTATCCCACTGTCGTTAGGGGGGTGGTGTTAAGCTGCGGTCAGAAGCCGGGGACTCACGTTGCCGCGGTGCCTCAAAGAATAAAGCTGGCGCTTGGCGCGTGTCGTAGCGGCCATTTCGAACGTTCGGGCTGTTCCATAGGGAGCTAGCTCGTGTCGTGGTGCTTGGCGGTGACGACACAAGTAATGGGAAATGTGGCCCTCAAAACCACACTTGTAGCAGACAGGACGATGACGCTGACCTGGAAGGAAGTATCCCTCGGTTACTCCATCAAAACGGTGATCATACGCTGGGCGCGGAGGACACTGGTCGTAAGTTGGACGTCGGGAACGCCGGGGAAACTGCGGAACGTCGGGACCATTGCGTGATGGGTCGCCATTCTGAAGGTACTGCAGGCCTTCTTTGCGAGGCGTAACGCTCGGATCACAGGAATGGGCATTTGAAGGCGAGGGAATATTGGCCTGCATATCTTGCAGCACGTAAGTTTGGCGATCATGCAAGCCGATAGTTTAGCGCCGAGGCTCATATTGTCACAGCTATTCCTCGCGGACGATGCGCCGGTAGTTTTAGCGAAGTCCATCGTGTTTGCACATAAACGCCTGGCACAGCAGTCACATTACCCAAGCGCCAGACCTTCAGCGCAATACGGCGCTTGTACAACGTCTCGAAGGTGCTACAATGCTACACAACGTCTGGCGCCAATTCAAACGTTTCGTGTACTATTACAATGTTGTAGACGTGTTCAGCAATACATTTTTGAAGGCATCCACTTTATATCCTCAAACATTTGAGGGTCCACGAGTCTGCGAAGCTATAACACCTCTTCGATGCAGGTGGTGCACGTCACGCTAGATACGTGGGCGAAATGGAGCAGTGTCTCTTCACCCAGTGTAAATATTATCACCACGGCGCTTGAAGGCGAAAAGCAAGAAGACTGCTCCTTTGCGCGAGCGCGTGCTACCTCTACTTCATTACACGTTTTTTGTTCCATGCCGTCACTGGTCTCGCTCGTCTGAACAAATGGTGCCGTGACCAGGATTGTACCTTCATGCCGACAACGGACGTCTATCTGCGACTGAGCAGCAGAGAAGAAAACTGCGATGAAGCAGCGGACCTACCTGGAACGTGTGATGCGACCGGAGTGGCCAGCAGAGGCATAGGAACGGCTAACAAGTAAGGCGTCATCATAAACCGCAGAGAAATGAACAAAGGGATAATGAAGAAAACGAAGGCACTTTGCGGCCAGATCAACGCAGCTTATCAACGCAGCCGAGCCGCAAGTTGATGAAGCAGCCAGCAGAGAACAGCAACTCGCGACTCAAGCGCAGATCAAAAGAATAAGCGAAATCCTCAAGAGTGCCAACAACCAAATGGAGAAATATGTGACCTAAGAAGCAGCCGATGCCGCATTTGAAAGAGTAATCGAGTATGACATAAATAACCAAAATTTTGTCTCTCATCGATTTCAGAAGGAGAGAGCCTGTACAAATGGAATTGAATAGCAGCGCAATGCAGGCGGTAGCACCAAGTACAGCGCGAGACGCAACTGAGCTACTGAAACTACCGAAGCTGGAAAAGCTTTGGAGTGGCACCTCTTCTGCGCTCAGTAAGAGTCAGCGGTTCACCTCAGACCTAACATGACGGAGGGACAAAAAATAAATTACTGCTTAGCATCTGTCACCAGAAAAGCATTGGCAGCCATATAAGTGCTCCAGTATTCCGTAGACAATTACGATGAAGCGATGAAAATACCACAAGAAACGTCGGGAAATCGAGAACAATCGGTGGAGCTGCACATGAGTCAGCTGTTGAACTTGGAGAGCGTAAGTTCGGCACAAGAAACGGACGATCTCCACAGGCTTGTGCTGAGAGTACAGATCAACACATTGGCACTGAAATCACTAAAGGTGGAACCCGAGAGTTACGCACCGATGTTGTTGCCGGTGTTGAAAAGAGCAATTCCATCGGAGTTATCAGTCCAGTTCAAGTCCAAACAAGCCATAAGGAGCAGCTCAGCCACGGAAGTTAGCGCGCAAAACCACTCAACGGGAAAAGAGTAGGAAAGGTTGGACGGGCTGATCCCATTTATACGGGAGCCGTTATGCTTTGGGGAGCAAACACAGCGTTAACAGGAGAAGACAACTGCGAAAGGCAGAGATAGCAACAGGAAGCTGCGCACAACTTCCAGCTGCTACAGTTCAGCGGATAGAATCTGTCTTTTCTGCGAGCAGAAAAACCATTCGACAAAGGACTGTCGTAGCAGCATTCCAATGACCCAAAAGAAGGCCATTCGCACAGAGAATAAAGCATGCTTCGGGTGCACCCGACCGAATCACACTGCACGGATCTGTAGAGCACGCGTAAACTGTAAGCAATGCAAGGAACGACATGCTACGTCTGTGTGCAGAACAGTGCAGGTTGAAGACGGTGCAGGTAAAAGCACAGCAAGCGAAGGCGACGACGTCTACTCTGAACGCTACAGAAACGATACAGCATGGCTCGGTGCTTTTGCAGACGGCTTTGGCATGGATAGGGGGACACACGTCTGGCCGAAATTGCCGTTTGGTGTTGGACAGCGGAAGTCAGCGGTCATACATTGAAACTGGATTGGCGAAATGAATTGGCGCAAAACAAATAACACAGGAAAGGCTAACAATCGGTTTATTCGGAAGGGACGAGAAAATCAAGTACATGGACGTAGTTCAAGTGACTATAGCACCCCGAGACAAGCAAACAGAAACACTAATCGAAGCTCTGCAGGTGGACGTGATTTCGCACAGTGAGCTTCCTTCTCCCAATCAGAACATAAAAAAAAATGAACAACTGCAGCTACGAGCAGCTGACGACAGGACCAAGACGACAGCCACAGACGCAATAGGATAACTTGTTGGCTCCGATTATTTATGGGAGTTTCTTACTGCTAGAACACATCGACTTGAAAGTAAACTGATGGCAGTCGAAACAATCTTAGGTGGCGTAGTGCAAGGACCTTCGGAGAAAAGTAAAATGAGAATAATGGAAACCCAATCAGTCATGGTTCTGAAAGTTGAACTGCGAAAACAGAAGTTCAACACGACCTTTAGAAATTCTGGAGCCAGGAATCAATTGGAACAACAAAACGCAGTTGCAATAATACATAAAGCGAAATAGTAGAAGAATTCCAGCGGAAGATAGAGCACTGTAATGGTTGCTATCAAGTCAGCTTGCCGTGGAAGGAGAGCATTAATCTGGAAACCAACAAGGAAAACGCCAAGAAAAGTCTATTACACTGACAAAATGGGTAAAGAGGGACGGCAACATAGGCGGACGGCAACAGATACACGACGGAAAAGCGAAAATACACAGTGTAGATGTCGAAAAGGAATGGAGAAGTCGATGCCGACTCGTATGACTTTGGTAGAAAAGATGGCAAGTAGAGTACATAAAAGAAATAGGAGCGACTGTCAACCGGCCTGATGTCGTCGGTCCACAATCTAGTTTTCCGCTTTTCGAACTTGCGCAAGCTGCAGGGGCCCGGAAGTTTGGTGACGGTAAAACCGCCTTACTTAGTGCCGGCGACCCAATACCAAAAACCTTTACTGCGTACTGTGCATTGGATGATGCAAAGAAGAAACGAAAAAAGTCGAAAAAGAAAAAAAAATACTGTGAAACGAGGCAAAAAATTAAAGAAGAAAAGCAAGAAATCACAAAAGAAAAAAAAGCAGTCAAACAAAAGCAAGAAACCAAAAAAGAAGTCTGGAAAGAAATCTAAAAAAGGAAAATCGAAGAAACACAAGTCCAAAAAGGGCAAATTCAAAAAACGCAAGAAGAAAAGTTCGAAAAGGAGGTTCGAGAAACAATCTGAGGATAAGGAGGGTAGTCTGTCTTTGTCGCCATCGTCAGCATCTGGCCTGCAGTCATGTCCCGAAACAGTTCACGAAAAACAGGCTCCGTCTTCGTCCACAACCACAGCTATTACTGGGCCACGCTATAAAACTGCCCGGGGGAGATGTGGTGCTAATTGAAGACCGGGGCCCAAGGACGTTTTGGAAAATCTGCCGAATTGAGAAAACCTACCCTGGACGTGACGGAGTGACAAGGGCTTGCCTCCTTCAGCTGGGAAAGGAACTTCTCAGAACATCGGCGAATCACATCTATTCATTGGAGGGCTGCTTCAAATGACCCGCCAAAACGCAGCGCGATTCACGTTGGCCGGGTGGGAGCTTGTAAATATCATCATCACTGCGCTTGAAGACGAAGAGCAAGAAGACTGCTCCTTCGCGCGAGCGCGTGCTTCTTCTCCTTCTTCATTAAACGTTTTTTTGTTCCATGCCGTCACTGGTCTCGCTCATCTGAACAAATGGTGCCGTGACTACCATTTGTTCAGACGAGCGAGACCACTGACGACATGGAACAAAAAACGTTTAATGTCGCGACGCATGAAGAAATATCTTTGACGGAATGGTCCCAGGTTTTCAGCTTCCTTTTGTTATTCTGAAATGAGGCCACGACAGTCCTACCTACAGAAAACACGAGGTTTGAGAGTTTTTTTCTTAAACTCAATTCAATTATTTGTTTTTCGGGGCTCTACAAACATACGCAAAAGTGTTTGGACCCATAGCCAGCGGCTGGCAAGTGGTCCAAAAAATAGAAGAATTGCACACAACACACGTCAGTACACATAGTAGACATTAAACATAAACAAAAACTTTAAAAGACACTCTAAACACTCGTTAGAGCACGGATTTCTTGAATGAATACAATTCTACAAGCCAGAGAAATAAAAACGAGCACGTTGAATTTACACAGGCATTAACAATAATAATTGCATTTCTCCCTCTGGATATAACTTAAAATTAAAGCACAATTAAAATTAAAGCAACATTAAAGCAAAATTAAAATTATAGCAACAATTAAAGCACAAGAATCACTTAAAATGCAGTATGTTATCACATTTTATAAGAAGTATCACTTCATTCGATAAAGGGGTATAAAAGTGAGAGAATGAACAAATATTAGTTGCAAGCATTATCTCAAAGTGCGTCATTAATTTTAAGGAAGTGCATTTTTATTATGACAGAACAATATTTAGTAAATTTTACGTCTTGCGGCCGGCTGTTCCAGATCTCTACACCAGTAAATTTCAACATACGTGCACCGTACACGTTTCTTCTTTACGGCTAAGTTAAGGTTTCCGATGTTATTGCCCCGTGTTGCGCGTGCAGTAATAAGTGTATTAGGTATAAGTGTAGATACGTGAAACGGAAGGTTGTTTCTTATATTCTTGATGATAGATTGAGCAGTTTTTTTGTCGCGAAGTAGAGTAAATGGTAAGACACGTAGTTCAGCAAACAGCGCCTTTGTGGGTCGAGAGTACCCAGAACGCGTAATCATACTATGAGCTCGTTTTTGCGCTCGCCTCAGGTGCTCTAGGAAAGTATTGTATGTCCAGCCCCCACGACGCAATGCAATACGGAAGATGAGTGTACACTAAGGTGAAGTATACGGCTAGCAGAATATCGGTGTCCAAGTATACACGAAACTGATCTAGAGCACAGCAGCCAGACGCAATCTTCGCGCAATCCGCGTCGACGTGACGTTCCTATTGTATATACTTTTCTAAGGTCACACCGAGGTACGTAACAAGGTTGGTTGATTCAAGCTGAGCTTGCCAAACAGCTAATTGCTTGCCAAGCTTGCCAATCAGCTTGCCAATTAGCCAACCTGGGAGATCTCTTTCGTGAATGGAAAATAAAAGTACATACTTAGTTTTTTTTGTGTTGACTGTGAATTTGTTCCTCAGATACCAGTCTCACATTTTCTCAGCTTAGTGTTTGCGATGCTTTCGAATTCGGTAGTATTATTGGCAGTAATTATTATGGCAGCGTCATCAGCGTACATTATAGAGGTGGCTGAGGTTAATATCTGAGGCAAGTCATTCACGAAAAGGAAAAAAATAACTGACAATGTATACAGCCCTGCGGTACAACTGTTCGCAAGTACTGCATACATGACATCACATTTTTCAGTGAGAAAACGTGTCGACGATTTGTAAGATAGCTACCAAAATATTCAAGCACCCCATCACAAAATGCCTATATTTTGTTTTGTTTAGAACGATATCATCATTAACCATGTCGACGAACATCTTTATATCTTGAAACATAACAGCAGCTACTTTTTTGGTGTCTAGGGCACTGTTGATGGACTGGGTGAGTTTATTAATGGTTGAGCTAGTGGAATGCTTCGAACGACATTCTTGTTGCTGTGGGCAAAAAATAATATATTTGTCTAGGAAATTGGGAATGCGTTAAAAGATAATTTTTTCGAGTATGTTATATTAACGCTTAAAACAGATATAGGTCTGGAGCTGGAAGGGTCACCAGTATCGCCATCTCCAAATACCGGTGAACCTCTTGCTTTATTTGCGGACGATGGGCAAGTGCATTCAAGCAAGGAATGATTGAACCGATGGCACGGTCCTATATTATCACTGTTTTTTAATAGTTTTGCACAAATACTGTCTAAGCATATTGCGTCCTTTGTTGAGAACTCTACAACAACCGACAATACTTCGTTGACTTCGATATTGTGAAGGGCGAAAGAGTTTGCAACTGGCGGTAGAGGAACACTGTCAAAACTTGCGACAGGAAGCTTCGAAGCTAGTTCAGGACCGAAATTGGTGAAGAAAGTATTAAATACGTTCTAGGGACACAGCTTCTACGAGCGCCCGCGTAGGGTGATTACCGTGCAGTGCGCCCGTGGAACAGAGATAGTGGCGTCAGTGCGGCATTTGCCCGTGCGCGCTTGTGATGAACCGTAAGCCGTAAAAAATACGTGTAGTGCGCTCACAAGAGCAGTCTGGGAGTGCGCACCCGTCGTCGGCACAAGGCCCGCATCATTCCCCGGCACTTGGCGAACCCCTAGTGAAATATCGGCAACCTCCCAGCAATCTTCGAAGGATACAGGCGGTAATTCTTCGCCGAGCCAAGACTGGCCAACTTATGTCCCCAGTGCGGCTACACGTCATCAACCAGCACTCATACGTGACCCCACAGTGCAAGTTATGCCCCGCAAGAGGCACGACTGAACATATTTTGTGGCATCGCCCTGCCTTTACCGCGGTTGAGGAGACTGCACTTCAGTCTCTTAGCGTACGCGGAACTGCAACCCTCAAGGAGTGGATAGATCCACCATCGCACGTTCGACCATCGGACACACTCCGGCTCTAGCGAGCTTTTCTTCAATATGTTAAGGAAGAGAGAGGACCCGGCCGTTTCTTTGCAGAGCTGACTTCAGGACCACCCCACCTCGAAGACGTGGACAGCGGCCGCCCTCCCACTCCACCATATATTCCCCCATTTCTGTCGCAAAGTTTATAACCTGTACAAAGCAGAAAAAAAGATGTCATAAAAAGTGACTACAGACGTCGTCGTGAGTGTACAGCACCAGGCCGTAACTTTCTGGAGAAGCAGTGCTTTAACTGCCGGAATGTTGTCTATACGCGTAAGCCGGTTGTACTGCCGTAACAGGGCCCCCGAAGTTGCTTTCTTCGTTTCTTCCTTTGTTCTCCCACAATAAACCGGTGACTTGTTCTCATGTGGATTGGCGTTACTTCGTCTGGCGGGTTTGGGCTCGCGAACCCTTTACGGTCGAAGGGCGTTCCTTCACTGGCGCCCGACGTGATTTCTTTCTTTATTGCTTTTTTTCTTATTGTCTTCGAGCCTTGACTCGCCCGCGAGATACACTGCCGCCCTAACGCCGCGATTCTTAAAGGGCGCATCAGAACTGTGTATGCTTTGTTCGGGTGGCTAACCTTTATAACCCAGCAGTCACTGGCGGATTTTGCGGCCCAAAAGATGGCCATGCCTACTTTGCGAGCATAACTCAGCCAGAGGAGGATGCTTCGGACCGTCTACCACAAGGCACCGCTCAACAACGAAGCTGATGTGGAAAGGAGCAGCCGAAAGCTGCGGAACAAATCCTGTGAGTGGCTCACCACGCAATTTCCGCTTATCGAAATGTAGCCGCTGACCGTGCGTGCCCACTTCGGAGCATTTTTTTTCTTTCTGCGCCGGTAAGAAAGCCTGTATTCCAGTCCGTATTGACAGTATTTTGCAGCTACAACTATGTCCACGGACGAGAATGCTGTTCCCCCGTTAAGCGAAAATGCCTCCGTACTTTTCTTCGATAGTATTGCGCAGACTGATCTGCTATCTGACAACCCAAAGCTAATTCTTGACTTGAAGGCCTAACTTATAGAATCGAAGGCCGAGTTTTAAAACCAACTGTTGACACTTCAGACTACCAAGCTAGCTTAAAACTGAGGCATTATTGGATGATCGGCCGCCGCAAGATCACCAATGCAACTCTTCCTGAAGCGCGTTGTTGCAGTTAAACATGGCGTCACCAGAAGCCACCGGAGGACATGACGGACTTCCGGGAACGCTTCAAGCTGGAGTTTCTGCCACCTGGTTATGCGTACCGAATCAAAGACAAACTTCGCGCGCGGACACAGGGAGACGGTGAAAGCCTTCGAAGATATGTGCGTTCTATGCAGGACCTGTACGAGCGGGCTGAACCGGCGGCACCTCAGGCGGAAAAGGTTCGAGCCGCATTTGCGGTCCCGGTGGTTCTCAGACTTTGAAGAGCTCACTAAGGAGGCCACAGCCATAAAAGCTTCGCTGATGGCCACAGAATCCTACCAACCACCGCCGCTTAAAGAGGCGTGTTTAAAGGATTCCTGTGCGCACAACTTCCGCACACCCCCAGGGCTGGACCAGGGGAGGCCCTGATTGAAGGGGGCGACGCAGCGAGGAAGGAACGCGACAGCTATTCATGGGTGCGGTGCCGGACAACCAGCAATCGCCGGAGAAATACCACAGGCGAGCAGCGATCATTCATGGTAAAGTTGGTTGCAGCGCCAGCTCACCGCAGCGGTGCGGCGCCAGCGTAGGAGATGGTTGTGGCGCCAACTCACCCCAGTGGTGCGGCACCACCGTGGGAGATGGTTGCAGCGCTGAATCACCCCGGCGGTGCGGCGCCTCCGTTGGAGATGGTTGCACCGCCTACCCACCCCGGCGGTGCAGCGCTCCCAGTCTTTTGTAACGATAGGAACAAGGGTGAATCATGTTACTGCACAGAATATATGTCTAACCACCTCAGATTTCATTCCGGTGTAATAGATTTACTCGGCGCCGTTCCGGGGTTCCTCTTTACGCCAGCTCACACCTCTATGACAACTATTTTACGTCTGGTCTCTACCAGTGCCTCCTTGTAAAGTTTCGCAGGTGGCAGCTAATGGTGGTATGCGGTTATCAGATAATTGCGAAAAATAAAACAGAAGCACGAATAAGCGTCAAAAAATGCACTGACAAATACTGCAAATTGTGCGCACCAGGAACTGCAGTCTTCTCGGTCACGGCGAATTTCTACTGCTTCTAAGGAAATGCTCGCGTGATCAGCGAACGAACGACGTTGTGCGCTACTCTGCTGCTATCTTGAAGTGTACCGGCGCCGCCGGCCAGCTTGTAAGTCCAAAGAAATCCGCCATTTTTTCAACAGCGGAAATATATATATATATATATATATATATACATATATTGTAAGGCGGGTTTATTGCCTTGAAAGCGGGAAATAGGAGATGCACTCAGAATTGGCAAGCGGATCAGTGTTCAGCTGGCAGAATGTCTCGAGCACTTCACGAGCTTCACGGCGATGATCAACCTGCTGCCTCGTCGTCATCTGCACAATTCAAGTGGTCAATCTTTTTGAGGGGCGAACGCCAATCACAACGACAATGCTGACTTTTGTTGTGGTCACGTAGCTTATCAGTTGCTCAGTAAGCTCGGTAATCTCAGTAAAAGAGGCTGCGCGTCACTTGCTCGTCTTTCGCACTACAATTACCCCCCACCGCGAAGGGAGCCACACTGGCGACGAAAGAGCACATAATGACGGAAGGGTCGTAGTACGCCTTAAGGTGATGCACCGTTTTGCGGCCTCGGCAGTGGTGTGAGCGGGTCGACAACTTATTTAACGGCGGAGGTTTGTTCGAGTACGCGGAATGGTTCATGGAACGTCGAAAAGAGCTTGCTAGAACGTTCAGGTGTAGTGGCTGGTACTCAAAGCCATACGGGAGAGCCGGGAGAAAAATTCACTTGTGAGTTGTCACTTTCATGCCGATGTTTTTGGTGGAATGGTTCTCGGAAGTAAAATTGCGAGCAAGCTGACGACACTCCTCAGCGTGCGTGCAGAGCTGAGAAACAGGCGTGTATTCGGATGCGTCGGGTCGGTATGGTAGACTTGTGCCGAGAGGGTAGGATGCTTCACGGCCATAGAGTAGGAAGTATGGTGAGAACCCTGTAGTAGTCTGCGTCACAGTGTTGTACGCCTATATCAAAAAGGGAATATCGCGTCCCCATTGGAGTGGTCCGAAGACACGCACTTGGCAAGCACGTCGCCGAGGGTGCGGTAAATCTCTCCGTCAACCCATTAGTCTGGGGATGGTAGGCTGTAGTGCTGCTGTGGTTGACGTTGCATTCTTTTAGGAGAGCCGCGACCACTTCTGACAAAAGACACGGCCCCGGTCAATTAGAAGTTCCCGTGGTGCTCCATGACGCAGGATAAAATGGTGCAAAATGAAGGCAGAAACTTCACGCCCTGTGGCAGCCGGTAGGGCAGCGGTCTCAGCTTATCGCGTAAGGTGATCCACGGCGACGATAACCCACTGGTTGCCGGCAGCAGTCAGGGGCAGAGGGCCGTACAAGTCTATCCGGACCCGGTCGAAAGGGTGCGCGGGGTAGGGCAAAGGCTCTAACGGGGCGGTTTGTGTCTGCGGCAGACACTGGCGACGTTGGCATTATCGGCATGATTTGATGAACTTCGTTACAGAGGAATACATTTCTCGCCAAAAGAAGCGCAGCCGCAACCACTGGTACGTCTTAAAGACTCCTGCATGGGTGAATTGCGCATTCGTGTGGAAGTTACCACAGATTGTAGAGCGAAGGTGGCGAGGGATCACCAACAACCACTGACGGCCTTAGCGGAGGTAATTCCTACAATACAGAAGGCCGTCAGGAAAGGCAAAATCCACGGCCTGATGTTTAAGTGCCCGCGAGGCACTACGTTCCGTAGGGTTCGAAATCAGGTCAAAAATTGAAGATATCCAAGGGTCCTTGCGTTGCTGCCCTGCCATGTCCTCAAGTGGTTCTGATGCTTGTATGCAATCAATGACTGTGATCTCGGCCGAATCTGTGGATAAAGGTGACCGAGATAAAGCATCTGCTTTCCTGTGCGTGCGTCCAGACCGATATATTACTCTGATGATATATTCTTTTGAGGCGAACGGACGAGCGTGCAAGGCGACCATAGGGATCCTTCAGCGACGACAGCCAGCAAAGGGTATGGTGATCTGTGACTACATTGAAAGTTCGACCATAAAGGTAAGTTCGGATCTTTTAAATAGCCCACACGATGGCCAAACACTCTTTCTCTGTACCAGCATAATAAGATTTCGCCTTTGTAAGAGTGCTGCACGCGTGTGTGACGACGTACTCGTCGAATCCCGCCTTCCTTTGGGCTAGCACTGCTCCTAGAACTAAACCACTGGGGTGAGTATGGATTTCAGTGGGTGCGGAGGGATCAAAATGACGCAAAATGGGAGTTGACGTAAGTAAGAGGCCTAGGGTTACAAAGACTTCATCGCAAGCAGGGAACCAGGTAGAGAGGTCGTGACTTCCGCTGGGCAACTTCGTTAGAGGCGCAATGACGGACGCCAAGTAGGGCACGAAGCGTCGGAAGGAGGAGCAGAGTCCGACAAAACTGCGCAGCGCTTTCACGGCAATCGGTTTCGGAAAGGTGGCAACAGCTTGGAGTTTAGCAGGGTCGAGAAGAATGGTATTCTTCGAAACAACATAACCGGAAATTGAAAGTTTGCGGGCAGCAAAACGACACCTCTAACATTCAGCTGTACCCCAGCGTCGGCTAGGCACTGCAGAACGTGTTCAAGGCGACTGAGGTGGGTGTCGAAATCAGGCGCACAACAAGTTCTCCTCTTGAGGCCAGGCACACGGTCGTCCATAATGCGCTCAAAAGTGGCAGGCGCATTACATAACCCGAACGGCATGACGTTGAATTCGTATAACCCGTCGGAGGTCCCGAACGCGGTCTTTGACCGGTCGTCGTCTGCCATCGGCACCTGCCAGTAACCCGCGCGGAGGTCTAAGGAAGAGAAGAACTGGGCGCCTTGCAGATAATCTAATGTGTCATCAATGCGTGGCAACGGGTAAACGTCTTTCCAGGTGATGTTGTTCAGTCATCGATAATCGACAAAAAACAAACAGGCCCAAGTTCTCTTGCCAACAAGAACGAGCGGGGAAGCGCGCGGGTGGTTGGAAGGCCCAATGACACCGCGGTGAAGCCTTTCATGAGCGAGCGCTTCAATCACGGATCGATCTTTGGCTGAAACGCGGTGTGGTCACTGCCTCAAAGTTGGATGAGAGCCGGTGTCAATGCGATGTGTGACGGTCTGCGAGCGGCACAACTAAGTGTGCTGGCAGTCGAAGGTAGATCGGAAATGATGAAGAAGGCTAAGCAGGCTGTTGCGCTGAACAGGGTCGAGGTTGTTGTCTACGGAGAGAACGAAGGCAGCCAAATCAGATGCACTGGGAAGAGGCGGTCTTAGCTAGCTGCGTGACAAAACGTGGGATGCATCCAGGAAGTCCTTTATGAGACGAGCGTCAATAGCTTCGACGCGTTCAAGAGACTCGCCACGATGGATGGTTAAGGGTGAAGAGGAGGTATTGCAGATGGAGATCATGCTAGCGCCATGTTTGATTTCAAGAATGGCGTATGGGAGAAGGGAGCCCTGGCGACGCATAAACAGATTACACGCGGTAGACACAACAGTTGCGCCAGCCACCATATCACAGATTACCGGCACGATAACTGCAGAGGCTGGAGGGATTGTGGAGTCTTCCGCGGCGCACAGCTTAAAAGTAGTGGTTTCCTTGTGCATTGCATTATCACCCAGCAGAAATGAGGAGAACTCGTCGCGGGCACAATCAACAACAGTGTGGTGCAGCAACAGGAAGTCCCACCCCAAAATGATGTTGTGGGAGCACGAGGAAAGAACGCCGAACTCTTTTACATATATCGCGATTTGTACTAAGACACGGCTTGTGCAAATGGCTGAAGGATCGACGTGATGTGCCGTAGCTGTGCGGAGACGGAAAGTGGATATTCAGGTCGTCACTTTTCGCAATTCGCGGCAAAGTTTGTCGGCTATAAAAGAGGCGGCTTTTACCGTGTTTACTAGGGCGTATGGGGTGATTCCCTCAATAACTACTTCAATCACGTTCGTAACAGACAGACCAGGGCTTTGGTATTTCGGCGGCACCGCAGTTGTTGCCTCCGGAACGTCGGCGATCAGTTTTCCCTCCTGTGCATTCGGACGACGGCGCAGCTACCAAATAGATCGCCGATGTGGGGTGAACGATCAACGGGTATAGGGTGCTTCGCGAGGAGGCCAGAGATAGGGCGGCTCGATAGGGGCATTGTTGGACAAACGCAGAGAAGTGTACGACGCTAGCAGCAAAGACTGGTCTTCAGTAAGCGTCTCCGGGCGGCGTAAGTCGACGGCGGCAATAGTGCGCTACGTGACAAAGAACTCCACAGAAGTAACATATCGCCCAGTTATCGGGCGTGCGCCATGGGTTGAGGTGGAGCGGTGCTAAGGAAGTCGGAGGAAGGTAAGGCGGCGGCTGCGGACGGCGTAAAGTCACGTACGCAGTCGGCGGAGCCTGCCGTGCCGCCATTTCAGCGTATAATGGCTCCGCTACAGGCAACGGCTGGGGAGCAGCTGGCGTGGTAGGTAATACTTCAGCGACTTCTTCCCTAATGATTACACGGAGCAGCAACGACAAGCAAGCATCTCTTACCGGAGACAATGGCAGGGATGTACAAGGCAGGACGGAGATCTACCGCGCTACCAGTTCACGAACAAGCTCCTTGATGCGGTTCAGTAGCGACGGCTTTTCTTTGAGTGCAAGCCCACAGAGCGGCTCCTCACGCCCCAAGGGTGGCGACGAGTGACACGACGCTGCCTGCGCAACTCGTCGTAACTCTGCAACAAGCTGATGACGTCTCGGACGCTCTGAGCGTTTTTTGCCTGCAGCATCTGGAACGCATCCTCATCTATTTTCTTGAGTATGCGTTTGATGGTGTCTTGTTCAGGCATGGAAGGATCGACGCGCCTGCAAAGGTCGACCACATCCTCTATGTAGCTGATAAAGTTTTCGTCGGCCTCTTGAGCTCGCTCTCTCATATACTGCTCCGTGCAAAGATTGCGAACCCAAGGCTGGTCAAATACCGCCGAAAAGTTCGTCTTGAATGCGGTCCAGGTTGCGCGATCAGCTGGGTGGTTGAGATACCATTTTTCGGCAAGTCCCCTTAAGGAGAAACCAACGTTATTTAGCTTCATGGCATCGTCCCACTTATTGTGCGCGCTTACCCTCTCATAGGCCGAAAGCCAATCTTTGACGCCCTGATAGTCTGCGCCAGTGAACATCGCCGGCTCCCGCTCACGGATCACCCCGGAGCAGACGACAACCGCTGGCGAAGGCGATGTCGTGTTTCGGCCGTCACTAGTCATGGTGGACTCAAAGGTAGAACGAAGGGTGCGACATTTGAGCTCCAGGCTTGCGGGTACACAGGATGAAGCTACGGAGGAAGGCGAGGATAGAATCCGCCCACTCCTTTAAAATGTAATGCGGGTTTTATGCCTTGGAAGCGGAAAGTAGGAGAGGCATTCAGAAGTGGCAAGCGGATCAGTGTTCAAGGCGGCAGAATGTCTCGAGCACTTCACGAGTTTCACGCCGATAACTATGCCGCTTGTGGTGGCTCACCATGATGCGTCGTCGTCATGTGCATAATTCTTGTTGCCAATCTCCTTGAATGGCGTAGGCCAATAACAAGGACAATGCTGAGGGTTGTTGTGGCCGCGTAGCTTATCAGTTGCATGGTAGTGCTTACATGGTGGCTGAGCCATGTGCTCGTCTTTCGCACTACTATATATATAAGGTTAGCAAATGAGGGGCTCGTTTAGAAAATACCGAAGGGTAGCTCCGCAGACTATAACGCCACAGGAGACATACCGGTGTTCTTAGGCTTTCTATTACTATGGTTAGATACCATTTTTAAACCTACATAAGAAAGAAAAAAACAAAAACACTCACGCAGTCTGTGTGCGTGTTTTCGTTTCATACGTATAGCTAAAAATTTCAACTTACCTAACCACAGTAAAAAAAGCCCAACGACACCCCTATATCTCATTTTGCGTTGTATACTCAGACTTATCCTTCTGTATGCATATATATATATATATATATATATATATATCAAAGTTGCAGTCCTTATTGCCAGTGCTCTTTGGCGTTTTAACAGTGTTTTATAGTGCCGAATGAGGTATGATTGCATTTTTTTTTGCAGGAATAAATAATTGAAAATTCAAGTCGAGAAAAAATGCGCCGTTTTTTCTGGAAGCGGGAATCGAACCCACAACCTCCGCATAACGCGTGCGGTGCTCTACCATTGAGCTAGAAAAAAACGGCGCATTTTTTCTCGACTTGAATTTTCAATTATTTATTCCTGCAAAAAATGCAATCATACCTCATTCGGCACTATAAAACACTGTTAAAACGCCAAAGAGCACTGGCAATAAGGACTGCAACTTTGATATGTGTCCTTACGGAATCCCTCGTCCCATACGTCTCTGTTCTACAAAATGCATTACGAGGGTTCTGGCTTCAGCAGTCTGAAATGCCTTTGGCTATCCCCGACTTCCGACCACGTCTTACGTTCGGCCGCTAGGAAAAGACGTTTTTCGTCTTCCCGCGGTGGTCGAGGGGCGGCGCTAGTTGACCGGGCTCTGAGCAGTCGTAAATACAAAACCCCGCGTATTGTCGAGAAGGGAGTCGCCGCGGAACTAGCTCAATGGTAGAGCACCACACGCGTTATGCGGAGGATGTGGGTTCGATGCCCGCTTCCGGAAAAAACGGCGCATTTTTTCTCGACTTGAATTTTCAATTATTTATTCCTGCAAAAAAATGCAATCATACCTCATTCGGCACTATAAAACATTGTTAAAACGCCAAACAGCACTGGCAATAAGGATTGCAACTTTGATATGTGTCCTTACGGAATCCCTCGTCCCATACGTCTCTGTTCTACAAAATGCATTACGAGGGTTCTGGCTTCAGCAGTCTGAAATGCCTTTGGCTATCCCCGACTTCCGACCACGTCTTACGTTCGGCCGCTGGGAAAAGACGTTTTTCGTCTTCCCGCGGTGGTCGAGGGGCGGCGCTAGTTGACCGGGCTCTGAGCAGTCGTAAATACAAAACCCCGCCATATTGTCGAGAAGGGAGTCGCCGCGGAACTAGCTCAATGGTAGAGCACCGCACGCGTTATGCGGAGGTTGTGGGTTCGATGCCCGCTTCCGGAAAAAACGGCGCATTTTTTCTCGACTTGAATTTTCAATTATTTATTCCTGCAAAAAAAAATGCAATCATACCTCATTCGGCACTATAAAACACTGTTAAAACGCCAAAGAGCACTGGCAATAAGGACTGCAACTTTGAAATGTGTCCTTACGGAATCCCTCGTACCATACGTCTCTGTTCTACAACACACACACACACACACACACACATATATATATATATATATATATATATATATAGACAGAACAAGGTTTGGCAGTCAAGAAAACCTCGGAAAGCAAAGGGCGGAATGCGTTAGGTCATAGAACAAGATGAAGAATTTTTTTATTCATAAAGAAATTGGTGAAAAAATGCCCGCCGGGTGGGATCCGAACCCACGACCTCCAGAATTCCGGTCTGGTGCGATAACCACTACGCTACCGGCGGGGCTACTTCCCCACCACTTTCTTGGGTATTTATGTTAAGGTATTCTTGTTTCCTGCACTTACATATATATATATATATATATATAAATACTTTTTTTCTGCTCTTTTTTTTCTTTCCAAATTCAATATGTCTGCCAATGACCTACCACATCGTCACTTTGCCTTCTGAGGTTTTCTTGAGTGCCAAATCTTATTTCTCTCGTAATTTCAATGAGCTCCTCATTTCATATTCTGATTCGCTACATGCATAGCGAGGGCCTCTGTTATGGCAGTCTTGGTGCCATAGGGAGCTTAAAGGGGTTCAACGCTTGTCGACCACTCTCGACATGTCGTAGAAACTCAAGTCATGGCCCGCGGGTAAAAAGAAGGTCCCCTTCACCCCGAGTAGTCCGAGTGCCGCTGTCTATTATCACCCCCATGTGCAGAAAACAAAAATACCTAAATATAATTACCCCAGAAAGTGGAGCAGAATATCGCCTCACCGGTAGCGTAGTGGTTATTGCACCAGACTAGTATTTTGGAGGTCGTGGTTTCGGATCCCACCTGGCAGGCATTTTTTCTCCCTTGTCTTTCTTTCCTACCAAACTCTATATGTGTTTCAATGACCTATCACATGCTTAAAACTGCGCATGCGAACGGGAGAAGGAAAAGAAGACACAGGACGGGTGCAGACGTAACACTAGTTTTTTGAAAAATAGAGCTTGGTAATACACCCACACCAGCACATCCGCACACATGTTACCACCTTTATCACGTGATATAATGTTTTAGAAATTCGTATTCATTTCTATAAAAAGATATGGATGGTTCACTTACACAGTAATTACATTGCTTTCGAATGAAAAAGGCCTCGAATTATTCCTTGCCACCTGTTCGCGGCTTTTGCTCAGATTCTTTGCCTGAGTCAACTCTGGCTCGCATGTCTTGCTTTCACAATCCATGCAATGGTGCGGAAGGTGGGATCCAGTTTTATTACGTATACTCAGATGGCGTTTCCTCAAACGGTCGTTAAGACAGCGGCCCATTTGTGTAATGTATACCCGCCCGCATTTGAGTGGGATCATGTACACCTTGCGGATTGCACACTTCACGTATAGCGTCGCATGTCGTTTTAGGCAACCTGGTGTTTGTTTCATTGCTTGCAGGATCTTGGGGCAAAGGCTGGCCAACTTGTTGGGCGCAGAAAAAACGATCGGCACTTTGTGCCTGTTTGCCACATTTTTGAGGTTGTGTTCCACTCGATGGATGTATTGAACCACAACCGGTTTCTTGCGGCTAAGGCCGTCCGTCCTTTGGGGGTTTATTCCCTTTCAACTTCTGAAGCAAGGACTCGGCCACCCCTGTCGCAACCAATAAGAGAAACACAGCAGCAATCAATCGGGCTGCCTGAGCATAGAAACTTTCCTTAATCTTGTGATGGCAAGATTTTGTCAGTGCACCTTGAAAGCAAGAAGAAACAACTGCCTTTCTTTACTGTCTTCGAGTGCCAAGACAGATAAGGCAACAAACCTTTTCGTAGCTTCGGTTTATAAACTCAACCCATGATCTGATAAAAGCGTGGTGTTCATGTTTAAAAACTGCAAGCAGTTATGGTTAGGCAATGCATGAGTGAAAGACAGGCCTTTTCCCAGTCGTCGGATTTTGTCTAAAATCTGGTTAACAGCGTGCTGGTAAGTTAAAACAGTTAAAACCTTTAAAAAATTAAAATACTGGCCTAAAAGATCTCACAAAGAACCGGTGCCACGCATGAACCAATGCATACATCCTTTCGTTGCACAAGAATCTCTTCCTTATAAGCAACAAACGTAGATTGATGATAAAACTCAAGCAAAGTCATAAATGCAGCCTTGTGCTCTTCAATGCAATATCGAACAGCCACAATAGATCTTGGTGCGGAATGGAATTATACAAATCAGTGACATCAACGGAAAACGCCTAACCAATGGGCATGCTCTCTTTGAAGAAGAAAGCCACCTCGTAAGAATTTTTCGTTGCATAGAGATCCAGGAATTTCAGCGTGCTCAGGTGTTTCTGCAGCACACGGCTAACCTGGTGTTGCCATGATCCCCTCTCACTAGGAATACACCTAGACGAGAAGTCGTCCTTATGAGTCTTCACCGTGAAACAAATTTCAAGGCTGCGGTGCTTAGACTCACTATTTGACTTTGCCCGCCTGTTAATTGACAGTACTTTACAGAAAGCAGAAGCACTTGCTTTTACCTTTGTAGCCACAACCTTCATGGGTGAAAAGAATTTTGGACCGCCTGTTATGCTTTTTCACCATAAGGCCCTGACGGCAAGAGGATGAATCGTTCTTCTTTGTCTGCTTGCATCAACACAAGATCATTGCCCTTGAAGTACCTCATAATGTCTTTGGTAGTCTCGCGGACGTTGAAGACCTGTTTTTGGACGTCCTGATCAAGCAGTCCATACCCTCCAGCAGGCAACGTTATCGGTCCTCTTCTTCTGCCTTATCCGCAACTTGCCTGTTTAGCTTCAGCAGCTCATGCGGCGGAATCCTTGGTTGAAGGCTGATCTTGGGGCCCTTCTGCACAACTTCTTCAACAAGAGCTGGAAGTTTCGCGTCACCTGAAACGACTATCCCCGTGTTCACTTGAGCCTTGGCCCCTATAGATTTTAGCACCTGAGGAACAAGGGTTTGCAATAAAAACCCCTTTTGCCTGGGCAGCGAGACGTCGAAAGGAACGCAGCCTCACATCCCCAACCAGGTCAGCATCCTGGCCGTACGTGGTGACGCGTAGCCAGTCGTACAGAAACCTCTCCTGTCGCCCCTACTCCGACCCAAGAATCTTGCAGACGCATCTTGCGTGTCCCGCAGACGGACGCACCACTCCAAAAAGGCCTGTCACTTCAGGGGGTGTCAAGTGGTTCCTGATGCAATATCCAAAATCCTCGAGCGGCACCACGTAATGGTGATCCGGAACCACTTGACACCCCCTAAAGTGACAGGCCTTTTCGGACTGGTGCATCCGTCTGCAGGACATGCAAGACGCGTCTGAGAGATTATTAGGTCGGAGTTGTGGCGAGAGGAGAGGCTTCTCTACGACTGGCTACGCGTCACCACGTACGGCCATGATGCTGACCTGGTTGGCGCGGTGAGGCTCCGTTCCTTTCGACGTCTCGCTTCCCAGGCAGAGGAGTTTTTGTGGCAAACTCTTGTTCCTCAGCTGCGTAAATTTAAAGGTGCCAAGGCTCGAGTGAACACGGGGCTAGTCATTTAGGTGACACCAAACTTCGTGCTCATGTCGAAGAAGTTGTGCAGAAGGGCCCCAGTTCAGACTTCAACCGATGATTCTGTCGCATGAGCTGCTGACGCTCAACAGGCGCGTTGCGGAAAAGGCAGAAGAAGATGACCGAAAACGTTGCCTGCTGGAGGGTGTGGAGTGCTTGCTCAGGACGTCCAAAAACAGGTCTTCAACGTCCGCGGAGACTACCCAAGGCATTGTGAGGTACTTCAAGTACAATGGTCTTGTGTTGCTACAAGCAGACAAAAAAGGAGGATTCGTCGTCTTGCCGTCAGGGACTTACGGTGAAAAGGCCTGTCAAGCTGTCCAAAATAACTTTTTACCCAGGAAGCTTGTGGCTTCAATAGTAAAAGCAAGTGCTTCTGCCTTGTGTAAAGTACTCTACCTTGAAAAGCTGGGAAAGTGAATTAGTGAGTTTAAGCTCAGCAGCCTTGAAATTTTTTTCACGGTGAAGACTCATAAGGACGAGTTCCCGTTTAGGTGTATTCTTAGTGAGAGGGGTTCATGGCAACACCAAATTAGCCGTTTTCTGCAGAAGCACCTGAGCACGCTAAAATTAGTGGATGCCTATGCAACAAAAAATTCTGATGAGGTGGTTTCCTTCTTGAAAGAGGGCATGCCCATTGGTTACGCGTTTTCACTTGATGTCACTGATTTGTATTACTCCATTCCGCACAGAGATCGGTTTTTAGCTGTTCGAGAATCCATTGAAGAGCACAATGTTGTTTTATTTAGGAATTCCTGTGGCATTACAGTATATACTTTTATGACTTTGCTTGAATTTTATCTTCAATCTACGTTTGTTGCTTATAAGGAAGAGGAAAGGGTGTCTGCATTGGTTCGTGCGTGGCACCGGTTCTCTGTGAGATCTTTTTAGCCAGTATTGATCGGAATTTTGAGCGCGACCTGGACGAATACCCGCCAGTGAAAGTTTTTCGATATGTTGATGTTTTTTTTATTTTTTTAAAGGTTTTACTTGTGTTAACTTACCCTGACGCTGTTAACCAGATTTTAGACAAGTTCCGACGATTGGGGAAGGGCCTGTCTATCACTCATGAGTTGCCTAACCATGACGGCTTGCAGTGTTTAAACATTAAAATCACGCTTTTATCACACCATTTGTGTTGGGTTTATAAACCGAAGTTACAAAAAGGATTGTTGCCTTACCTGTCTACGCACTCGAAGACAGTAAAAAGGGCACTTGCTTCTTCTTGCTTTTAAGGTGCACTAACGAATTATTGCCATCACAACATTAATGAAAGTTTCGATGCTCAGGTTGCCCGATTGATTGCTGCTTGGTATCCCTAATGGTTGTGACAGCGGTGGTTGAGTCCTTGCTTCAGAAGTTGAAATTGAATACTACTCAATGGACGGACGGCCTTAGGCGCAGGAAACCGGCAGTGGTTCCATACATCCATTGAGTGCAACGCAACCTTAAAAGTGTGGATAACATGAACAAAGTTCCTATGATTTTTTCTGCGCCTAACAAGTTGGCCAGCATTTGCCCCAAGATCGTGAAAGGAATGGAACAGACACCACGTTGCCTAAAACGACATGCGACGCCATATGTGAAGTGCGCAATCGGCGTGGTGTACATGATAACGCTCACATGCGGGCGGATATACATTTGACAAATGGGCGGCTGTCTTAACGGCCGTTTAAGGGAACACCACCTGAGCATGCGTAATAAAAATGGATCCCACCTTCCGCAACATTGCATGGATTGTGAAAGCAAGCCATGCGAGCCATATTTGATTCAGACAAAGGAGCTGAGCAAAAACAGAGAAAAGTTTGCGAGTGAATTAATCGAAGCTGATTCATTCGAAAGCATGGTAATTATTGTGTAAGTGAACCATCCATATCTTTGTATGAAAATGAATATGAGAATCTAAAACGTTTTTTTGTGATAAAGGTTGTTACATGTGTGCGCATGTGCTCGTGTGGGTTTATTACTATGGTCCATTTTTCAATAAACTAGTTGTGAGTTGCGCCCGGCCTGTGTCTTCTTTTTCTTGTCCCGTCCGAATGCGCAGTTGTTAGTATGAATATGAACCAACTAGCCGAACAACATACTTTGCAGACCTATCACATCCTCACCTTTGCTTTGCGAGGTATTCTTGAGTGCCAAATATTCTTACCGTCTCATCTTCAACGAGCCCCTCATTTCCTATTCTGATTCGCTAAATGCATAGCGTGGGCCTCTGTTCTGGCAGTCTTGGTGCCATAGGGAGCTAAAAGGGGTTCAACGCTGGTCGACCAATCTCGACATCTCGTAGAAACTCGAGCATGGCCCAGGGGCTAAAAAGAAGGTCCCCCTCACCTTGAGTAGTCCGATTTGCGCTGGCTACCACCCCCAAGTGAAGAAAACAAATATACCTGAACATGAATACCCCACACTTTTAGGGAAAAAAGACTAAAACAGGTACTAAAATACAGCTGTTAGTCTTCGTTGGCAACAGTTCATCTTCAATGGGAGTATCTGTAGCAGAGTGTGTGCCGTGTGCACAAATGCGGACTAACTGTTCGTCCCCGCCGATCTATAAAGAGTAACGGGAAGACGAAACGCATGCATTTAGTCTCTTGGCTGCGTCGTTAATCCCCTAATGGTGTCGTTGTTGCCATTTCGCACATATGTCTGTGGACAGTTTCGGATTTCCAAAACCCAAGTCGTTGTAGTCAGTGGGTCCTTTATGTGGTGCCACTAAAAAAAATATCGATGTTAATTATAAGAAAAGCGCCTGGGGTTAATAGAGCGGCGAGTAATGGCAAGGAGCGGCGATGCGTGATCGACAGGCGCTTCTCGGCGAGGTTCTGTAGATACGCTGTATTGCATCCGATTCGTGCGAGGTCATACCCGCCAGGGAAAGATTTCAAGCCCGTCCACAATAACACAAATATTAGTGACAATTGCAAACGTTGATCCCGAAGCGTAATTAATATGTATGTTTCACAGACGAAAAAAAACGCATTAGTTGCTGATGACAACTGCAAAATCAAATTGTTCGCTACAGGTAAGCGTCGTGAAGTTATCTTTACAATCGGTACATAATTGCCTTGTGCACCAAAGATATGACAATGCTGCAACTGCTGTAAAACCCAATTGCATTTCCCAGTCCCGATCGTCTAGCGACGCTAACTTGAAGAATTCAGGCTAAGCAACACCAAATTTGATTTCGCCGATGCAGGAAAATATGGTCTCTTTCCCTTTTGTGACACTCACGCAGACGATGGCGTTCACACACGATACTTAAAGAACATAACGCATGTATCGAACACTAAGAATACACTTAGTTTGCGCTAATTTGTGCGGAACCAACTCAGTCGTCCGATCACCCAGCATCTATCTCAACAGGCGACGTGTTGATTGCTCTTTACGACAAAAAACTGATTGTGAGGCTTTACTTATATTCGAAATAAGCCATGGTCCCTCAAGTTAGGAAAGCGCTAAGCGCAAAGCGCAAAGCGCAAATTGAGGTGACGGTAGCCTGCACGGATAGAAACTCAAGGACCTGTTGCAATGAAACCATCACCTGGCACAGCACTACACTTTCTACACTTCAAAAGTATCTGCCCGTCACTTCGTTTAGCGGCATGGTGTAGTGGTAGCACGTCGGTTTCCTTGCGTAAAATTGCGGGCGTCAGTGATTTGATCCCTGCTGGTCGACGACTTTTTTTTTTGCGACTCTCAGCAGTTCGTCCTTGGGAGTTTCGGAACGGACCAACCGAGTGGTGGAATAACCGTTCGTCCCCTCACATTTAGTCCCCAAAGAGATTAATGATTGTGGTAAAGGCCGTTAGTCCCCCAAAGGACGAATGTTTAGTCCTTTTTGCTTAAGAGTGCAGAAAGTGGATGGGAATATCGCCCCGCTTGTAGCGCACTGGTTCTCGCACCAGACCAGTATTCTGGCGGCCATGGGTTCGGTTGCTACCTGGCGGGTTTTTTTTTCCACTTTCTGTCTTTCATTCAAAATTTTATATGTGTTTCAATGACCTACCACATCCTCAGCTTTGCTTTCCGAGGTTTTCTCGGTTGCCAAATCTTATTGCTGTCTTATGTTCCGTCTGAGGGTCTGCATAGTGACGGCTAGCGGCGGAATGTATATTGCCTTCTCTCCTTTGTTCTACAACCACACTGTGGGACGCGGTTGAGCTTTTTGCGTTTCCGCCACCACTCGAATTCCTGTTCAGTGCTCTTTCTTCTCGCTTTCTTCCTCCCCCCCCCCCCCCAACTATCTTGGCGTCTATGTCTTTGTTGTTCATTTTTTGGTCATTTTTAGGGGCGAAGCTCCTAAAGCCGTGGGTCTGTCCATCCCTTGTGTCTCGTGGTTCGTGACCGCCTAGTTCGATGACTCACTCGCAGGTGGCGCTACGTGACCGCCTAGTTCGATGACTCACTCGCAGGTGGCGCTGGTGTGAGTGACGTCATGATGACGTCACTCGCATGTAACTGACATTATAAAAGGCAATCGCTGTTGAAGCGCTTCCTCTTTCGCAACGAGTCACCGGATGGAGGAGGTGGTTGTTGACAAGGGTGCGGAGCGGAGGGCGCGCAGGGCGGCGGCAGCGCGCGCTCGCCGACAGGATCCCGCCGTGCGCGAAAGAGAGGCCGAAGCATCTCGTCTAGAAAGTCACGCTTAAACCGCGCGTCGGCAGCTTCGGGCTGAGCTCGCTTAATGCGTTTTGCAGCCGACTCACGAGCTCTCACTGCATCGGGATTTGCCTGCCGATACGAGCGCTTGCTTGCAGCCTCACAAACCCTACAACTACAACAAACGAACAAGAACAAAATAAAAGTTGATCTGTACAATGTACGCACACAGTCTTAAGTCTTTCTTAATGATGTAATGGGCGAACTTTCATGGGAGAGTTACGGTTACCGATGATCTCCCCCTCTCGAGCTTCGCACCACTTATCATCATTCATTCCGTGGCTATGGCGTGATTTATTTGTTCATTCTTCAAATAAGGAAGATTCCCGCTTCGTGTTTGTGTTGTTCACGTATGTCTGTGTGTGTTATCGTCAGACATTTGTAAACCCACTTTTCACTTCCGACATGTATGCTCTCTTCCGAAGCGACCGAAGCCACCATTCCCGTAGAAGACTTGTCTAGAAATCTTAACGTCGAAGTAAACCCTTTGCGGTTGCTGTTACCGAGGTTTCGGACTTTGTGATGTATATATCTATCTATCAATGTAAATATATATATATAGATATATATATATATATGAAAACGTGAAAACCTACACAGAGCACGAAATATAAGGTAAGTGAGAGGGACACAGGAGAAAAACATTACAAAATAAAAGTTTAATGACGTTTCGGAAGAGGACTTTCTTCAGAGTACAGGTTCTCTAATGCGAGAAAATTTCTACCCTTCATCAGCTCTCCCTGTGATAACCGCGGCACTGGCACATGATCCTCCGTCGCTTCCGCAAATGAGAGAAAACAAAAAATAAGTAAAATTCGCTTAACAATTTCAAACCCTCTTATCTTGCACTACAGAAGTATTCTTGCCTACTAAATACTTCAACGTGTGCGCAAGAGGAGTGTTGGTGGGTGTGGTGACACACCCGGTCATCATGTCGTAAATCACAAAATTTTAGCATTTTGTTGCACTGCCGACCAAGAGTGTGAGGACGACCATGCTTTGGTGTCACTGTGTTGTCGGAAGTCATAGTCGAAATACACATGACGGGTCTTTCTACTTTCGTTTTAGATGCCAAACATCTCTTAGTTTACCCTCCGTTGTCCGTCGGCGTCCGGCGTCCGCACCTCTCTTACTGGTCCCTTTCTCCACGCCAGCTGTGATAACGCCACTCTCCTCTTCGCCGCTCGGCTCGTCTTGTGCCGGCTCAGGAAGACACCAGCAACACTGTCACTCCAGGGCCCTTAAAGGGGAAGCGTGCTCGTTTCGTGCAGGCCCAGGAAGAGACTGGCGATGCTGTCGCTCCAGGAGCCATCACATGGTCAGTACTAAGTCCCTCCTTTGTTGTTGCGCCGTCCACACCACCAATGCACACGCGCGTCTCTCCTCCATTCTCCTCTCATCCAGCTGTAAAGAGCAGGTGCGCGGTCAGCGCGCGTTCAGTCTGCTCCGAGACACCGCCTGCGCCGGTTCTCTTTCGGTGTGCAACCAACACGGAACCCCCATGATTTGCATCACCACATACTTCCCTTCGGGGAGATGGTGTAATTTTTTTTGAAGCCGAAGTAGGGGCAATCCAAAAGGTTGTGTCTTTGAAAAACTCTATTCCTAAATTTTTCAACCAAAAACTGTTTATATACACTGCTTGTTCTAAATCCCTCCTTGTCATTGTTAATAGTTACTGTAATTAGTTCGATTTCGAATCCGGAAAGCTTATCGTTAACAACTCTGCCTTTTCTACATCTGTCACATACCGTAAACGTTTATCATTATAAAAAGGTGAATAGCTGTCTCAATAAATCTTTTGTTTAGCCCTATTGGGTGTGTGAAAACGTGCCACTTTTAGCGACGTGTTACGATCTTCTGTATAGATTCAGATCGCTTCCGTTGCATCGCGAAAAAAATGCAAACCGGGTATATATGTACGGAATAAAATAGATTGCGTCTCTCGGGCCTTTACACATACTTCGGTTTACCAGAAGGTGATTTCAAGAATGTTTTCACTCAAAAAATATAATGTGAGAGTATTCTGTTGCTACTTCAATCAGGTGAAGTTACACAGGGCTCCACGCAAGGCAACTGTTTGGAAATGTTCACCAATTTCCCCATGGTATATTATTCTAGCGTTAATGGCTCAAGAAATAGGCCTTCCTTAATTTACGCACTTGTACCCGACTATATTTTGTGGCGTTTATTTCTAATTATGATGTGTTTATTTTATATTTGTGACGTTTTTATACAGAGTGTAATATTTTGACCTACATCGCATCCTTCCAGTGTTGCAAAATGGAGTTTTGTTGCAAAATTTGTTGAACGACGTGGGGTTGCTGCATTGGTGATCGATCGATGCATATTTTAGCCACAGTGTCTCTTGCTGCGCTTTTATGCAAAACAACTGGCGATTAAACTCACCATATGTATGACCTGTAAAGAAAAAGTATTTTTGCAGAAAGCATAACATAGGTATTCGTTAATACATTCGTTAGCCAGAGTTACCACTCTCCACATATACAACGCGCCCACGATGAATTTTGTTACTTAGTATTACAGGTTACAATTTTTATTGATGTATTTGTTTTGTACCACTCCTCTCAATAATGCCCACTGGGCGATGATGGTATCTGAAATAAAAAAGAAATAAATTAAAAGCACAGTTACATTTTCTATCATAAGCATGGTTTTTATTTGTTGCTTTTCGCTGAGCGCCGCAATCATATGGTAAACAGACCTACACGTTAAAAAATTACGCAGGTATTACCTATCAGAAACAGAAGTATTTAAAAAGTTGAACAGAGACAAGCCTGATACAGTGTAAAATGCAACTTTCAGCATTGCCAACCTATTTTAAAACGAGGCCGAAATGCAATGTCTAAGCTACTTCTGCCAAGTCTAGCTCTTTCATGTAATTTGTTCAACCACAAATCCGCTTTCTTATCATTTCGCAAAGTTTTATATTAAATTATTTGACGGATTTATGTTATTCTGCTCAATAGCAAGATAAGAGACCTATTTTACACCTCGCGGTCACGTCTGAAATAATTGTACCCTGAGTCACACCAATTTTCATCATCGTCGTTTTTTGGTTGAGTATAGGTGAAACTTGCGTCATTTTCACGTGTAATAGTGTCTTTAGGATTAGTTTGTATGTCAGGAGGGCTCGTTGTGATAACAAAGACCACAGGTGCAACCATATCTTCCGCTAACTTCAAAATTCTGGTCAATGTCAACGGACTGGGATGTGTACAAGTAGAAAACATAGCACACTTCCTTTTTAAGACAGTGCAAGAACACCGGAAGCTGCACAGTAGGTTTACATTTTCTGCATGAAATCTAAGTTATGACCGCATAACCTTTTCCGAGAGACGACTGATCGAGGATTTTTTTTTAACATTTTTCGAAATGTAAAACTTCTTTAAGAATAGACTACGCAAATTTCTTTCTTTCCAAATATGTCATGTATGCTCCGAAGGTTAATTCGATACTTTATATAAATGCAAAATGTTTTCAGTGCAAACATGCTGCGCAAAGTATAAATACACATAAGCATGTATATTCTGTGCAAATTATTATATACTTTGCATATAAAACAGCGTTCGCAAAATAGATCAGCAAAAATTGCCATTTAATGAGCGTCAAACCAAACGTAGCAAGAAGTAAGGCAAAGCGAAGCCGTTGTTTGGGCGATTTGTTCTATTCTACCGTAACCTTAAGCACCATAATAAACTGGAGAAGACAAAAGAAAACACAACACCGGCAAGGGACTGTGCGTAATTCAATAGACCTCGAGGTATACGACATTAAAAGAAGGAAAGAAGGCCAGAATGGTGAGGAGCCACCACGTTTGGGAAAAATACGAACTACAAATATTAAGTAATCTTAAAAGCGAGAAACTACAAACATCAAGTCCTTTTAAAAGCGGCCATAAGCACGCAGCAAGAACCATACATTTTGGGGATGAGAGCCGCCTAAGTGTCATGTGCCACATGCTTGTGGTAAACTCAGCATACTCGGCATGCTGTATACGCCGTTCGGCATCCAATTTACACATTTTGACACAAGATAAAATAATGCACAGGGAGCTGAGGTCCTTGCTATCTTGGTTGTACGTGCAATTTTTGCCAGAATAAAGGATACTTGGCACACCTATTTGAGATGGATGTATAGCTTCTAGGACAACACAAGAATGTAGGAGTATATAAACTTTACAGATTTCTCCTCTAGCAAGTAATGCCCAAGAAAGGTGATCTGTGATTTATAAACGGGTTGGACGTAGCAAGTTAGTCAAACAGAACCGGTGCCTTTATTGCGAATTCGAGCGTTGCCTTGTATCTTTGGAGTGTATAAAAGGCGTCCTGCAGGCACGAATGAAGCTCAAATTATTGATTCACACTGTTCACAGAAGCCCGCAGAAAACTTCTTACCCCAACGAGTCTTTTTGATGCAGAATCTTTCATGCACATCTAACAGGTCTCTGAATTTACCATTTATAAGTCTTCTGAGAACAGTGTCGATCATTATTTTCGTGAGTGCCATGTTGAAGGCAGAATATTCGGGATTTCCGTGTATTTGCGTAAGGCGGAATATTACAGTTATCTGTGTTCTCACAGCAGTAACTTGCAACCGATAAACGGCCAAGCATCGTTGTATCAAAGATTTCAGAACTTCAGCTCTTGTATTATACTTCATTTCTGGAAGTGTAGTGCTTCATAAAGTCTGCTTTTAGAAAACAAATCCCCTCCTTATTAAGTTGGTAGTAGAAAGCGGTCTAGTAGAGTACTTGGAAATCTTAAGCACCTCTTCCTGGACCGTGCTACGTTTTTTAGTAGCTTATACAGCCTGCTAAACGTATTGACAGTTATTACACGCGCATGTTGATCTTCATTGTAACACGTCAGCTGAACACATGAAGGCTCTGCCGAAAAATACGTGCCTGAAACTTTGACCAGTCCGTCGACTGCGGCTTGAGCCAGCTTGGGTCACTCAAGAAAAGTGAGCTACTACTCACTTTTGTCAATCAGCTGGGTGGAGATCCTAGATAATGGCGGTACTTTGTTTCATGGGAGGTTTGTTGGGCTTCGTACTGTGGTTGTCAATACCCATTCCCGATTTTTGCCAGCGCGAGCGAATCCCAATGCAATAGAGAGGTGCGTTCAAAGCACCATGCCTGTTATACAGTCAAAACTTCACTTCTTCAGATATAACACAATCTTGTGGCAATGAGGGCTCCGATGAACACCCGCTTAGCTATGGTGAGCTTTTGTATTGGTTTAACTCCTTTGTTGGCGAACAAGAATGACGGTTTCGATGTTCCTGCACTTGTCCCAACATAGGGGTATGATAACCCACCATTATACTGGAATGAGGCTCTCTGATGGTATCTAGGCTACTAGAAGTCCCCAGCATTATGAACGGAAGAATAATAAAATAGGGCAGTGGAAAATGAAAAACAAACTTAAAACGGCACACTTCAAGGGGTTGGGTTATGCCAGAAACAGGCGCAGTTTAAAAACAAAAGGAAAATAAACAGGGTTGCTAAAGGAATAGCGAAACCAACTGTTCAATAAGCACGTGTCCGTTTTAACGGAAGTCAAGTTGGAAAAACCTTAACAGTCTCAGAGTTTTGACCACCGCCTCGGGACCGTGCAGGCTGGCTGGAGCTCCATCCGCGTGCCGGCGGAACGTTCTGTTACGTGGTCGGGTCAGAGGGCACCCGTCCAGGCTGTCGTTTCCCTGGCCACTCCCTTGCAGGCTGTCGCAGGGGAATCACCGTACCGCGCCCCGCGCCCGGTAGTTGAACAGCGTTGTCTGCTCATAGGCTGCCCTCTCATTTTCTCATGACCCCCTCAGTGCAATGCCAGATCACCACGTCTGTGTGGTGGAGGTGGTGGTGGTGATTTATTAAGGAAGAAGGGAAGCGAAAAGAACTGGGAATGTTGTTGAACTAAGTCGGGAGTTCACCCTCATACAGCACAGTCGAGGGAAGGGAAGGGGAAGTTTCAAGGGATAACAAGAGAGAAAGAAGAAAGAAGGAAGAGAGTGGGGCACAGTCTATTTATCGTTCGTTTCGTTCAAGGTTCTCGGGCTACAAACGCTGCACTACTCCTGTCACAAACAGCAAGTTAAGCAGGGGCTGGAAAACCTCCCGTCGTAAGCTGTCCGATCCCCTGGGAAACAGGAAGTCTTCCAGCTTGTAACTTGGTGCACCGAGTCGCTGGAACGGGGCCCGGAGGTCCTCCCTCATGGTGTCGTGCTGGCTGCAAAAGCACAGTAAGTGCTCCAGCGTGTCAGGCTCTGGGCAGTCGGCGCAGGTGGGGGACGCGCGGCGGGCCTGGTGGTACAGGCGGGCTCCTACGTTGCAGCAATTAGGCCGCAGGCGTAGCAGGAGCGACCGGGCGTCTCTACTGATGCGGCCCGGAAGGAGGCGTGGGGCTTGACCACTGACCACTCGAGCATCAGGATGTAGGGCCTCCAGCACTTGGGCCATATATTCCTTGCTGCTTCAAATGACACCACATACCAAGAGGTTGGTACCATTCCCTAGTGAGCAGCACCCTTGGCCAGGGCGTCTGCAACCTTGTTCTTCATGATGCCCACGTGCGATGGTAGCCAGTGAAGTCGCAGTGGACACCCCTGGGCATCCGCTGCTTGGAGCTTGGCCGCCAGCGACCGCTCTACGTAGCCGCTGGAGCTGGCTGGCTGGTCGAAAGCTCTTAGATGGAGGAGGACAGACCGAGAGTCCGTCAGGATGATGCCCCCCAGACATGGGCCCCCTGCTCTAAAAGATCCGCGGCAAAGTGGAGTCCAGCAAGCTCTGCGTAGGTGGATTAGGCCGGGAATGGGAGGCTTGCAACCTGCCTGGTACCAAGTTCCAGTGCCGTGCAGGCAGCTACGGCTCCGCCCGTCGACTGTTGCAGGGAGCCATCCGTGTACTTCTGAAGAAGTCCGGCAGAGTCGTCCTGAAGCAGAGCGGCAACTTCTTGGTAGATGGCCTGGGGTGGAGTGGACCTCTTGCCACGGACCCCAGCAGTGTGCTGGCAAAGCGTAAAGCCTGCCCCGTGCCTGGTGTTGGTTGCTCCAGCCTGGGCCGATGCGGCAGCGCGATACGGCTCTCGTAAATACTAGCCAGCATGCCAATGCGCGAGTTGTGTGGGCTGCGGTAGCGCTGGAGGAGTGCCACACCGTCCGGTGTGCCCTGCAGGCGGTCGATGTGGTGGAGCCCCACCTGCAGGGCCAAAATCTGGAATAGCCAGGAACCTTCCTCCGTGTACGTTACCGACACCGGGGATGTGCTCCGTAGGCCCAGGCAAAGGCGGATAGCCCGGCACTGATCCACCTCCAGCTACTCCCACCGGCGCGGTTTGAGTTGCACCAGAAGCAGAGCATAGACCCCAGCGGACGACGGCATCCCGTGGAACACACCGCATGTCCACGGTGTGCGTTCAGCTCTGACCAAGCGCCAACAACCTCCGCACCCTGGTGGACTCTCGCTGTTCGTTCCCGGTGCGCCTTGACCGCAGGTATCCAGGACAACTGGCAACGACCAGGAGCCCCAGATACTTGGCCCTGGTGCACCACGGAAGGAACCGGCCATTTACCGGGAGCCGCTCTGTCAACTTGCGTGCCCTGCTGCCCCTTGGGTGGAAGGCAAAGGACTGCGTCTTTGACTCGGATAGCTCTAGGAAACGGCTTGTCATTAGGGCGGCGACTGCCCACAGCACCTCCTGGATGCACGCCTTCACATTGGAATGTAGTCTCGTTGGTCCCTGCACCCAGATGGCGATGTCGTCGGCATAGAATTACATACCCACTGGAAACACAAGCCCAGCTGGGATACACTCCCAGAGTGGAGCCAGGACGAGATTGAAGAGGAATGGGCTGAGCACAATTCCCTGGGGAACTCAAGAGCTATTTTCTCGTGGGCTGCTGGTTGCTTGGCCAACCTTGACTCGAAGGGTCCGGTTGGCCAGGAACACCCTCACGTAACTCTGGAGGTGCCCTTCAACGCCCTGGCTGTCGAGGGTATCCAGGATGGCCGTGTGGGCGACCGAGTAGAAGACCGACTTAATGTCCAGCAGGAGCAGGACTGCTACCTCCTTTTCATGGCGGACCTGCTCCAGCATAGACACCACATCCGCTAGGGAGTCCGCTGTGCAGCGGTGGCACGTGAGGCCGCTTTGCTGCTCCTGGAAGACGCCCCGACAATCAGCAACCCACTGGAGGCGGGCCAAGACCGAGATCTCCATCACCTTCCCCGCTGCGGACGTTAGGGAAACCGGCCGGTATGATGCAGGCTCAGTGGGCGGCTTACCGACCTTCAGCATCGGCGTGACAAGTGCGACCCGCCAAGAAGGTGGAAGGCTTGCCTCCCTGCACATCCGGTTGACGAGCTGCAGAACCAGCTCCAGCTGGGTGACGTCCAGTTTCCGGATCATCTGATACGTCCCCCCCGTCAATGCCAGGGGCGCTCCACCGCTTGGGGCATCGATCCAGGGCTGCCTGCAGCTTCGGAATGTGATGTCACCACCGCAAATGGACACCAGTTGCTGGTCCTGGGGAGACTCCGGCCGCAGGTGTAGCTGGGACGCATTGGCAGGTCCGCGCCTGGAATCCTCTTTCTCCTCTCGCCTTCTTTTTCTTCTTCGTGGTACATAGCCCCACAATGAAGAATGACAGTCTTCGTTGACGAAATTGTCTTCAAAAACCCATATGTATTCACAGGTCTCTCCACTTTAAAATGTTATTGGAGAAGATACACACGTTCACACCCTCACTACTCCACAGCCACAGTGCTGGGGAAATAACACGCGGACGTTCACACTCTACCGAGGAAACCGCCACCAAAGTTGTCACTGGCCTTAATATAGTGTGCGGTGGACGGGTGTTAGAACAATAGTAGTGGAAACTGTTGCCTTAGGGTTTCTGCTACAATCTTGTCGAATGCTTCAGTTCGAACGAAAATGCTGTCACATGAATAGGCGTATTCCACTTTGGCACAACACCAAGTTTACGATTTCGAACCATCCGCTAGCAAACAGTGCAAGATCTTGTGAATATTTTATTGTCAGCGTGGATCATCGCCCAGAAGAATTCACGAAGAATTGTTTCTGTTTCGATTCAAATGCCTTTGTGGCATGGTTTTATGTTGCTGTTGGCTGTCTGGAGCAGTGAATATTGGAATTGCTTCGGTACAAGCAGTTGTTTCTATTGTTGACCATGTGAGAGGTGGCATCGTCGGTACGGCAAGCTGTTATCTTGGACAAAAAGGTATAAGTGGCCCCTTCAAGATGTGACCTCCTTGCCTTGCCTTTTGAAGCAACTACGGAGAGTTCTATCTTCACATCGCTTTGTCTTCATCTCCTCTCTGGTCCCCTCAGCGAATATGCAGTTTTTTTTGTGCACCTATTGGCCTTGACAACAGAGACTACTTGGGGTTCCTTGTTCTCTATGGTATCGTAGTGTTTACGGTGCTGTACTCATAGCTTTTTAATCACATCCTATGTAATTGTTGCGTGGAGTTCTGCTCGGGACCATTTGTGTTTCTAGCACTGGGGATGCTACCCAGAACCAAGACAGAAGCCAAGAAAAGTTATTTGGCTTCGTTCTGCTTGTCTTCTTTCTTTGAAATGTAACGCTTTCCGCATGCCGCGTCTTCGCAGAAACTTGCGCTAGGAATAGGAAACCGGACTCCGCACGCAAGGTTTATAACGGTACACGTGCTGACTATCTCCGAGCTCCTGTGATTGGCAGTTTCGATTTTATAGCGAGCTTTGCGACACCTAAATCAATGAATTTCTCCTGCCTTCATACGACAATAAGGAGCACGATGTCCGGCTCTGCCACGAATAAAGCAAGCTACTATTTTCTTTGCAGTCAGATCCCTATGACCAGAGCCTGCGTTTCTCCCAGGCTCCCCTTTCAACTTATCCAAGTTTTTTAGATACTGTGCTTCCAGAAACCGATCAGAAACATCTGCCATTTGGTTGATTGGCTTTCAGTTTCTTCCTTTAATCAACACAATAAGTTATCATTCAATATTATTAACAACAACTTATCATAAAATATTATCATGAAGCATGTTATACAAACGTGTCGTATTTTATACCTTAAACAGTACCTTTTAAATGACTTCCGACCGGGTGCAGCCCGTAGCATCAGAAGCAAAGGTTACAGTAGTCGTTATTGCCGCCAACTGAAGCAACGCTTTCTTAATCTTTTCGCTCTTTCCTGCCCGTGGTGTTGCATCGCGATTTCATTTCTAATTTGATTTTCGCTTGGCTTGAAAGCCTACACTATGTGAGGCCGCGTGTTAAGCCGGCGCGCGTGTGGACCGCGGAGGAGGATCGACGACAAGTGACGCCGTGGATTGAGACGAACTAAAAAGCATATAGTATTTTGCGGTCACACAAACACTCGGAAAAACAACTAGGAAGCTGAACGGCAACAAGATGCAGCACACGCGCCACGCGGATGAACGACTAATACACAAGTCCGAATCAAAGTTCGAGCGGACGGAACAACGACCCATTCGCTCACATTCCAGTCTACTCGACGCTGGGCGGGATAACGTAAGTAGAACTTGTTGGGATCTCCCCGTTCACTGTGGCGGGGGTCCGAAAACGAGGCGGGACACTTTCTCTGTGGCGCCTGTTGAGACGCCGTGGCCGCAGGTCGGCATGCCGATGCCCGCGCTCAAGCTGCCCATTCTAGGCCTCGCCCCGAACCTTGTCCTGGAACACACCTCGGGATCACCCCAGCAGGTACAGGCACCCCGCGCTGCTGCAGAGGAGCCCCCGGAACATCTCCCGAGACGATTCTTGGAGCACGGCGCAAGCATGCTGCTGGCTTGACCTTCAACCGCCTCCCGAGACGAATCCTTGCCTCCGTTCCTCTAGCGCTGTCTCGTTGCTGTTGTTGTTGTTGTTGTTGTTGTTCCTTTTCTTGTGGTGCATACCCACTTGGGGGATTTGCCAGGATTGGGAGATATATTGGGGCTAATGTGCCAGATATAGTAGACTAAATTTTGGAATAAAAATTGTTGATCAGAATAACTAGCCTCCTCCAGCACACTCACATCTCCTGCTGTCCGCTCCGCGTTGTCCCTCTCGTCGCCGTCTTCTCTTCCACCGCCGGCTTGCCTCCGTCGTGTGCTGGCGCGCTCTCGCGGCCCGGGGACGTCAATTATCACACTACCACTACACCTACAGAGCTCTGCTGATTTGGTTTCCAACACGACAGCCATTTTGGCATCATGAATATGTGAGTAAAGATCACGTAAGCGATTTGAAAGTATTCTTGAAATCACTGGGAGCAGCCCACAAGAAAAGGAGACAATCAGAAAGCAGTAATAAAGGTCTTTGTTGCCGCGTTTACAGTTTCAGAATGGACCGCCAACATCCTAGGACACCACAGAGAGGTAGGAAATGCAGAGCTGCTACAGTAAACCCCAGATCCACAGTCTTTACAAGCAACCGCAGCTGCGTGGAACCTTCCAGGAGAGTGTGAACACGGGTGTGGGGCATGTTTTGAAATCCCGTCAGCAGTTTTTTTTTTAAATCATAATAGCACCGGTATATTTGTGCACCCCAGATGCTCAGTGCATTACCGAAGAGAGACCCCCATTCATTTTGATAAACTGACGTGGTCACGCACGCGTTCTCCGCCGCAAACATTTTGGCAAATCTGGATATGTGTATGAGCGGCCATGAAGTTCTACTAGCCGAAGCGGAGATTTAGAGAACAGTATTTTTTCAGCCCATCATATAGCAATTTGGTAATGTAGGCAAGAGCTTCATGCAGCAATACGCTGCATTTTAATTAAACCTTGCCAACTTTGCTTCATACTCATCCGTTAAAGTTCTGCTTGGCAGGGACTGGTGTAACCAAGCGAACGATGCAGCTGTGTGGTCATGAGGTAGCGTGATACCACCACTAAACTAATGTTGTGCTGCCTTGCAAAATGCCTATGTCCTTTCTTTTTGTATACAGGTTTCGACATCATTATCCAAGTGTGGTAATGGGTGTTTTCCCCCATGGATCATCCTGTTGTAACTGGGGTGCAATATTAAAATAATTCAAAACCTATTCACACCCAGTGCTGATGAAATCTTTCCGCAATTGTTGTATGTAACAGAAACGCACTTGGTGCGAATATCGTGGAATGTTTTTTCGCCGTCTTTCAGTTTTTCTTGCTTCCGAGTGAATGAAGGGTAGGAAGTGTGATACCGGATCCAAAACAAGGAACCACCTACAACTCTTCCACGTACAAGCCCATTAAACTAGTAATCAGCCATGTAAAATGTTGTGGCACGTACGGAATTTCAATTTATTAGTTTTCCTCAAAGTCGACCCATTTTTTACTACAGCTACCATGGTTTTAGCTAATATTTTTGTAAACAACAGCAGTTTCCACCATTCATTGATTGTTCATTACGACCGGAGTGCCATTGTCGACTGCACATTTTAGGATTTCAAAAAAGCGTTTATTCAGTTTTGCGTCGCCTTCTGTTTTTAAACAAAGTGATATCATCATAAAAACCATTATAATTAGGTTATTAAGTGTTTGTGGTGTTGCAGTGATAGTTGATATGGTGTTTGTCACCTTACTTTTCCTAATTTATATTAGTTATACTTACAACACCTCTCCTACAATTATACTTTTTGCAAATATTGCGTCATTTTTTCAATATAACCCACCCAGAGCATTAAGTATTCCTTCAAATGGCCTCTAATGCAGGATCTAGAGGAGGCAATTCCAGGACTGTGCAACCTAATGCTGACAAATGTAAAATTTAAAATATTGACTTTTGTCTGGAATAACACAGTATACTGCAGATGTCCTATTCTTTTACGAACACAACAATGTGAAGTTATCTTGTGGCTTTCCTAAAGTACCGTGGTGTTTGGTTATTCCTGTTCTACAGTGGCACGAATTGATAATTAGGGGAAAATAATAGTAATCACAAGATTGATTTATTAGGCCTTAACTTTGCTCTCTGTCGAGTTTGTTTATGCACAATTGATTTGGGACCCTCATATTGTGGTGTGGTCTTAATCTTTGGAGCCCATTCCGAACATCAGTGCTTTAATAATTGTCACAAATGTATGTCTACTTCAAGCACCTCGCCAGTAAAATATGATCTTCAAGTCCGTGACATTGCTACTAGAAGTAAAACTGAGGGAGTGTATTTTGGTAAGATTTACTTTACAAACGCCATTCTAAACCCGGATCTCATTTCTCCTCGATCCTACAACGCCGCTCGTTTTAACTACAGTAACAAATTAGTGTTTTTGAGCATACAGCACTGCTGTAGTTTTATAAATTTATGCCCAATCCCTGCAATGACTGGAAGCTCTTTCTGCCTCCATTGCCAATTCTGAATCCCACATCCTTCAAAACAGTTGTTTCTGGTGTTGTATAAATTGTTGGGCACTGCTGTCTGCAAGGCTTTCGTTATTTGGGAGTATTTTAAGAAGTGCAGAAAAAACCCACAGAAACAAAACTCGAACTACCACATGCACAACCAAACAGAAAAATGTAGACAGGTTGTTTGTTCTATGGGGGTAACAAAAGAAGTCTACTTCTTGCTACGCTCTGGCGTACATAACGGCTCGCGAGAAAAGCGTACACACTATGATATTGGCTTTCAACGACCGCCCTAAAGCCTGGGATACTCATGTCGCTGATTTACATTTGCAACTAGAACGACACCTAATTGGTTCGACTGGTTTATAGCACCAGCCTTAACCCATGGGCATGATTTGTGATGGGCAGTGTAACATTACATTATTGGTGATATGTAATGGCGATGGCGCCACTATGTCCTCCTAAACACTTTTATGCAGTTCCACGAACAGGACTCTGAAAGAGACCAAAAACGGTTTACACCTCGCACACGTGGAACAATGTTACCAATAACAGAAGGTTCTGCGGATCATACAAGGTAATGAACCCAACGCGCCCACTGATCGAAGCTACAAAACAATTTGCTGCCTACGAATCGGACCGACAGGCCAGCACATACGAAGTCACGTAAGGTGATTTGCCTTACGTATATGATTGGAGGAAAACTTGCCATGTCGCGGTCTTCAGGGCGAATACCAAACGTCAGGCCCTAGAACAAGGCGTCTCTTGAAATGTTTTCGCAGAATACACCGCCTCATTCATATGCTGTCGCTCCAAGAAAACAGCATGTCACTTTTGCAAACACGCCTCGCCTGGTGCCTGAACAGGCGACTCTTAGCCCCCCCCTTCTCGTACACTTGACCTTCTGGACACTTGGGAAGTTTTCCGGTCTCGTAGGACCAAGTGGCTAATTTACGAGCCACCCATGTGTCCTATATGTGTCTATCTGCATACTGATGGCACATGAAACACTGAGGGGGGTGAAGTACGCGTCAAATTGCCACACCCGTCACATGCGGAAAGAAGACCATGTGGCATCAAAGGAGCCAGAGTCGTAGGCGACGAAAGGAAGCGGCAAGTGAACGGCGATTCATATAACCAAGTCTCCACTGTGAGGAGCAAAAAGCGCCTGCGAAAGGCAGTAAAGAACGCTTTTAAGTGAAGAGCGCCAGGATGGAAATTGCTAGGCAGACAAGGTTTTGGTTACCGTAATGGGTACTGCTAGGGCTTTAGACCATAACTGTCCTGACAAGCGTAGTAATGGCTCTAAAGGTAGTCTTCCTATGCACTTAATCTTTTTTGCAGTATTAAACGGCTGATATGTGATTAGGATGGTTGGATTTACTTCAACGGTTAGGATCAGCGGCTAGGATTCAACGGCTGATATGTGATTAGGAGGGTTGGATTTACTTCAACGGTTAGAATCAGGCTGACAAGCCTTTAACGTGTGAAGTAGGTACAGTCGTAGGCAGCTGGAAGGCCATAACAAAAATATATACCAAAGCACCCATTTAGGGAACTTTCCTTCGAGAAACATCGAAGTGACAGGTGCTTAAAGAAAGTGACATGTGAACTGTGCCCTCACAAATTTACCAATACCATGACAATAGTGGAGCACCAGGAGCAGTATTTCTTTTATTTTTGAGTGTCCTGGTTCCTGATTTTTGCTTCGTTTTTATTTGTCCAGGGCTGTAGCTTGAAATCAGAAGGCAAAATTTTATGATTCCACCAAAAATCTGAACCGGGACATCAGAACGCCAAGCAACGTGACACAAAATACTTGGTAACATAACACAAAAACATAATCACTATATTATTGTTACATGGCGCAGGACATGGTACCGAACATGTTACGGAACAGGACATGTTACGAAACAGGTGGACAATCCCGGTGTCCCACCTTCGACTACGACGAGGGAGTGGCTAGCGTGCAGCCTGTGCGAGCTGAATGATACCCTTCATTTAAATAGTGTTAAATAGATAGTTCACATCTCATGGTTCATGTCATGCGCAACGTAACAATATCTTACAAGAGGGAGCCACAATGAAGAGGGGTGAAATAAGCTCTACAATGAAGAGTTCCCTACAAATCAATGCGAGGTAATCATACAGCTTCGCTGCACAAGTTAATGCCTGCATAACACCAGACAAAAATGAATACAGGAATTTTTAGCGTTCGTAATTGGTACAAGAACGAGAACATTCGAGGGCAAATCCACACGTTCCACGTGAGTGCTAGTGAAGTCGGAGTCGTGCGTACGCATTCAGGGCAATAGCGTGGGCTAACTTCCGCATGCTATTGAAGAACCCAAATCAAGATTTGCAGAAATCACCATTGTTCGCTAAGAGGTACTTTAGTTTTCTCAGGACGCGGTTCAGCCGCTACAACACCATGTAAAGAGTGACAGCTAGATGTCGGCCACCGAAGTTTGCCAGTAATGGAACGTGTGGTGGAATTAGACATGAGGTGTCAAAGGAAAACGGTCAAACAGTATCTGCGTAGCATGCGTCGCGGCTCACTATCCTAGGGTGAATAAAGTATCTGCGCTATATACGCTGTGAGTACATGTCGTCAAAGAGAGCGCAAAAGAGCAGCGACGTCATGGTGCCTGCGGCCTCAGGGATGTAAAAACCGAAATTTATAGTTTTGCACACGAAGTTTTCACCGCTTGAGAAGGCCGCCGGCTCTTCTTCGAGAACCACCAGCAAAGCCCATGATGATCTATTATTTTGTCAAAAGGGCGGTTCTAATAGTACAGCCTAAACATGGTTACCAACCGAATAATCGCTGGACAATTCTTCTCAGTTTCTACATATATTTAGTACCTGCTTGTGCGAGACATTGCCTGTAGTGGGGTTTTAAATGCTCTTTAAACCACGCTTTCGTAATCACTAGAAAACCCCTAAAATAACTTCTGCTGCCGCCACCGTGATTCCCAAAAGAATCGTAGGATTGGAATAGGTCGAGGTATCTGGAGATGTCAGGTAACAGTGAATAGTGGTAATGCCTTCTCAGCGGCTCTTGGCCAAGATGGAACAGCAAAGCGCCACCCAATACGCAGCCTCGATTGAGTGTGATTAACGGAAAATAAAGCACTACAGTAAATCAACAAAATACAAATTGTGTGCCAATCAAGGTGCTAAACATCCCCTGTGAATTAGGCAAATAAAGACAACTTTTTGAAGGAGAGGGGTGATTTTTGTACGGTATTCGAAGGCGTCTTTCACCCCGCACGGGCACCTTGATAATCTTGGTGACGGTCTTGGGGACACCCCGCAGCCCCAGCCTCCATACATAAGTTGTGACCAGCCATGACGATGTGTTTTAATGCGAAGGGTAGAAACCACAAACGGGGGCCGTCGGAGCCCAGGACAAGCTCCGGGGCATGGGCTCCCGTTATGTTTACGAGGCTGGGACCTCCAGGACCTCCCTCGATATCAGGTGTAAATGAAGCGAAGAACGTACTCCCGTCCTCCAGTTGTATACTATGCTGTATGGTCTTTTCTAGCCTCCCTGCCCCCCCCCCCCCCTAAACGTGATCAGTTCCGCAAAGGGCCCGCCCCAAAGTATCTTGTCCTTCTTTGCCTTTGATTTCACTACCAAAGCCCGATGATTTCTCGAGTTTTTTTTTTCATAGAATGTCTTGATAAGGCAAAGACCACCCCGTCCGTCTTTATATTTTCTAAGTATTTGGCCAGTCTTGCCAACAACCATACAAGGCTAAAAAACTGAGCACGGGAGATGTCCTGATTGAGGTACACAACAAACAGCAGTCCGCAAACATTTTGCACTAACACGCATGGTCGATGTGGACATAAAGATTACGCCCCATCGCAGGCTCAGTAGCTGCCAGGGTGTAATATCTGAGCTGAATCTAATAAATGAGACGAAACAGATTTTTCCGATGGTCTTGGGGACCTGGGTATGACGGCCGTGAGGCGGATAATCATGCGCCAAAACGACCACGTAATGTCGACCAAACACATATGATTCACATTGGACCGCTCAACACTTCCCGAGTACATCAACGTAGTCTTCATGAGGGGTTCAATCCTATCCTACATAACGACCCGCGCCGCTGGTTTAAGCGTCAGAGGTTCGGGCACGCACATTCTCCTGCTGCGGCAGACATACCTGCGCAAAATGTGCAGCACAAGACCACCCGAGAGAGCAATGCAACTCCACGACCTTCATTTGTGTAAACGGCCAGGGACTTTTCAGGGTTTCAAAAAATTCAAACAAGATCAACAAATAACCAGTTTGAAGGTCACAATAGGGTAGCAAATTGGGCGCGTTGGATAGCATTCATGGTGGTCAGCGCGGACGGAAACTGCACACGAAGAAGAGAATAGACGACACAGGCGCTGTGTCTTCTATGTCGTCAGCGCCAGTGTCGTCCATTCTCTTCTTGGTGTGTTGTCTTTGTTCGCGCTGACCAGCATGATTGAAGGTCACAAAGAACATAACCTTCCCAGGGGCACGAAAGAAATTATTTTTCCTTCTGGGGAAGTACGCCGACGCCGCTCGCCGGGGGTGGAGCGGTGTCTGGTTTAGGCAGGGACTCATTACTGGGTGCTAGACTTTGTCCAGTTTCTGCCCCCCCTGGGTTGCTTCAAGCAACTCTACCCGCAACCACAGCGCTTGCTAAGGCAGCAGCGGCTGTTGTTCCAACTGTCTATGTCTGGACTTATTCCGCTCCCGCCGCTACCTCCATGTTCTTCAGCCCATTGGAGGGTGACGAGGGGATCGGCAACGGGGGCCCCGCATCAGCTCGCACTGCCAACGCACCGCCAGCGCTACCTCTGGCGCCCCCGATGCCCTAGGTGGTGGCGGCTCAAACGAAGGGGTCCCGAAAGGGGACCAAATCCAGGGGGCCCGTTCGTTGATCACCCCTCTGACATCTGGTGCAAAGTTGGGTGCTGGGCCGTTCCTGGCTGCAAAGCAGCGCAAAGAGCGGCGTGAGACATCGAAGCCAAAAAAAAGCCCACAAAGTTCTTCTGAGAGTACAAGACCCGAACGACAACTCATGCGCACACATACACGCACGCACGCACACACACACACACACACACACACACACACACACACACACACACACACACACACACACACACGCACACACACGCACACACACACACACACACACACGCGCACACACACACACACACACACACACACACACCACTTGACCACTCCCACACTATCACGCTGTGTGGGAGTGGTCAAGTGGTTATAACTAGGTAGGGTGGTGCGGACTTTTTCCGCCGCCGGGTGATCGTAAAAATTTTCTCGGAGCCTCAGACTTCTGACAAAATTACGTAAGTACTTCAAAACCTTAAATTCGTCAAAGCCACCAGTAGCAAGGCAAAAGTTTGGGCCCTTTGACAAGAATTTTATTTGAACTGGGGATAGGGATATACTGAAAGGTTCAATAAACTCTGGGGAAGATTTTGTTTTGTGACGGCAGACGAGGGAACATTATTACGACTGGTGTTTAACTGACCTGGTGGAGAGGACGTAGTCGAAGCATTTAATACAGTCGCGGTGGCATTATTGGTCGTATTACCATTGGGGGGGGGGGTGGTATGTAGTGCTGGAGATTGTTAGGTTCTTACGCGTGTGGCCTGTGACAACCTCTCCCTTCCCTTGGTGCCTTCTCTATAGATATAATCCTGAAACCAACTGATTCTGTAACTTATATATGTATTAGAGGATACTCTCAGTCCTGTTATGAAAATATTGCAGGAGTGGAGTCAGACTGTAACAAACCAACCATATACCAGCATTGCCAGTTCTTGAAGTTCGGCACCAGATTTTGGAAATCTGCTAAAATTTGGGGGCTCGTTGAGTTTGTCCCGGAATGGATACACCAGATGATATCTGGTGAAAACTGGTGAAACATTTTGTGACATGGCTTGTCACCTAAACTATTCAACTTTACGCCGTTTTGTCAGTGGTTTGATTTGCATCCCATAGCTGCCGCTACATTCCTGCCAACATCCACACTCGGTCGCACTAGGAAGCGACCATCGGGGGGACAATTTCCAGCGTGCATTTCTAGGAGGGAGTCTCTTTCTCTTACTCTCGCATGCTAGGCGCGCATACGTGAGGTAAAGAAGTGGGGGAGAAAAGACTACATAACGTGACCAGTAAGGAAGCGTGATGCATGACGCCATTTTTTTTGCATAAGGAGCACGCGAGAGAGAAACAGAACCGCGTGACTTGGGAGGATAAGTTTTGTGTGGTTTTGTACGACGTGAGGTTTGTTATTGTTTGGTTCCTCTCCACTGTTGCCCCGTTTCGGGCATTGTATTTGTGCGTGTCGGTCAATGAGAAGCTGGCGCTCTATCACAGTAAAGCTTTCATGCCGCTTCTAGCTGCTAGCTCTCCCCGCAGTTTTTCCCCCCATACGGTGTTCGTTATATTCAGTGTTGTATGGAACGGCGTTACAAGGAACAGCGTTCCTGGAAGTAGTTCCTATTTGGAGGAACGGAGGAACGCCACCGTTCCATTAGGGTCGGTGGAACTGTAACGGGAACTCGTTTTTTAAGGAACGGCAGGAACGGCGTTCTTACATCGCTAGCATTTGGCTGTTTTTGATGCCAAGGCCCGAGTACAAAAATCCACAAGCCGCTACTGCGGTTCTCTTCCTAATAGCTGGTCAATTTGCCCGCCCTTCAGCCGTAAGTGCTTCCTCGAAGGTCAAAGGCAGAAAATTACCCACGCAGCAGGCCGCAGCTTGTGTTTGCTTTTATGGTGGTTGAACTTACGCGGCGTTCGACGGGTGAATAGCGTAGCTGCGAGAATGCTTTTCACCTTCCATCGTTTGCCTGGGGAAGCCAGACGCGCCTCTGACCGATAGAATTGGTCCCTGGCGGGGAAAGATTGTCTAATACGGGATCCGGAGGTTTCGGTGTCTGACATTTAGGTGCAGGAGATTTCGCTGCGGACATTTCTGTGCACAAAAATTTTAGTGCACGACATCTTGGCCCAGACCTTTTGAGTCACGGGATGTGTCAGGCATTCTTTGAACATTTGAGCTATAATATTGCAATTTCGTGACTAGGTATGATTTTACATTCTGGACTTGTGCTTGCGCCGCCTTGCGTGGAAACAAAGGCTAAAACCTGGCGGTGCATTGCCACGTAAAACCAAATTTCTGTAGTAGATTGTAAAGTAACGTTGTTAATTTGCATCCGTTAAACCTTTTTTTAACATTCATGTGAACAACCTGACTACTTTAGGTGTTACCAAAGCGCTTCGCTTTCACTTCACCCAACGGTGCAAGACGCTGCTGCTTATAGTCCATCCTCCACCCCGCCTACCCTCCCCACACCGCCAAACATCCTCGAAAAACAATGAAAAAACGAGGTATATTAAGCGCTTGTGCATTCCGTTTTAATTATTTTCTCAATCAATCTCGTATTCGTTGCATTCGGTGTCGGTTCTACTTAAAACCAACCAGCCAACGATCGCACTTACGGTGGCGTTACTTAGGGGAGGGGAAGGCTGAGTCCCGCCGGCTATCAGCCCCATTGGTAGAGAGAGGGGGTGTCAATTGTGGTTCACCATTGCGTGATCTGGATTTCGAAAACTTGAAGACGACTGTTGGGAGAAAGCAATGTATGCCTGGGATGTTTATAATATGCGCGACTTGAAGAGTTATTTCCCAATGGGGCGACCTGAAAGAGCGATTCCTCTAGTGGGGGCGCCATCGCTATGACCGCGACGCACAGAATGGCATAGCCAGCAAACGATAGTGGCCATTGTGTTCTCGGCGGCTTTTTGGGTGTCTTTTTGTTGCACATTATAGAAGTTTCGTGAGCTCCTGGTGAATGTAAAGCTTTTTCCTGCATCTGCGGTTTGGCTTCGGAGACCGTGAACTCCGCCAAGCCTGTAGGATTTTCAGGGGACCCCAAAAATAAAATGTCTGAAACAGAAATCTGGCCTAGACCTAAGCGTGCAGGCGGGGAGGTGAGGTGGGGGGGCTGGATGCTAGGACAAAGGATTAAAATGTCGTGAATGTAGGCATGTAAACATAAATTGAAGGCTGGTTATCCCGAACAGGATGGGTGGAAATTGTACGCACAACCCGTACACGCCTAATCAACATTTAGGACATTAGAAGCTGCGGCTGTTTTGAAAGAGGCCAGTTCTTCCTCCACCACAATATTCTATACCAGAGTTCACAAATTCATTTTAGCAAGGCAGCCCAGCCTACTTAATGCAATTCATAAGGTTATCTGCATTCTTGGGGCTATCTAACGTTATGTTTTGGATATTGTGAGTATGCATGAAATTTATGTAATTCGAGGGTGTGTAAATTTAAAAAAAAATACAAGAAAGGCGTCGGACCATCGTAAACACAAGTAATTGTCTGAGCTAAAAAAAGCGAATATAAATAACAACCTGTTGTGAATAAAAACACTTGTACTTAAGAATTCAATCGGCTCAACAACAGGCGTCCCCAGAAATAGGTATTAAACAAAGATATATAAAGTTAGAGCTTCTAAAAATAACTGGGAAAGATCAAAATGGCATTTTTAAAAAAATAAACTCACTGCTCCAGGTTGTTATCCATAACCCATGTTGAGCGGAAATAAAAATATAACGGCTGTCACAAACTGGCAAGCAACGGATAATTTGGTCGCCGGAAAGATTGCGCACCGAAATGTCCGTACAGCGAAATGTCCGTGCACCGAAACGCCCGTAACCTATAATTCCGTACACCAAAATTTCCGCACCGAAATATCCTGCACCAAAATCTCCTACAGCCGTTTAGAATTTGTCCGGTGCTCGCTGAAAAAATTCGCCTATGAGATTTTTTTTTGTAATTTTTATCTCCAGATAGTCTGCTGCCGGCGGTGTTAATATTCGTATAACATACGTAGTCCGATTTGAGTTTTAAGTTTGTCACTCAATTTCGCCCCAGGATTATCCGACACTAGATTGTAATTTAAAAACCTAATTGTAACGGTAATGTAACGACACGTTCCAATTTTCGAAGTGGAAATGGAACGCGTTCCTTTCTCAATAAAGGAACTCGTAACAGGAACTCGTTTCAAAATTGTAGAAGGAACGAGGAACGAGCTTTCGTTTCAATTTTAAAGGAACGTGTACAGCACTGGTTATACTGCTCCCATCTGCTCCTAGCTTTGCGTTCGGGTCGGCGCTTTACGCGCGAATGGACGCTCTCACATGAGGTGATTGTGTACATCTAGAAAGCAAATACCTTTGTGGCGGACTAGCGTGGGGTCGGCAAACTGAAGGCTACTGCTTTGCAAGCTCTGCCGTAAATCACTAAAGTCCCATCGTGGAACCCTGCCACGACACGCCTAAGGAGCGCAACACAAGTATCATTCTAGTACTAAACTGGGGCAATTGTTCCATCCGTTTATGTTTTTCCGTGTTCTTATGAATTATCAGTGGTGAATGTGCTTGGTGTCAACGGATATTTTATGTCAGTGTGACTATGGATTACCTGTTATGTAACTGGATTTCATGCTTAGCAATTTTTTCCGGAAATCTTGACTTCGAAACCTTTCATGAACCAAACTTTTTCATTGTTTGTTTGGACTTCGTTCTGATGCGTTTGTTTTGCTTACTTCTGGACAAAAAATGTGTGTATAATTTATGGTATTAGTGTATTTAAAGTGTCCAAGCTTTCAATGTTAAGAGCTGTATTGTAGTGCGTGTGTTAGGACTCCTTTCTTATGGGTTTATTATTTTAGCGAGAAAATCGTTTAATTTAGGCTGCGAGAGGGCAGTGAAAATGAAAACGAAAAACACTAAGAAGACGTGAGTTGCTGCCGACGAATAAAAATAAGTGAAGAAGCCGGAAATACATCATATCTGACATTTTTTTATTGCTGGTGAATTCTGGTGAAATTTTGGCAGGAAGCTGAAGTCGAAGCCTCTTTTAAATCTGGCAACGCTGCAATGTACATACTAAAAACATGCTATACGTTAAATGCCACCACCATGATACATCAAATCATATATAATGGACATGGTTCGAAATTCGGCGCAGGGACAGGCAAAGAATTGTCGTGAATATAAACTTTGGTTTACTTGCTGATTTCACCCATTGTGGTGTTTTTAACGCGCGGGCGCAACGCAGGGGATGGGGCGTGCCATAGTGGATGGCTTCGGAATAATTTGCAGCCCCATCCAATCTCTAACGTGCGCCGAAATCTCGTACACAATGGGGATTTTGCTTTTGGCTTTGCTCTGCAGTGCTTTTCTGAAGGGGATCAAAAAAGCGGCCACCGAAACGAGAAATTGTACACGAAGCCTCATGCTTAGCAGCAGAACGCCTTAGCCACTGAGCCGCCGTGGCGCGTTGGTTCACTTCCTGGTGCAGTCGACACAGAATAATAAGAAATACAAAACCTAAACGCACACACAGTGATAAAGCTTGCGACGATGTCAAATTCAAGAAATCATGGCTACACAAAAGGCAAAAATATTTACTCCCTTGAAGTACAAAATTTTCGCCTGAAGGCTGGGTCAGCACAGTGTGGGGTGGTGCATTCCAGGAACGTATGGCGCGTGGAAAAATCAGTGACGAAACACATTATTGTTAAAAAACCACTGATCGCCGTGTGTGGCGATGCTTGTTTCGTCTTTGGCACTTACAGTAAGCCGTGTCATAAACATCCAGATTTATTTTAAATGCGTTGTCTAACATCAGGTACGAAAATTGCATACTATGAGGATTAGTGTGGTTGGCCAGGGTGAGCAGAACCGCTCTTTTCAAATGAGCAGTAGCTGAGTCGGTACGCCTATAAATATTATAAATATGACGAACTGCCTTCCGTTGTACTCTTTCAACCACGCGTACATTTTTGTTTGGGAAAGTGAAACTGGCACATTCGCATATTCGAAAATTGGACGGATAAGCGTGGTGTACGATAGAAGTTTTCTTCGTGAGGGCGAATGACTAAGGGTTCACTGAAGAACAAGAACTCACTGAGAGCCTTCTTTGTAATATATTCGAAATGCGCAATCCAATTTAGGTCAGACGATATCATAATGCTATATATTTGCAGGCATCAACGTTGCAAAATGGTGCAGTTCGAAGCGAATACTAATAATTTTCCTCTGTTTTCCCACTGTTATTGACACAAGGACCGTTTTATTGCGATATATTTCGATTTTGCAATCTCGACACCAGGCTTCCACCATTTTTAGCAACTTTTACAGTTTTAATTGAAACTGGTAGCTGTTTATTATCAGGTAGATAATGCAACCATCTTCATACAATCTGATTTTTACTTCTCTAATGTCTGCGACGTCCTCAAAAAAGAGAAACAAGGAAGATAAAACAGAACCCTGTGGCACCTTTTAAATACGCGCACGGTTCCACACACATGCGCATCATATTGAACAAAATTGGTAGCGGTCGGTCAAATATCTTTCCATCCGCTGGGTTATACTTCATTTCCCAGTAAACTTCTAAGCTTTTGGGTAAGTTTGGGATAAAAAACTCGGTAAAAAGCTTTTCAAACGTGTTAAAAGTTCACGTAAACCTGGGACTCATCGATAATGCGATTGGCAAGGTAATGCAAGGTTTAAACCAGTTGTGTGACAGTAGATAGGCACCGACAAAAACCGTCTTGATCATAATGAAGAAGTGTATTTTCTTACACGTATTCTTTAAAGGATTTTTGAATAATGTGATGAAGAATTTTGCAGAACGTACACGTACTAAAAGTCGGTTTGTAATTTGAAGGACCAGACAATTCACCATTTTTGTGTATGGAAAGAGTTTTTGCAATTTTATATTTCAATAAAACTTCGCAATCTTTACGCGATTTGGAAAATTAAAAAAGACATATGTACACACTGGTTCAGTGTAACGCTTAAAAAAGAGGTTAGGAGTACAGTCGAGTTCAATAAATGTTCTTGCGCCGATGTTCCATAAAAGTGAAAGCAACCAGGCTCATTCAACTGAGGTGAGCTTAAAGTACTTGCGTTGAAATCCTGAAATAGAAAATACAATTTGTAACATATTCAGCAGCGAATGCAGACTCGAAAAAGGTGTTAACTAAGTTAGCTTTCATTATGGCATACTCCGATGAAACGAAAGTCGGGTGGTTGTGTTTAGAACCCAGATATTGCCAAAAATTAAGGGGGGATGTCTAAAAAATTACCTAATCACATCGTGGAGAAGTTTTTGTTGGCACTACAAGTTTTTACCTTCAATACCCGAGACAAGTAATTTGTTTTTCTTTGTACGCTTAGATGAAACTTAATTTCTTCCATTTTATCGGCCTTTTTATTTTCCGTTTATTCGGAACAACGTCGCGTGTGATCCAATAGTTGTGTTTGTTCTTACTTTTCCAACATGCGCAACAAAAGTGGCCACACAACTACCAAAACTATCTTTAAATTTAGCCGAAATATCCTCCAGCACGAAGGACCTGTAAGCACACCTTTTGAAAATGTGGTATTTGTGTGCTCTCAATACACCATAACTACAGCATCCTTCGCCGTGTGAAACGGGGAGACATAATTGACCGGTCCTTGATTTATGGTACCGTAAGCCAGCATGAAACCATCGCATCATCCGATAACCCCTCTACAGTTTCTTTTACGATTTTGTTTGATGGGAAATGATCACTAACCAAAATGAGATTTAGTATGGCAAATGAATGGCCGTGGTTCACTGGTTGGCGTGGCAACAAGTTGTGCGACAATAAATGACAATAGGTAACCGATCAGTTCGTTCTTCACAGCTATACCGGTAATCAGACATTCCCACAATTATTCGGTCAGAATAAAGTTCCCAGCCATGATTACTGCTCCACCGGTCACATGTGTGTGCATGTAGTCGTATAAAGATTATAGGTATTACATTAGTTCATGCGTGGTGCAATACTCCGCGCCAATGGATACAGTGATACAATTTAGGGAAACTTTACACCAGACCGGTTCGACGGCAGGAACATCCTACATGAATGAAAAGCTAAGGCCTTATCGTACCACAATTGCAACGCCACCACCGCTGTGCTCTCTATATTTGCGAACAATCACGTAGTCCGGCGGAACAACGGGTCCATTATTTCTTTAGGCAACGAAGTTTGCGTGACAGTTACGATGTCCATTTGATCCGCGAGAAAAATGGGCTTACACTGGTCAGCTTTGTTCACAAGACTTCATGCATTAAGGTTATTCCATGCCAAACGTTCCAGCTGTAAAGTCCACCTTCACGAATGTCTTAATTAAAAATTGTGGCTCATCCTGCATAGTGCGCATTACTCCCTCGAAGTATTTTAGTCCAAAAAATATTCTTTTTCTGGCAGCTTTTTTATCTCTACGGTGAAAGTAAAGCTACGTCTGGCAAAAAAATCATAAAAAATTAATTTCTCTTTTAATCGCCATCACTTTTGCGTGGACATCATGTTAAAGCCATAGATCGCCCTTTCAGCGTTTTTTTTTTAATTTTTACATTTTTTGTTCTCGTCACGCCGTTCCGAAATTACGCAATGTTGCTCATTTTCGATGTTTTTAGCGAATACAAGCACACTTTCTAAAAAAATGAATCATTTCTTTCTAAATATCAGCACTGTGGACCATTCGTTAAAAATATATTAGCACTGAAAACAGGTGAAATGTGCGAGAAAACATTTGTCAAACTTGGGAAAATTTCTTTTCTGGCCCAGATTCACTCCTAAATTGCGCATTGTTGTGCTCGTTGTAGAAGTATCGATCACAAGGCATTCGCTAGTACAAATCATAGTAACGTATCGCACTTCAATAAATGTGCGTAATGGCAGTTATCTTGCCTGTACTGCCTTGTCGTCGAATTTGGCATGCGTGCTATTCTTTGGAAAATTTCGCTTCTCTGGAAAGAGGTAGATAAACGTATGCGTCGTTTCTTCTATGTATACCGAACATAAGGAAGCGAACAGCGGCCGAATCATTGCGTTGAACAGATTCATTTGTACGCGTTAGCGGCAATGAGATACACTGATTGCACGACTCAAGTCCAGCCAGCCGCTGAGTCGACACGTAGTCGTAGAACGGGCGCACCAAACCAGGGCAAATGAAGAAAGCTCTCTCTCTCTCTCTCTCTCTCCCTCTCTCTCTCTCTCTCTCTCTCTCTCTCTAGCTCTGTCCATCTCTTCACGTCGTAACTGTCTCTCCTTCCCGTATTCACCCTAGGAAATACCATTGCTAAGGAAGTCATTCTTGCTGCGCGGAGCCGCTGTCTGGGGCGCATTTCATGAATGCAGACAAAACGCGTACGGAGAAGACGCTCTGTGAAACTGCGTGGTGAAATGTCGGTGTTTAAATTCAACTTTTTCTTCTCAGCCTAAACAAAAACTGTTTCAATTAAACTTTCTGAAATAAACTGCTATGATTTGTACTAGCAAATTCCTTGTATTTGATACATTTACAACGAGCACAACAATGCGCAATTTAGGGTGATTATGGGCTAGAAAAGAAACATTCCCAAATTTGACAAATCTTTTCTCGCACATTTCTCCTGTTTTCAGTGTCAATATATTTTTAACGAACTGTCGACAATGATGATAGTTATAAAAAAAATGATTCATTGGCTTAGAGAGTGTGCTTCTATTCGCTAAAAAAGTTAGATGATGCGCAATATTGCGTATTTTCGGTAGGGCGTAACGAGAAAAAAAATTGCAAAAATTTTAGAAAAACGCTGTATAGGGCAGTACATGGCTTTATCATGATGTCCACGCAAAGATGGTGGCAATTAAAAAAGAATTGAACTTTTATGATTTTTTTGCCAGAACTAAATTAGCTCTAATCAGTCGAGATAAAAAAAAGCAGCTAGAAAAAGAAACAAAAAACATTTTTTGGACAACAATACTTCGAGGGAGCATTGCGGGCCACGTAAGAATGAGCCACAATTTTTACTGAAGAAAAATGGCATTGGCATGGAATGACGTTTGGATGTTTGGCATGGAATGACCTATTAACGTTTACAAAGGTCACTGGCGTCGGCTTCTGGTGACAGTACCTTCAGTGGAGGAACAATTTTCGTTTTTTGATAAAGCAACAAGATCACCGTGATTGCTGTCCCAGCTTTAAAGTTTCCCGTATTCGTTACATTAACATAAACCAGCATCACATTTTCACCATTGTCTCTATTTACTTTTATTCTATCACAGAGTTTTTTTGTCTCGTATTGCATTGGAGAAATGGTCACTTATTGAGTACAGGAATCTTTCAGTTTAGAGCTGGTTTTGAATATTTCTGTTTTTGTGAGCCACGTCGTGGCTCGAGTGAAGATCGAATGGAAGAAACTAGGGTTTCAGAATTTAAAGGTTTATTAATAGAGAAAAATCTGAGGTTGCACAGGATCAGGACAGAGGAGCACGGAGAGAAAACGTCTGGTGCGGTGCACAGGCGTGAGGCGACTCTCTGGCGAACAGCAAGCAGACGTGAGAGAGTGAGAACGAAACATGAACAGTCGCATTGAGTCAGGGGCGCGTTCGTGCTCTGGAGGAGCTCCGGTCCTCGCGGTGCGGCCGTCGCCATAAATTGCGGTCGTCCTGCGCATCTTAGAGTGGCAGCTTCGGAGGTGTTGAGTGGCCAAGTGCCCCGTGGCCGTCCGTTTTCACTTCTCGGCGCAGATAAGTCTTGGAATCGTTGGAGCCAGCTGACACGCCCCTCCTTAATTTTGTGCCTGTCCTCAGGCACAAGTGTCCGCGTTGTTTGACGTCCGTTCGTATCTAGAGACGCAACTGTGCACGAATATTTGCGCAGTTGCTCGATGCTGGCGTTTTGTTTTTTTTTTTTCGTTGCTCCGGATAAATTTCGTTTACTGGGCGTTCGTTTCGAAGAGGTCGGTGAATTTCAAACTGACTTGATTTTTGCGTACCGTGGGATTCGTTTCGTCGGACGTGAACTTGGGAGAATTACGGCGTTACGTTGGTTACGTCGCTTCCATCGGCTATTTTGTCTGTGTAGCTTCTTGCGGGTGTGATGCGCGTGGGAACGTTGGCTTGCGTTTCGTCTCGTGGCGAGATGCGTTCCGTGAAAGTCGTGGAGTTCGGTGCGTTGAGGGCATTGTTTTGCTCGAGGTGTGCGTTTCGTACGGTTCGGGAGCCGTTTGTCCTTTCGTTCAGCCTGCGGTAGCAGGGCGTTGTCGTGAAGTGGTGCGGCTGATCGGACAAATTCGTTGCGACTCCTTGCTCGCCTTCGCCGTGGTTGCCCTCGGAAGCAAAGCTGTTGTGGGAAAATGGGCGTAGTTCTCCTCGTTCATTCGGTCCCACAATCGTTGGCGTCGTAGGCGTGGCTTCCTCGGTAGGGCATTCGATGCCTTTGTCTGGGTCGGTCGCGTTCGTTGTCGTTCTCGCCGTGTCCGTGTCGTCGCTCAAGCTCTTGTTGCTTGCCAGTTCGGTCGAAAGTGCTGCGGTCGGCATTCCTCTCGTGCAAGAAGGCTCGATGGCGTCTCGTTCACCTGGTGCCCATATGCTCGCGGCTGCATCCTCCTGTACCATGGAGGCGTTTGTCGGAAGAGTCTCGATCGGAGCAGCGGGCGCCGGGTAACTTGTACGTTCCGGCTCAAATGTGCCGTGTGCGCTGTGTGAGTAGTTGCTCGTAGACGGATTCACCTGCGCGAGTGCGATGCCGTTCGTTGGCTCAACCAGGGCTGGAGCAGCGGGTGCAGGAGAGCTCGTACGTTCCGGCTGGGTTGAACCGCGTGCGCTTGGCGTTTTGTTTTTCGTGGCAAAGTTTGTTCTTGCGGTTGTGACGTTCGCTTTCCAAGCCGGGAAGGCAGCATCGGGAGCGGAGGATGTCATGAATAGCATTTCCTCCGAGTGTGCTGGCTTGGTCACGTTCCGTGCGTCGGGCGGTTCGTTGGTCGTGGTCAGCGCCTCTGGTCTGGGTACGATGTCCTTCGGGGGCGTTACCTGGACTGGAACAGCGGGTGCGATGGTTGTCGTGCGTACCAGATCGGGTGCGTTCCGTGCGCTGTTCGTTTCGGTTGTGGTGGTGAGCTCCACCTATCCAGGCACGATGTCGTTCGTCAACTCAGATGCGGTTCGTGTAGTTTGCGTCTCGTTCGTCGGGGCCATGTCCACCAATCCGGGTGCGTTGTCGCTGGTTGCGTGGACTGGGGCTGGGACAGCATGTCCGTAAAATGTCGTAGGTACTGGATCGGTTTGGTTCCGCGCTCTGAGCATTTCGTTCGTAAGCTCCACCAATTCGAGTACGGTACCGTTCGTAGGCGAGGTCTGGACCGGAGGAGCGGGTGCCAGGTGCGTGCTGCGTTCCGGCTCGTGCGCGCTGCGTACGTGGCGCGTCTCGTTGCTCGTTGCCGGAAGGACCTGCGCGTTGGTGGTGTAGTTTGTTGGTTGGCTCGGTGTCAAAGCAGCGGGAGTTTGTAATCTCGCCAGGAATTCACTTATCTTCGCTTGAGTTCCGTGACCATGGCGATCACCTGGGAAAGGTCTGATGAGCGGGCGGTGCACCGTTTTGCATGCGTCGTTTCGTCCGCGTGCGTGCCGTTGTGCTTGCCGCGCGTGTCCGGACCAAGGTGTGGGTCGTGTCGTTGAAGGCTTGCCGCTGGCTTAGGCACGGTGGGAAGCGTGTGGCCGACTCTCGCCAGTTCTCTCCGAAGACGTTCTCGTTCTTCTCGCAGCCTCCCGTTCTCGAATAGCGGCGCTTGCAGGTTGGTCTGCCGTTCGTCGTCGTAGGCAGCCTGGAGTATCGTTGGCACATTCGTCCGTTTGGAGAGCTGGCGACGTTTTTTGTTGTCCTCGAGGAGACGCGAGACGATGTCGTCCTTACGGCCAGAGAAAGGGAGCCTTCGTGATCGTAGTTCGTTCACCAACTGCTGCTTCTTCATTACACACAGGACCTCGTGTTCCGTTGAAGTCAGGAGCCGGTCGATCACTGTTGACGTGGAGTCCGTCGTTGCCCCTCGTACGCGTGCCGCACTCACGTAGTCGTGGTGCAGTTCGTCCACGTCGTTCCTCTCCTCGCCCGCTCGTTCCGTGGCCTCAAAATCTGATCCTGTCGACTGCGCCGTGTGAGCTACGTCGTGGCTCGAGTGAAGATCGAAGGGGAGAAACTAGGGTTTTAGAATTTAAAGGTTAAAAATACAGAAAAAAATGAGGTTACACTGGATCAGGACAGAGGAGCACGAAGATAAAACGTCTGGTGCGGTGCACAGGCATGAGGCGACTCTCTGGCGAACAGCAAGGAGACGTGAGAGAGTGAGAACGAAACGTGAACAGTCGCATTGAGTCAGGGGCGCGTTCGTGTTCTGGAGGAGCTCCGGTCCTCGCGGTGCGGCCGTCGCCGTAAATTGCGATCGTCCTGTGTGTCTTCGAGCGGCAGCTTCGGAGGTGTTGAGTGGCTAAGTGCCCCGTGGCCGTCCGTTTTCACTTCTCGGCGCAGAGAGTTCTTGGAATCGTTGGAGCCAGCTGGCATTTTGTCCTGGTGGTTGGAGAATTTAGAGATACTGGGCCTCTTCTAATAAGAATCTGCAGTAGACTGTTTCCATAAGTCCTGACTCCTTTCTATATCTCAGGTATTTACTTTTAGTATACCTCAAATATTTCCTTCGATACTACAGTCACCAATGTTTTCGGACACCCGTTCTGCTGCTCCTGCACACCATTAAAGATGTGGGCAGACCTAGGGCTCCTGTTTTTCAGTTCGTTAAGTTTTTTTTGTAACGGCTTGAAGGTTATCCTCCAGAAGAGCTATAATTTTCACGTGCGCTGAAACCTGTTTTTGAAAACCGGTAATCTTTTCAAGTTCTTTATCTATCCGGCTAACATTTGGTGGTTTTTTGCGTTTTAAATTTTTATTTCAAGAATATCGTCATCCATGTCACTAGATTGCTTAGTGAGTGTCTCCAAGTCACATCCAGACTTTTCTGCAAGATCCATCCCAGTAGCATAAAGAAGCTGAAGGAAACATCGCACACTGCAACGTTTCATAGAGTGACCATGGTCACTGCAGCATGATTCTCCCTGACCTGATAGAAGAAGAGCAATTGGTTGGCCGACTTCATCCTTGCGTCGCCGCAGTGTCCACTGGCAGGTGGCCCCTGAAGATCTCTTATACTGTAGTTCAATGGTAGCACTGCCCATGCGCTAGACTGCCCTCCCGATGACAAAGTAGCGCCGCCAGGCGTGCAGAAATGATCCGTCAATGTCATCATTGCTGAGATTCCATCAGGGTTTGTTGCTGTGCGGATGGGTGTCGTGGACAGCTGGCATTGCGCCTATAGCGCGCGTTATTTGCTTGATATAAACAGTGATCCAGGCACGGCGTGAATGAACAAGAGAAAGTTGTTGGGGGATTGCACCTTGGTGTTGCCGCCGTGCCCGCAGTCTGTAATCTGAAGATGGGAAGTCCTCTCCCTGAAACGTTAGGAAACTTTTTGAAAAGCTGTTACCGTGCGTCTCTTTCGTTTTTACCTCTTTAGTTTTATATATATATATATATATATTGTATTGAACTGCGACTGATTCTCAACACGCCATGTTTATTCTCTGGCCCAACGAGCTCCGCGCTTCTTCTTCCTTTTCCAGTCAGCCGCCGTTCTGTTTGCTTTCTTGGTGGATTGGCCAGTGAAGATGCTCATAACTTTTCTATTGCAAACCTTCGCGCCTCTACACTCGGCCACACTGCGAGCACTGGCACCACCGAAGTGTTTGAATGCGCCTCTGGCTTTGGCTTTATGGTCGGCCCACCAATAGCTGAGCAGTTCGTTGTACGTTGTACATATATATATATATATATATATATATATATATATATATATATATATATATATATGTAGTATAAGTAAAGAGTCGGATACACAGCAAGAACAATAACAAACAATGTTTACTTACGTAGCGGCAACGGGACTTGCCTTCATCAGAGTAAAGTTACATGATTTTGCTGTCGCAAACATTTTGAACACATTTCTTGTATAGGTTTGCATAAAACTGTGAGAAAGAGCGGAAAATGTTTCGGAAATGGGGAGTGTGCATACAGTCAGGATACGCCTATGTTACAACATCAACAAACAAACAAGAAAAATAAAAAGGGGGGGGGGAACGAGAGAGAGAAAAAGGCGTCGTGTTAACAATGCAGCGTTCAAGGTTGCACCATGACGGGTCAACGTATGCCGCGCGGGCTGCAAGTTCAAACAATGGGGGAAACTGGACAACCGCGGTTTGAAAAGAAAGGGAAGAGCATACACTGATGTATTCAGTGACTGCTGAGACTGGTTCGGGGGGAAGCGAAGATGGGTGTGCACCCCGCGGGTCAAGAGAATAGATAGGGGGCACAAAAGAGCATTTCACAGAAGCTAGCAATTGAACAGGAAATAGGTAGGGTCACAAAAGGTTAAACATGAATAGATCACAAAGAGATCACAAACATGAATAAATCACAAACATTTTGAACACATTTCTTATATAGGTTTGCATAAAACTGTGAGAAAGAGCGGAAAATGTTTCGGAAATGGGGAGTGTGCATATAGTCAGGCTACGCCTTTGTTACAACATCAACAAACAAACAAGAAAAATAAAAAGGGGGGGGGGGCAGCGAGAGAGAGAAAAAGGGGTCGTGTTAACAATGCAGCGTTCAAGGTTGCACCATGACGGGTCAACGTATGCCGCGCGGTCTGCAAGTTCAGACAATGGGGGAAACTGGACAACCGCGGTTTGAAAAGAAAGAGAAGAGTATACACTGAGGTATTCAGTGACTGCTGAGACTGGTTCGGGGGGAAGCGAAGCTGGGTGTGCCCCCCGCGGGTCAAGAGAATAGATAGGGGGCACAAAAGAGCATTTCACAGAAGCTAGCAATTGAACAGGAAATAGGTAGGGTCACAAAAGGTTAAACATAAATAGATCACAAAGAGTTAAACATTCTTAAGTGATGGTGGGAACGAGGCCTCCCTCCCCAGGAGAAATGGCATTGTTGAGCCACATTAGGCTAATAAAGCTGCTGTATTAGGAGAGTTTCTGCGAATTCTGATGGCAAACTCGAGGGTAGGCATAATGAACATAGTTATAAAAATTATGAAGCCGCTAATTTTAATCGAGGGATAAGCACGTTAGTTTTCCGTAACTTTCATTAATTCCAAGCGTGGCTGACCCAAACTTATAAATGAGATAAGATTCCCAAACCTCGCGGTCGTGGTGCGTTTTGAAGGCGGATTCTAAAATCGTTGCTTTAAGATGTTCAAATGCATGCCCGGGACTGTTCACATGTCTTGACAGGGGCAAATAAGGGCAGCTTTTTGCATGAGAGCGGTGATTATTGAACCGTATTCGGAAGGGCGTTTTAGTTTGGCCGATATATTGTTGCCTACACACAGTGCACTCTAGAAGATATACGACATTAGCGGAGTCACAGTTAAAGTTACCTTTTACATTTACGTAGTAGCCTGAAGCCGTGGTGGTGGCGCGCTGTGTAGTGGTCATGTGTGGGCATACTTTACATCGGGGTTTATTGCAGGGCATGCAGGCACTAGTTGCCGGTCGGTTGATACGAGAGTTAGTAAGAAAGTCACCTAAATTTCTATTACGCCGGTAGGCAACGCGTGGTGGTTCGGGGAATATGCTTTTTAAGCGGTCACTTTGCATTAGGATATTATGATGTTTTTTGAGCACGGTTGACACTCTTGGAGCGGAGGATGAGTGGGTTAAAACTAAGTTAGTTTGCGGGTTCCCGTTGGGGGCTTTTTTCTTACAGATTTCGTTACGGTCTAATTGGTTGGCTCGCACAATAGCGTCGTCGATAACTTTTTCCGGGTATTTTTTATTGAGGAGGGCAGTCTTGAGTTCTCGACAGTTTGAGTCAAAGTCGGCTTGGTTTGAGCAAATTCTCCTAAATCGGTGGGATGGGCTGTAAGGTATTGCTGTCTTGCAGTGTCTGACATGGCTGCTTCGGAAGTGCAAATACTGCCGCGTGTCTGTCGGTTTTCTATACAGTTTAGTTTGAAGCCGACCTTGGAAGGTAGTAACGGTGACGTCCAGAAAGTTTACACTGTGTTCCGAATAGGAATGAGCAAGGGAAATACTAGGATGGGCTGCTTAATTGCCTCAATGAAGGTGAGGAGCTCCGCCTCACCGTGTTGCCAGATCATGAATATGTCATCAATGTACCTTTTATAGTACATTGGCTTTAAATTTTGGGTGTCAAGAAAGTTTGATTCGAGGTGAGCCATAAAGATATTAGCGTAGTTAGGTCCGATTCGAGTTCCCATTGACGTTCCGCTGACTTGCACGTAATGAACTCCGTCGAACTCAAAATTGTTATGTTCAAGAATAAGCCTAAGAAATGTTTGGAGAGCAGAAAAATCGATAGGTTTGTCGCACGATGACTGCTCATACGCAAGGGATACAGCGGCGATGCCATCTTCATGGGGGATATTAGTATACAGTGACGCAACATCAAGGGTGACTAGAAGGCAGTTATCAGGAATTTCAATTTTTGAGATGTCTGAGAGAAAGTCATTGGTATCCTTAATGAAGGAGGGAAAACTGGGCGGAATGTCGCAAATGAGGTTATCCACATAGCGCGAGAGGTTTTCGGTAACAGTGCCAATGCCAGAAACAATGGGGCGCCCTGGGTTGTTCACCTTGTGAGTCTTTGGGAGAAGATAGAATTTACCGGCTACTGGGCTTAAGGGGATCAGGAAACGAGCCGTGGTTTCATTTATTGTTTTATTTTTAACAAGCTCAGCAAGTTTATCTTTGACAATTTGCTTATAATCTTGAGTGGGATCATTGGGTAGTGCTTTATAGAACGTCGATACCGATAGTTGCTTATTGGCCTCGTTAACATGGTCGGTTTTGTCAAGGATTACGATTGCGCCTCCTTTGTCAGCAGGTTTAATAATTATGTCGGGACAGCTTGCGAGTTCCTCTAGGGCTTTCTTTTCGTTGGTAGTCATGTTGTGTTGGAACGAAATTTGTGTTTGGTAAGCTTTTCGCACATCGCGTTGGACAGCTTTGATGTACATGTCGAGGCAACTATCACAGTGTGTGGGAGGGGTCAAGTGCTTATAGCTAGGTAGGGTTCTGCGGGCTTCTTCCGTCGTGGGGTGATCGTAGAATTATTCTCGTAGTCTCATGTTTCTGGCGAAGTTATCTAAGTCCTTAAAAAGTTGAAATTCATCAAAACCACCAGTAGCCGGGCAAAAGTTTAGGCCCTTTGACAAGACGTTTATCTGAGCTGGGGAGAGGGTTATACTTGAAAGGTTCATTACATTCCCGGTAAGGTTTTCTTTTGTGACGGCAGGCGAGGGAAAAATATTAGTACAGGGATTTAACTGAACTGTTTGGGTGCAGTAGTCGAAGCATTTATTACAGTCGTAGTGACATTATCGGCCGTATTTTCAGAGTTGTGGCAGTTACTAGTGCCGGAGCTTGTTAGGTTCTTACGCATGTGGCCAGTGTTAGAAATCTTATCTCGGTTAAACTTTCGGTCTTTTGTTCTGGATATGGCGGAGGCCGTCTTAGATTCGTAGTTGCTTAAAAGGTTCAACTCTCTTTTGCTTAGTTCCTGACTAAGTAGTTCCTCTTTCTTTGGGAGAGAATGGGCCGTAGTTTCGTAGTGATTGAGGATTATTTCAGTTAATTGTAAGGATGCTTTATCGAGTACCTGTTTCCACTTATTCATGTTGGACGGGAGAGTTCGGTAGTAGCAGGTTTTATTCTAATCCTAAGACCCATGGGAGCGACCGCGGCAGTCAAGTACTGTGCAAGAGCGGAAACGTGCAATTCGGAACGTATGCGCTTTTCGGTGATTTTTCTTAGCTTTAAAAACTGTCTTGAAACGGGGAAGGAGGCCGCGTTACCTGTTTTTTTGTGTTGTAGTCAGTTGCTGCTATGCCGATTTTTCGAAGGTTGTAAGGGCATGTGGCACGGAGGGCTGGATTTTGGACCCCGGAACGTCCGGCGGACACGCTGCTGTTGGTTTTCGTGGGCTCGGTGGTCGCTGAAGATGCGGAGGTTGGGCGTGGCATGCTGCTGGTGCGGCGCTGGTCAGAGAGCTTCTTAGTGTAGCCGCGAGCGTTCCCTCGGGGTGTTGTGGCCGCTGCAGGTTTGCCAGTAGGGGTTGGCATGTCGCTGGCGCGACGCTCGTCCGTGGACTTCGGGGTTGGGGCGCCGTGGTTGTGGTGGATCTGGGGGGCGGTGGCGGTGGGCTGCTGGCACAACACTGCGTCGGGATAGAATTGGAGGCAGTGGTGGAAAGTCGCTGTCATTTGGCAATATAGCCGGGGCTGCAACTGGGTCGGCGGTGCATGCGAAGTCGCGCCAGCCCAGAGGATTGCAGCGCTGTTGCATGAAGCAGAGTGGACGAATGTGGCCGGCCAACAAGGCCACACCCTCGAAGCTCGGGTGTAAGCCGTCCGCAGCGAGTACTCGGCAGGCTGGAAGGTGCTCAAAGCCATGATCGACGAAGCGGACAAAGCGTGAGTGGCGGCAAAATTCGCGGAGAAGTGAGTTGAAACGGCGTGCCTTTTGGTTGCAGCAGCGAGCGAAGCGAGAGATGCGGTATTCGCGGCGGCGGTTAGCGGAGCGGGGAAGAATTTCCACTATTACGCCAGTCTCATTCTTCCCCGCTCCGCTAACCGCCGCCGCGACTATCGCATCTCTCGCTTCGCTCGCTGCTGCAACGAAAAGGCACGCCGTTTCAACTCACTTCTCCGCGAATTTTGCCGCCACTCACGCTTTTTCCGCTTCGTCGATCATGGCTTTGAGCACCTTCCAGCCTGCCGAGTACTCGCTGCGGACGGCTTCCACCCGAGCTTCGAGGGTGTGGCCTTGCTGGCCGGCTACATTCGTGCACTCTGCTTCATGCAACAGCGCTGCAATCCTCTGGGCTGGCGCGACTTCGCATGCACCGCCGACCCAGTTGCAGCCCCGGCTATATTGACAAATGACAGCGACTTTCCACCACTGCCTCCAATTCTATCCCGAAGCAGTGTCGTGCCAGCAGCCCACCGCCACCGCCCCCAAGATCCACCACAACCACGGCGCCCCGGGCAAGCGCCAGCGCCCCAACCCCAAAGTCCACGGACGAGCGTCGCGCCAGCGACATGCCAACCCCTACTGGCAAAACTGCAGCGGCCACAACACCCCGAGGGAACGCTCGCGGCTACACTAAGAAGCTCCCTGACCGGAGCCGCACCAACAGCATGCCATGCCCAACCTCCGCATCTTCAGCGACCACCGAGCCCACGAAAACCAACAGCAGCGTGTCCGCCGGACCTTCCGGGGTCCAAAATCCAGCCCTCCGTGCAACATGCCCTTACAACCTTCGAAAGAATCGGCATAGCAGCAACTGACTACAACACAAAAAAACAGGTAACGCGGCCTCCTTCCCCGTTTCAAGACAGTTTTTAAAGCTAAGAAAAATCACCGAAAAGCGCATACGTTCCGAATTGCACGTTTCTGCTCTTGCACAGTACTTGACTGCCGCGGTCGCTCCCAGGGGTCTTAGGATTAGAATAAAACCTGCTACTACCGAACTCTCCCCGTCCAACATGAATAAGTGGAAACAGGTACTCGATAAAGCATCCTTACAATTAACTGAAATAATCCTCAATCACTACGAAACTACGGCCCATTCTATCCGAAAGAAAGAGGAACTACTTAGTCAGGAACTAAGCAAAAGAGAATTGAACCTTTTAAGCAACTACGAATCTAAGATGGCCTCCGCCATATCCCGAACAAAAGACCGAAAGTTTAACCGAGATAAGATTTCTAACACTGGCCACATGCGTAAGAACCTAACAAGCTCCGGCACTAGTTACTGCCACAACTCTGACAATACGGCCGATAATGTCAATACGACTGTAATAAATGCTTCGACTACTGCACCCCAAACACTTCAGTTAAATCCCTGTACTAATATTTTTCCCTCGACTGCCGTCACAAAAGAAAACCTTACCGGGAATGTAATGAACCTTTCAAGTATAACCCTCTCCCCAGCTCAGATGAACGTCTTGTCAAAGGGCCTAAACTTTTGCCCGGCTACTGGTGGTTTTGATGAATTTCAACTTTTTAAGGACTTAGATAACTTCGCCAGAAACATGAGACTACGAGAATACTTCTACGATCACCCCGCGACGGAAGAAGCCCGCAGAACCCTACCTAGCTATAAGCACTGGACCCCTCCCACACAGCGTGATAGTTGCCTCGACATGTACATCAAAGCTGTCCAACGCGATGTGCGAAAAGCTTACCAAACACAAATTTCGTTCCACCACAACATGACTACCAACGAAAAGAAAGCTCTAGAGGAACTCGCAAGCTGTCCCGACATAATTATTAAACCTGCCGACAAGTGAGGCGCAATCGTAATCCTTGACAAAACCGACTATGTTAACGAGGCCAATAAGCAACTATCAGTATCGACGTTCTATAAAGCACTACCCAATGATCCCACTCAAGATTATAAGCAAATTGTCAAAGATAAACTTGCTGAGATTGTTAAAAATAAAACAATAAATGAAACCACGGCTCGTTTCCTGATCCCCTTAAGCCCAGTAGCCGGTAAATTCTATCTTCTCCCAAAGATTCACAAGGTGAACAACCCAGGGCGCTCCACTGTTTCTGGCATTGGCACGGTTACCGAAAACCTCTCGCGCTATGTGGATAATCTCATTTGCGACATTCCGCCCAGTTTTCCCTCCTTCATTAAGGATACCAATGACTTTCTCTCAGACATCTCAAAAATTGAAATTCCTGATAACTGCCTTCTAGTCACCCTTGATGTTGCGTCACTGTATACTAACATCCCCCATGAAGATGGCATCGCCGCTGTATCCCTTGCGTATGAGCAGTCATCGTACGACAAACCTATCGATTCTTCTGCTCTCCAAACATTTCTTAGGCTTATTCTTGAACTTAACAATTTTGAGTTCGACGGAGTTCATTACGTGCAAGTCAGCGGAACGTCAATGGGAACTCGAATCGGACCTAACTACGCTAATATCTTTATGGCTCACCTCGAATCAAACTTTCTTGACACCCAAAATTTAAAGCCAATGTACTATAAAAGGTACATTGATGACATATTCATGATCTGGCAACACGGTGAGGCGGAGCTCCTCAACTTCATTGAGGCATTTAACCTACCCCATCCTAGTTTTATCTTTATGGCTTAGCCCATCCTAGCCATATCTTTATGGCTCACCTCGAATCAAACTTTCTTGACACCCAAAATATAAAGCCAATGTACTATAAAAGGTACATTGATGACATATTCATGATCTGGCAACACGGTGAGGTGGAGCTCCTCACCTTCATTGAGGCATTTAACCTAGCCCATCCTAGTATTTCCCTTGCTCATTCCTATTCGGAACACAGTGTAAACTTTCTGGACGTCACCGTTACTACCTTCCAAGGTCGGCTTCAAACTAAACTGTATAGAAAACCGACAGACACGCGGCAGTATTTGCACTTCCGAAGCAGCCATGTCAGACACTGCAAGACAGCAATACCTTACAGCCAAGCCCACCGATTTAGGAGAATTGGCTCAAACCAAGCCGACTTTGACTCAAACTGTCGAGAACTCAAGACCACCCTCCTCAATAAAAAATACCCGGAAAAAGTTATCGACGACGCTATTGTGCGAGCCAACCAATTAGACCGTAACAAAATCTGTAAGAAAAAAGCCCCCAACGGGAACCCGCAAACTAACTTAGTTTTAACCCACTCATCCTCCGCTCCAACCGTGCTCAAAAAACATCATAATATCCTAATGCAAAGTGACCGCTTAAAAAGCATATTCCCCGAACCACCACGCGTTGTCTACCGGCGTAATAAGAATTTAGGTGACTTTCTTACTAACTCTCGTATCAACCGACCGGCAACTACTGGCTGCATGCCCTGCAATAAACCCCGATGTAAAGTATGCCCACACATGACCACTACACAGCGCGCCACCAGCACGGCTTCAGACTACTACGTAAATATAAAAGGTAACTTTAACTGTGACTCCGCTAATGTCGTATATCTTCTAGAGTGCACTGTTTGTAGGCAACAATATATCGGCCAAACTGAAACGCCCTTCCGAATACGGTTCAATAATCACCGCTCTCATGCAAAAAGCTGCCCTTATTTGCCCCTGTCAAGACATGTGAACAGTCCCGGGCATGCATTTGAACATCTTAAAGCAACGATTTTAGAATCCGCCTTCAAAACGCACCACGACCGCGAGGTTCGGGAATCTTATCTCATTTATAAGTTTGGGTCAGCCACGCTTGGGATTATTGAAAGTTACGGAAAACTAACGTGCTTATCCCTCGATTAAAATTAGCGGCTTCATAATTTTTATAACTATGTTCATTATGCCTACCCTCGAGTTTGCCATCAGAATTCGCAGAAACTCTCCTAATACAGCAGCTTTATTAGCCTAATGCGGCTCAACAATTCCATTTGTCCTGGGGAGGGAGGCCTCGTTCCCACCATCACTTAAGAATGTTTAACTCTTTGTGATCTATTCATGTTTAACCTTTTGTGACCCTACCTATTTCCTCAATTGCTAGCTTCTGTGAAATGCTCTTTTGTGCCCCCTATCTATTCTCTTGACCCGCGGGGGGCACACTTATCTTCGCTTCCCCCCGAACCAGTCTCGGCAGTCACTGAATACCTCAGTGTATACTCTTCCCTTTCTTTTCAAACCGCGGTTGTCCAGATTCCCCCATTGTTTGAACTTGCAGCCCGCGCGGCATACGTTGACCCGTCATGGTGCAACCTTGAACGCTGCATTGTTAACACGACCCCTTTTTCTCTCTCTCGCTCCCCCCCCTTTTTATTTTTCTTGTTTGTTTGTTGATGTTGTAACATAGGCGTAGCCTGACTGTATGCACACTCCCCATTTCCGAAACATTTTCCGCTCTTTCTCACAGTTTTATGCAAACCTATATAAGAAATGTGTTCAAAATGTTTGCGACAGCAAAATCATGTAACTTTACTCTGATGAAGGCAAGTCCCGTTGCCGTTACGTAAGTAAACATTGTTTGTTATTGTTCTTGCTGTGTATCCGACTCTTTACTTATACTATTTCTGCGCGCTTTGTGAGTTTATTTTTCTTTCTCTCTCTCTCTCTCTCTCTCTAAATATATATATATATATATATATATATATATATATATATATATATTGTATTGAACTGCGAGTGATTCTCAACATGCCATGTTTATTCTCTGGCCCAACGAGCTCCGCGCTTCTTCTTCCTCTACCAGTCAGCCGCCGTTCTGTTTGCTTTCTTGGTGGATTGGCCACTGAAGCTGCTCATAACTTTTCTATTGCAACCCTTCGCGCCTGTACACTCGGCCACACTGCGAGCACTGGCACCACCGAAGTGTTTGAATGGGCCTCTGTCTTTGGCTTTATGGTCGGCCCACCAATAGCTGAGCAGTTCGTTGTACGTGTCTTCTCGTTGGTTATGGCTGGCGGTTTAGTGCTCTTCCTTTCTGGCTAGTGCCAGAGCGAGGCTTAGTTCCATTGAAAAATTCTTTATGGCGTCTTCCAAAATGATCAGGTCTGGCTTTCCAAAAAAGCGTGTTATGCCGTCAATGTTCCTCGTTTGTATAAAGGTGTTCTTGTCTCGGATGATACTCTCGTCGTCTTTTTCATGGATGAAAAAGTCCATCTTCTTATCCTCATTCTTGCCTTCAGGAATCCAATCATCTGCTTCAAATATTGTCTCTAATGCGCCCTTGTCTGTGGCAGATGCACCCCTACGTTCGACTAGCTTTTCCTCTTTAGTTTGAGCGTTTGACACGGCCTCGTTGCTGGCTTCGGCCTCACCCTTTGAGCCGGAAAAGAGAGTTTTTATAAACGATTCAGAAGGAAGTGCTCCAGGGATTGTTCTCGATCGTCTTCTTGCGATCTGGTCAGCCAATGATGCGCTTGCGTGGGGGGTTGTTGGTGTTACTCGTCGCGGAGAACGTAACATTGTCTTTTAGCGCATTTTGGGGGATTTATGAGGCGGTCCCCAGCCTTCTACGACCTTGGGGGTCGTCCGTTTGGTAACCGCCTCTTTCAGCGACTTCAGTTCAGGGCTCACCTCTTTGCCGACCCAGCTCTTGGGGATTTTAAGGTTGTTTGCCTCCATCGGCTCTCGTTGGCCTTCCAGCAGACAGAGGTTGAGTGATGGCGATGATCAGCCCTGGGTCGGCGAAAACCTCTCTGAACCGTGAAGAGTCTACGGTGGCTTATCTTCAAGGAAGCCCTCCAATAGCATGGAGAAAACGGTTGGCTGTTGGCAGGTTTCGTAGGGAGACTCGACACACGGGGCCCCTTCTTCAGTCACAATAGGTGGCGCCTTGCTGGTTGCCTCCTCCTCCTTCCCTGCCGAATCACTTAACTCAGGAACAGGGCCCCTAGTGTCCGCAAGGGTCTGCATCGAGGCCTGCAAGTGAGGCCGATCTGTCCACCGAGTTTCGCGGTACTGCAGTTCTGCAGCGAGGCGAATAAAGTCCTGCAGGCCTAAATGGGGCGGCTTCCCCACCCAGATTGCAGCATGGAATGAATCAGCCAGGCCATCGGCGACGTGCTTTTTCGCGAGGAGAGACGGCCAGTGAAGGTTCAAGCATTTGAGCAGGATAGCTTTTCGTAAACATAGGTGACCACGTTTTCGCCAGGGCCATGGTGTCGGGCAAACATGTGCATGCAGCGGTCATCGTAAGTTCCCGGCAAATCCCCAAAGGCTGCAAAATGACCCGGTCCAGTTTGCCCAGGTCGAATGCGAGTGACCTTCGCACAGGTGCCATGCTCTGGCTGCGTCACGTAGGCGCTCTTATGCGAACAATTGTTTGACGTTTCCAGGCCGTGCGACGCGAGTGGCAATGCCGTCGATCTCCTGTACCCACAAAAGAATATCGACCTCGAAATCTCGCAATACCGGCACAACGTCCTTGCGGGCCGGCAATAACAGGCTCCGCGCGTCGGTGTATTCCGAACAGGGAGTGACGTCGAGAAGCCGTTGACACGACTCAGTGAGGGCCTGGGTAAGAGTGGCTGGCGTTCACAGCAGTGGTCGTCATTTCTGGAAATTTGTCACACATAAAGAAGAGTCAAAAGTGCTCAAAAATTACGGCGCGAACACCGGATGCAGTGGCGAGTCAAGAAGACGTTGGGCTCTGGGGAAACGTCGCGCCCAAGGCGGGCTCGCCTGGGACTGGACTGTCCTTGAGTTCGGCGATCTTGCCGGGACCGCAGCCCCACCGATGAACTAGGGCAGCAGGGCTGGAAGGCGTGCAACGGTTTGGCCGCTTCTGAAGGCCGTGAGTTCGGCTGGATCGCCGCGACGGAGAGCAGGTACGGAGGCTGGGTGGCCTCATGCTTGAAGACTGGTCGGCTGCGCCACTTTTAATGAACTGCGACCGATTCTCAACACGCCATGTTTATTCTCTGGCCGAACAAGCTCCGCGCTGCTTCTTCCTCTTTCAGTCAGCCGCCATTCTCTTTGCTCTCTTGGTGGATTGGCCACAGAAGATGCTCACATCCAAGGTGTCGTAACGGAATTTTTTCGGTTTCGGTTCAGGTTCGGGTTCAAGACTTTCGAGTTCGGTTCGGGTGCGGTTCCGAAGCAGCATTCCGTTCTGGTTCGAACCGGTTCGAACCGGTTCAAACAGGTTCAAACGGGTTCGAAGAAATAAGCAGGCGTGTTTTTTTTTTCGGTTAATTTTTTTAGCTTGGTTTTTGTTTTCTTGTCAAGTCGGTACAAAAAGAAAGTGATAATGAATGTTTCTTTGTGCAAATATTTTGTCTTGGCAAAACTAAAACGACCCTACAAGACTTTGATCAACTTTTTTGTAAATCTTCAGTGCTTGCAGAAAATAGTCAACCAACACATCCCGTACTTAGATTAGGGGGTCGCAAAGTGCCTCAGCCAAAAATTACCTCTCTGTTCTCATCAGATGCCTTAGGAACTTGCCTAAAATATTTTTCTCTCCTTCCTGGTCTTGGCGTTCATCGACCGCTGAAATGACGTCATTACAGCGGTGAAGCGGCTATTTCCCGGCTTTCCTTAGGTTGCAGAATAGAACGCATTTGATAGCCACTTTAAAAGAAAGCCACAAAAGCGAAGTAGAAACGGAAGGTGTATCCGCAGGGACTAGCAAATCACGCATTCTTGCTCTGTGCTGGCAATACCTATAGTTTTCGCAGTGCTTACAGATACGAAGAAGAGTGAAAGAGTTTATCGAAAGTGCTTATATAGTTATTTCTTTATTTAATAATTTTTTTATTCATTTATTGTTGCGTTTAACGCGCCGACGCAACGCAGGCGATGAGGCGATCCGTAGTGGAGGGCTCCGGAATAATTTTGACCACCTGAGGATCTTTAACACGCGCCGAAATCTCGAACACACGGACGTTTTTGCTTTCCGCTTACATCAGAAAGGCGGCCGTCGCAGCCGGGAATAGAATAATATTTCTTCTTCCTTATTGTCTTTGTGCCTTAGCCACTGAGCCACCGCGGCGAGTTTATCGAAAGTGTTGAAGAGCTCCTTTAACTGTACAAGTTACTGCAAAATGTTTTCTATGGTAGTATGACGAGTATGTCACACTAAAACCCCAAGTTTCAACGGGGCTTTATCTGGCGGGCCTTTACCTGAAAACAGACTGGCGTCGTCGTCAGTTTCCCACTGCTGAGCCTGGCAGGTGGCATTTCGAGCGATTTCCTTCTGCTCATATTTTCTCTGCTAACAAAACTGTTAGAAAGAAAGAACGGCCATAATGGCTAATTGGATGGCGTGTCATCGTTTTCATCATCACCAGGTTATATACGCCCACTGCAGGGCAAAGGCATCTCCCATTAATCTCCAATTACCCCGGTGCCATGCTAGCTGCGACCAATTTATCAGCGCAGACTTCTTTATCTCATATCCCCATCTAAATTTCTGCAGCACCATGCCACGCTTGCCTTCTCTAGGTATCCACTCTGTTACACTTTATGACCAACGGTTATCTTGCCTTCGCATTACATGCCCTGCCCAAGTATATTTCTTCTTCCTTATTTCTACTAATATGTCCTTAACCCGCGTTGGTTCCCTTACCCAATCGGCTGTCTTCTTTTCCCTTAATGTTACACCTATCATTTTCCGTTCCGTTGCTCGCTGAGTCGTCCTCAATTTAAGTTGAACACTCTTAGTGAGCCTCCAAGTTTCTGCCCCGTAGTTGAGTACCGGCAAGATGCAGCTGTCATACACTTTCTTTTTTAGAGACAATGATAGGCTGTCATTCATTATCTGGGAGTGTCTTCCGAAAGCACTCTACCCCAATCTTACCCTTCTAATTATCTCTGGCTCATGGTTAAGATCCGGGGTCACTACTACGATATATGGATGGCGTGAATAGGACGGCATTGGATAGGGAGCCACCGGAGATAGGAACTTGCTAATGGCACTTCAGTGACAGGTGACAACGATTGGACTCTAGGAAAGATAATAGCATAGTGAAGTCACAAGCAGCACTAATGATCACTTGTAGAGAGAGAGAGATAGCGCAAAAATGAACTTTAATTAAATAAAGGCAAAGTTTCAGAATGGCGTCCTCATTCGAGGGAGCCGAATCGACAGCCGTTTCCATCAAGAGCAGCTAAACTTCCAAGCCGGACCTGGCCAAGGCTGTCTTCCAAATCTCTGTGGAGACGTGCAGGTTGGGTGGATCTAGATTGGACTTGTCGCATCCGCCTACTATGTGTGTGAGGTTCCCGGGCTCTCCACAGAAGCGATAAAATTGAGAGAATTGTGTCCAGTCAAAGAGGTGAAGTCTGGGGGTGTGTGGGAAGGTGTATGCCCGCAGGGTGCGGAGTAATCTTTCCCGGTTAATCGGTAGCGATTTGTGCTATATATACACGTTTTGAAAACCCTTTAATGAATCTAAAACATGCATTAGGCAATTATTACTTTAGTGAGAGATGTCCACCTACGTTCTACGGGCGAGTGTATAGTGATGAGTAACTTCCTGATTTGTGAATGCAGCATGCATGCACTCGGGCTCGGCTTCATTAGCGCTGGCTAAGCGGGTCAACTCTCGAGCCACGAGGTTAGGGTTCATTTTGCGGGGATGCCAGTATGAGCTGGTGTGAATACAATCGTGACTGGCCTCGTTTGTGTTCCCTGCTTGATGATTTGAACTGTTGTAACATGCAATCGACCATTGTCAAAGTTGGGCCACGCCTACTAGGAGTCTTTTATCAGAGTTTTGGCGCCGCTTTGGCTAGGCGCACGTGCTATCGCCGCTTCCTCGGCTTGAAGGGGGCTGTGTTTTGGGGTGAGATGCTACACCTGTGGAAGGCTGCCGAACAGTAGCACGAAGAAAGAGAAGGTATCGAAGAATGCTATCGGGCGTCTTTTGCATCCAACCAGTTGATCGTTCCTCCTTTTCTTCTTTAAGTTTAGTTTTTTTCCCACAGCCTCCCCTCATATATGTATATATATATTTATATTGTATATATTTATATATATATAGATATATGTATTATTGCGGGATTCGCGTGCACATATCTCGTTTCTGTCGACGACGTCAGCAAGATGACCGGCGTGGGTACGCGCCGTTCGAACGCGACATTGGCTTTTCTTACGGGTCTCGACGTGGCACATATGGTTCGCCCCCGCGTCACCCATCGCCGCCCCCAACCTCGTTCGGCCCGCCTCGGCCCGAGCGTCCATCACGGCGACGCTCACCCTCACCATATTGGCGCTCTCTGTCTCCTCTTCGGCCCGCGACCCGCTCCAATGACAACCTATCGAAAAACTGCGCCTGCGGTTTCTGGCGCTAGTTTTTCGATTGGTTGTCATTGGTGCGGGTCCCGGGTCGAAGAGGTGACAGAGAGCGGCGATATGGTGAGGGTGAGCGTCGCCGTGATGGACGCTCGGGCCGAGGCGGGCCGAACGAGGTTGGAGGCGGTGATGGGCGACGCGGGGGCGAACCATATGTGCCATGTCTGGACCCGTAAGAAAAGCCAATGTTGTGTTCGAACGGTGCGTACCCACGCCGTTAATCGTGCTGACATCGTCAACGAAAACTAGATATGTGCAAGAGAATCCCGCAATAATAGCAGACGGGGCGGTCACCCGGGAAGGGTTGGCGGCCAGGGTTCATGGTCATGTAGTATCCCCGTGGCATGCTTGCTGCGGATATGGCTGTTAAGTGTCCGTGGGTCAGCGGGGCTTCCATTGGTAAAGGCGGTTTGGGTGCGATGGCGGAGTAGGACGGCGTGGGAGTCCTAGGACCAAGAGGCGTCGATGGCGTCACACCCGCAATAGATGCCAGGTCCTCTTTCACGAGATCACGCAGCTGAGGAGGTTCCGTGCGAAAGTGATATCGTGGGGCAGAAAGCGGGTCGCGGAGCTGCAGCACTTCACGAATGATTTGGTTTACGAGAAGCCGCAAGTATGTGTCCCCTCGTGACGGCGTAGCCAGAGCAGCCGGTTGCAGACGAACAGCCTGCAATTTTGTCCAGGCGCTGGCAGGTTGTGCGCACTTCGCTGACGCTCGTCGGAATTTGCACCGCGAAGGCGTTGAACGCGAAAGAAGCGATGCCCTTCAGGATGTGGCGAACCTGGTCGGCTTCTGGCATGCTTGCATCCACGCGGCGGCAGAGAGCAACGACGTCCTCTATGTATGAGGTATACGTATCGTCAGAGCGCTAAAGCCGAGTGGCCAGCTTCTGTTTCGCCTCGTCCGGCCGAGCGGCTGTCGTGCCGAATATCTTGCGCATCTCCTGGCAAAAGCTAGCCCAGTCGTCGCTGCGGTGTTTATTGTTCAGAAACCATGTTTTTGCCGCCTGCTCCAACGAAAAGGAAACCTGCTGTAGCTTCGCCGCGTCATCCCAACGGTTGAAAGCACTGACCCGAGCATACTCATCCAATAAGTAATCGACGTCTTCACGGCGGAGCCCTGCGAAATGCGGGCGGTCGCGCTCGCGGCAGGTAACGGCAAATGCAAGAGGCGCAGGAGTGGAGGCGCCAGCGTGGCTGCTTCCGGCCTCAGGCTGCATCTGTGTTGAAGGCAAACGCCGACCGGAATGGAGTTCCAGGGGTGCGCTTGGAAGGCGTTGAGGACGGGACCGAGGTAAACCTCCACCACTTGTAAGGCCCGTGAGCAACGGGTGAACCGGGACGTTTATTCGCGATCCAGTGGGTTCCGAACACCGTAACGAGAGCGATGATGATATGCACGAGGGAAGATGATTGGGTAATGTTAATGAGAATGATAATTTCACGGCGAGGGGGTAATTCGGGAGATTGCCCAGAGTCTATAAACAGTCCCTAAGAGTGTCCAGGCCGTGGTGACACGACATACGCGCTCACAATATACATGTTTTAAAAACCCTTTCATTAAAAATAAAATATGCATAGGCAATTAGTTATTAACTTTAGTGAGAGATGTCAATCTTAATATAGAAACAACATAACAGCGCAATACGGGCATAAAGAAAGACCTTTAATAGCATTCAGGTGGTCGTCCCATAACTTTGCGGCTACTTTTTGCGCGACAAAATTTCCTGATTGGTCGACGAGCAGAACGCTGCAAAATTTCCAATTGCCAAGGACCCTAAAGATATCATGTTTGGTCCGGCCGTATAATCCGCCTTAACTGAACCGCTAATTCCTGTAATCCAAATTAATCAACGCACCAGTCCCACTAATTCACATTAGCTCATTCACTCTCCTCACTAATCCACCCCAGTCTACCCGCTAACCCGCCTTAATCGACTTCAATCCATGCGCCTCTTTATTCTAACGTTGAGCAGATTCAAGATAACATAAAAATACTATCGCGTCTAGTTTAAAAGTGTGAATGAGAAGTTCCCAATTTTTGTTTTCAATTCTCATGTTCTCTTGGAGCAGTGACCAAAGGACACAACGGCACTGTGCAAGAAAAAGTGACGGTGACGTACAGAAGTTTGAGTGCTTTTGTCTCAGTGCTGTTTGTATATAGCTGCCCATTTGAACTAAAGTAAAATGAAGATATGTATTTATTGTTGATGGTGTTCCTGAAGGCCTTCAGAAGCGGACAGGGATGCATTCGAATTAATAACACATTGAAAACTTTACACGATTTTAAGCACCATGGAGATAGAAACCACGAAGAATATTCTATGATATGTTTCTTCGGAATATGGGTTATAAATTAACTCATGCTAAAGGTAAAAGATATTTGGGAGAGGTGGGCAGTACCTAACGCAAACTGATAGTATATACGGACAACTTTACATTAAGTTTAGGGTACGAATAAGAATAAGAATAAGAGAATAAGAGAACATGATAGCCTTGAGAACGGCAGACTGTGCAAAAAATTACACCATCTTCCTGAGGGGAACCCTGAGGGGATGCGAAGCATCGCCGAGTTCCAATCCACTCCAATCCAATGCCAAGCCAAGCCAAGCCAAGCCAAGCCAATCCAATCGAATCCAATCCAATGCCCCTCCGAGAGAGTGTTCGCTATCGGAGAGGAGAGGGGGTGAGCAGCGGAGAGCGCAGTTGGCGCGGCGAGAAGAATGGAGGAAGGGTGGACGCCGACAACGCCGACAACAACGCTGGATGGATGCAGGGACAAGGCGAGTGAATGAGATGCGCCGCATCTAAAATATATCGTGGTGCTGTCTGGTGAGTGGCAAAATATCTTCAGACGCAATGTAGGATACCGAAATGAAAAACTAGGAATGACATTTTTGAGGCTTCGGAACCGGCTCGGAACGGGTCCTTCAATTTGTTCCGGTTTGGGTTCAGTTCCAAAGTGGCGCAGAGAATACGGTTCCGGTTCAGTTCCGGTTCCTGGCAAAAAGTCGGGTTCGGTTCCGGTTTTCGGTTCGGTTCCGGTTCCGGTTCGACACTCTGCTCACATCTTTGGTATCGCAACGCCTCGCATCTTTACAATATATATATATAATAAATAAATCTATTGCTACAAGTCATGGTTAGGTTGTTGAGAGATCACGATAAGTGGGGTGGTTGAGCCGTTGGCCCCATTGTTGGCCATGATCGTTGGTGCTTGAGCAAGGTGACGTCCACTGCGAAGCTCCGTTGTGCGTAAAGCGTTACCCAGCACCTCCCACCAAAATGTATCGGGGAAGAGACTATATTTGGAGGCTTGGTACAGCGGGATGCAAGCATGAGGCAAGACGAACAAGGCTGATTGCGCGAGAGAGCCGTGATGACAATGACAGGGTCAAATGATGATGATCGCAGTTAGTCGCGTAGATTGTCCACCTTGTATCATGGGTCCTGCTCGCCAACAACCTAACCATGACTTGTAACATGCTCAACGTTTACCGAATGGTATATCTCTGGCTACACTGCGGCCGATAGGTGACCACCAAGTTTTAGCTTTGTGCCTGGACCCACCCCGAAATCGGGTACCAAACCACTTTAATTCCTTCTGTCGAGGATTTCGCCAACATGATCGCCTCCGACCTTCCCGAAGACCAAGGTGCCGCTCTACGCCATCTTTTTCGACTTCGATAATCGTCCTTTGGGTCAGACTACTGCTGTTCAATATCGTATCAACACCGGTGATGCCAGCCGTGCCCACAGCCGTCCATACCTTGTGTCCCATGCTGAACGACTGGTCATTCAGCAGGAAGTCGAAAGCATGCTCCGTAAGGACATCATCGAACCTTCGGCGAGCCCCTGGTCTTCACCTGTCGTTTTAGTCAAAAAGAAAGATGGCACCTGGCGGTCCAAGCCTTAACCAGATAACCAAGAAAGTCGTTTATCCCTTGCCGCGCATTGATGACGCACTGGACTCCCTGCATGGCGCCAAATATTTTTCATCTGTAGACCTCACGTTTGGATATTGGCAAATTTCTGTTGACGAATTGGACCGCGAAAAAACGGCATTTGTTACACCGGACGGCCTGTAGCAGTTTAAGGTAATTCCGTTTGGCCTAAGCAACGCCCCTGCTACCTTTCAGAGGATGATGGACTTGCTACTCCATGGCTTCAAGTGGTCGACGTGCCTATGCTACCTCGATGACGTGATTGTTTTTCCCCTACATTCGACACTCACCTCAATAGGCGTTCGGCTATCTTGGAAGTGTTCTTACGTGCACGCCTTCAGCTAAACTAAAAAAAATGTCACTTTGGTGGCCGCCAAATTAAGCTTCTTGGACACCTTGTAGACGCAAACGGCGTTCAACCCGACCCCTATAAAGTTCACGCTGTGCAGAACTTCCCAAAACCACAGTCGTCAAAATATGTCCGGAGCTTCGCAGGCCTCTGTTCCTACTTTCGTCGCTTTATTGCGAATTTTGCCGACATTGCGCGTCCTCTAACACACCTTCTTAAAAAGAATGTCACCTACGCATGGGGCCCCAAACAGGATGAAGGCTTCACTACGCTTATCGCTCTTACAACGTCACCACCCGTCCTGGGCCACTTCGATCCATCGGCACCAACCGAAGTCCGTACCGACGCAAGCGCCCATGGTATAGGGGCGGTTTTGGCACAACAACAGGCTGGCCTGAACCGCGTCATCGCCTACGCCAGCCGCCCCCTGTCTCCAGCCGAACGCAATTACTCCATCACGGAACGGGAGTGTCTTGCGCTTGTCTGGGCCGTCGCTAAATTCCGCCCATACCTTTGCGGAAGGCCATTTAGTGTTATTACAGACCACCACGCTCTCTGCTGGCTTTCATCTTTGAAAGACCCCACGGGCAGGCTTGGTCGATGGGCTCTCCGCCTTCAAGAGTATACTTTCTCTGTGCTGTACAAATCTTGACGCCTACACCAGGACGCCGACAGCCTGTCACGGAATCCTGTGGGCCGCCCAGACCTCAGCGGAGCAAGTTCTGATGTCTCCCTTTTTGCCATCTCCGACCTCCTGAACATTGCTGAAGAACAGCGCCGTGATGCATCATTACGCCTAATCTTTGACGGTCTCGAATGCGCAACACCTGACCCTTCTCTACGTGCCTATGCAATTCGTGATGGCACCCTCTATCATCGCAACTTCCGCGCCGATGGTCCCGAATTGCTCCCTGTTATACCTAAGAACTTGCGTGCGGCCATCATGCACCAGCTTCACGATGTCCCCACGACTGGCCATCTCGGGAAACCCGCACGTACGACCGTGTGCGACGTCGCTTCTTTTGGCCCGGCCTATACAAATCCGTCTGACGATACGTCACCGCCTGTGACCTCTGCCAAAAGCTAAAAACGCCGACCACGCTCCCCACCGGTCAGCTTCAACCGATCGAAATTCCCGTTGAGCCTTTTTTCCGTGTAGGTTTGGACTTACTGGGCCCTTTTCGTCTGTCAAAGTACGGAAAGAAGTGGGTGGCCGTCGCGACGGACTATGCAACACGTTTTGCCATCACTTGTGCCCTGCCTACGTGTTGCGCGACCGATGTTGCTGATTTTCTCCTTCCCAACGTCATTCTGCACCGCGCAGCTCCCCGTCAATTGCTCACCGATCGTGGCCGATACTTTTTATCCAAAGTTGTTGACGACCTTCAGCGCTCATTCTTTTCTACAATTTTCCACAGCATATCATCTGCAAACAAACGGACTCACCGAACGACTGAACCGGACCCTTACGGACATGCTGTTTGCCTACGTCTCAGCGGACCATCGCGATTGGGACATCGCCCTTCCGTACATTAAGTTCGCCTACAATTCTTCTCGTCACCACACCATTAGATTTTCCCCTTTCTACCTTCTTTACGACCGTGAGCCTGCTTTGCCCCTGGACACCTTACTGCCCCCTTCTGCCGCCAGGTCCACCGAATACACTCAGGATGCGATCACGTGAGCTACTTTGGCAAGGCAGATCGCCCGCGACCGTCTTCACGCATTATAAGCCTCTCAGAAGAGCAGATATAACTAGAGCCTCCGGCCAGTACACTTCCCTCCAGTATCATTGGTCCTTCTCCTGACACCATCCCATCGCGTGGGACGTTAGAAAAACTGCTTGCGCCTTATAGCGGTCCTTACCGTGTTCTCCGCTCGGTTACGGACGTAACATGTTAGATCACCCCCGTCCTTCCTTCACCTTTCCAGACCTCGCCTACTAACATTGTGCATGTGTCTCGCCTCAAGCCATACTGTGCGCCTTCATTGACTACAAGTTAGCGTCGGGAAGACACTTTTCCAGCGGGGAGTCATGTTACAAGTCATGGTTAGGTTGTTGGCGAGCAGGACCCATGGTACAAGGCGGACAATCTACGCGACTAACTGCGATCATCATCATTTGACCGTGTCATTATCATCACGGCTCTCTCGCGCACTAAGCCTTGTTCGTCTTGCCCGGTGCTTGCATCCCGCTGTACCAAGGCTCCAAATATAGTCTCTTCCCCGTAACAATATATAAATATAGTAAAAAAATGGGTATAGCGTCTAACAAAACTGTGTATTTGTCGACGTTGAGGTCGGATGCCGACCTTTATCAACACAATATTTTGTATGTCTTTGCACGTATTTATAAGCTCATCGTCCAACAAAGCCGAAAAAAAGAGAGGAGGATTTGGGGACAAAAGCAACAACACACACACTATCTCCGCGAGGTGAGGTAAAGGTAAAAAAAGAGAGAAATTGAAAGAGAAAACAAAGAAAACTAAACTAAACCTAAAACGCTGTCGTCTATCAGTCGTCAGCTTGTAGAAAAAGTGACAGGGACCGCCGACTTCACAAGGGCGCTGCTCTCCTCAAGAAATGAAAGTGCAAAGAAGTAACAGGGAGGATCGCACAAAATCACTTGGGAGGCACAGCCATCCAATGGTCAATGACATTGCGGGAATCGTTTACAGGAAGCGGTCGCAGCCGCACACCTATTTCAGTAACGCCAACCCTACAAATAAATACGAAGTCTCATTAAGATTGTAGGTACGATCTCCGCACTGTGGCTCAAAAGAGGCACGATTGCGCCGACCGGCAGGGCGGGCGGGGGCATTCATCATTCTTAAGTGTATTCTTCCGCCATGTCCGGGAACTCGAAGGGGTCGTCCCTGGCCATGAACCCGGGGCAAGGTGCGTAGCTAATGCTCTACCCGCACGCAGAGTCGCGCTGGTCCTTTGTTGCAATAAACGACGGCCAGCGCATCGATGTTGTTTGTGGTATATGCCGCCTCTGCGGAAACCCAAGAAAGGGGAATAAATAAATTAGGAATAGCTTGATTACATGTTTCAACAACACAGAGACCTACAATTTAGATAGGGGAATATTACGCAGCCAGATTTTCAACAGCCTGTGTAGATGACAGATTGCCCGGGCTGACATTCCTTCCTGCCTTTACGGTGTTGAATTTGTGAATAATGTAAGGTTCCCGTTGTTCGCGTTCTCTTGTAGTAGAAAAGCCATTCTGTAAAAGTGTACCTTTAATTGAATTGAACGGGTGGTTTTTGGAATTAATATGTCGGGATAAGGGTAGATCCGGGAGTGAACGAACTTGTGCGCGATGGTTGTGGAAGCGCATGCACAATTCCGTGTTCGTGTGGCCAATGTATTGAATTCCACGAACACCGGCCTCCAGAAGGTACACCATATTAGAAGAGTCGCAGTCGAGTGTCGCGTAAATTAGATGTTTGAAATGGTAGTTGGTGTTTTCTTCCACCGTGTTTGTCCGATGATCCCGTCCTGTGCCATTTTGACGATACAGCGCCTATCATCCTGCATACTGATGCCAGCGGGTGCGGCATTGGCTCTGTTCTTCTTCAGAGTGACACTGAATCTAAAGAAAGGGTGGTAGCATATGCTAGTCACTCACTGTCACTCGCCAAGCAAAATAACGCTATTACTGAACAAGAATGCCTAGCTGTTGTTTGGTCAAGTTTCGCCCATACTTGTGCGGCCGTCATTTCACCATCGTCACAGATCATCATGCCCTCTGTTGGCTCTCAACTATGAAAAATTTGTCTTGGCGCCTAGGCCATTGGGTCTTGCGTTTACAGCAGTTTGGCTTTACGGTCGTGTTCAAGACCGGTAAAAAGCATTTCGATGCTGACGCCCTGTCGAGATGCCTTCTATCTACTTCCTCGTCTGCTACCTTCCCCAAGCCACGCCAACCACGTCTACCGATGGAGCCTATCTGCCACTCTTCAGTGGATGCGTTTACGGACCTGCCATCGATTCAGCGGCGGGTACGTAATGTCGGACTATATTCGACCGCCTCAATGGATCTGCCCGACCACCGAATAGCCGGCTTCGACGCCAACTTAACAACTTTAGGCTGAGTGATGGCGTACTTCGCCACATGAATCGCCATGCTACAGTCTACAAATGGGTACCAGTTGTTCCTCGTGAGCTTCGTCTTCGCGTGCTCAAAGAACTTCATGATGACATCTTGGCTTTGAAAAGACCTACGACCGGGTCCGCAGTCGGTTTTTTTGGCCAGGCTTATCCACAAGTGTCTCATAGTATGTCACATCGTGCGCCCCGTGCCACAGCGCAAGCGATCTACGTCCCCTCCCACTGGATTGTTGCACCCGCTTCCCTGCCCATCTGTTCCTTTTGAAGCGGTGGGCATAGACCTTTATGGGCCCTTACCTCCTACATCTAATGGCTGTCTCTGGATCGTACCTGCGGTCGACCACTTGACTCTACACGCGGACACTGCTTCCCTCCCGTCTGGCTGTGCTCACGAAGTTGCCGACTTCACCTTACGCAATATCATCTTGCGACATGGAGCCCGTCGGGTTTTGCTGAGTGACCGCGGCAAGACATTTCTTTCTCGGGTCCTTGCCGAAGTTCTTCGTGCTGCCAACACCATTCACAAAACTTGTTGTAGTTATCATCCCAAAACATATGGCCTTACAGAATGCTTCCACCGCACTTTGTCCGATATGCTGTCTATGTACATGAGCCCCGACCACAGAAACTGCGACATCATCCTACCCTTTGTTACGTTTGTTTACAATTCAGTGGTGCAACGTACGACGGGTTACTCCCCCTTCTTCATTGTTTATGGCCGCCAACCCTCTGTTGCACTGGAAACCGCCTTTTTCTCTGCTCCGGTCCCTGCCCCTTCACCATTTCATGAACAGTTCGCCACGCGGATCACCCACTGTCGCCGCATGGCAAGACTTCACGCGGATTCGAGTCAGCAAGAACGGAAGGAAAGATACGACGCATCACATCGTTCTGTTAAGTTCTACAAAGGGGATGAGGTACTAATTTGGACTCCGATTCACACATCAGGCCTCTGTGAAATGTTTCTTCACAGGTACCTAGGTCCCTACGTCGTCGTTGAACAAGTCTCTCCCGTCAATTGTCGCGTTTCTCCAGTGGTTATCCCAAGGGACCGCTGCTGCCGTGGAACGGAAATCGTACATGTCTCCCGTTTGAAGCGTTTCAACCGTTGCCAACCATAACCGCGTGCGGCCAGGCGGCCGCCTTTAGCCGAGGGGGAAAATGTGTGAGCATTCGCGGCGTTCCAATAATGCCATACACAGTGCAAGCGATACCGCCACTATCATGGCCAGTGTGCACACCAAAGAATCCGCTTACCAACCTCTTGTCCTGACGCTCCATCGCCATTACCATCTGTAAATATTCTCCATCATAATCGTTGGGCTCGCGCTTCGCGATACGTTCGCTCCGAGCAGGACAATAAACGTCGTCTCCAATACCTCGTCCTTCGCTGTCTCAATATATATATATATATATATAATATATATATACAAAAATATACATATATTTATACATATATATATATACATAAATATATATATATATAATAGACGCCAATCCTAACGGTCCTGTCATCAGGCTGTTCAAACTTTTGACCCGCTACCTCCTCCGACCAAGAAGATGACGTGGCAGTAGTGAAAGAACCGGGAGCTCGTGTATAGAATCTGGCAGGAACGGCTCGGAAGCTAGCGAAATCGCCGATAAGGGTTGTCTTACGCCTTGAGTTTTGCTTTTCGGCACTCGTGGCTCAACATTTTTTGGTGCTGACGACCCGAGAGAATGGCCGGGACCTGCTGAAGGCTTCGAGAAGACTGAGAAATATGAAGAATCTCTAGTGCAAATGAGCGTCGAGGCGGGCGCAGATTACCAAGCTCATCAACAAGACAAGTGCCATTTTGAAGGACAGTTGTGCTTCGCTAGACCAACTGACATTGTTGTAAGAAAGGCTTAAAACAAACAATGACGAAGTTAACAAGGTCAAATATAAGCTCGAAAGATATATCGAAGATGGCACGTTCCAGTCTGAGTAAAATAGCCTGGTTGAGTATTAAGACCACGCGACACGCATCCTTACCGAACTGAAAAGCAGAAGTGGTTGTTGGTCACAGTCTGCGATGGTCATTTCAACGACTGCTGATAACACGAATCCTCAAGTCGTCACTCCCGAGAGAAACGGAGCAAGAGTTCCGAAACTGACATCGCTCTCTTCTACAAGAATTCGCGCGAGTGGAACGAATTCTGTAGCAGTTTGATTAGATGATCATCCAAAACTGCGGTCTGACTGTATCCGAGAAATTCAAATTTCTTGCAATCTTTTGTGACGGAAAGGCTACTTCAGCTGTCAGTTATTTACCAACTACTAAAGCTTTCTAAAAGGGTGCTATCGTAATGTAAAAAAAGGCTTTGTTGAAAAGACGCGTCTTGAGGAAGAGTGCTTCACCAGACTGCGCATACTGAACCACGTCAAGACATCTACCGACACAGTGAGGTTTCGGAAGCTCTACAATTAGGTGCTCGTCGATATTCATGGCATCGAGACTCTGGTTGCAAAAAAGTCTTCATTGTCATCGATGCGCTGGGGCATTCTTTTCCGGGCTCTACCCCATGACATTGTCGTCCAGTACCACCGCAAGTCAGCCAAAGAAGCATCTACCCAACGTACAGACGCCTCTCAAGAAGAGACTGACCTGGACCGCCTGTTGACGTATCTTGGCATGGAGCTGGAAAGCGTCGAGAAGAGCAATTTTAAAGACCATCAGGGGCCAGGAGCATATGCCAGGTCATATCGAAGTCAAGGGCTTCCATTTCCGTGACCAGAAAGCGACATCGTCCGTATCGCACAACCACTCCAACAAAGTGCCCGAGAGCTGTGCTTTTTTATGTCGACGCAACACCTGACAGAAATCTGCAGGGCAGATATTTCTTTGCAGCAAAAAATTAACGTCTGGCCAAGGTTATGAGATGCTTCCACTACATATGAAAAGGGCGCAGAGCCAGAGATTGTCATCGGAAAGTGTCATGTGGCAAGTACGTCAGTCGTCATGCTTCGAGTATGTGTGATCCCGACAGAAGGCGTTCACATGTACAAGGGATACCGGGGGACCCAATGCAAGTACGACGGTGTGCGCGTTCTTTCAAGCTGGCAAACGAGTGGTCATTAAACAACGGAGCCCTGTCGTTCTTCAAACCTTTCGGTGAGTGACGATGCCTGCAGTGCGCACGCATCGTCACTCGGCAGGCATCGGCAGGCATCCGTGAGCAGTCAGTGACTATGCCTGCAGATATATCAGAGGAGTTTTCTACGGCGGCAGCCAGCGCACCTTTGTGAAGAAGGAACTATGTGGGCGTCTTCGACCGAGGAGCATTCGCTTCACCATGATTGCGCTGGATACGCCCGCCAACGTGAGTACCCAACCTGCTACAGAACGTCGCGTCGTAGACATCCGGCTTTTTAGCCAGTTCACGGGCAGTTAAGTTGTGTTGCGGGCCCTATATCTTGTGATACCCTACATCTGCAACAACATTGAGCCGACTTGCATGGAATCATCCTTCATTGCGACCGCTAAATATCCTGTAAAAGCATTGCCGATGAAGTGATGCAGCCGACCGTCGTAACTATAGGTGACAGAATCGTGCTGATAGGTTCACACCAGATGTGGACAGTGCTAACCTGAGAAGTCTCGAGATTTGAAGAAACCAAAAGCCTAATTAAAATGGATTCCAAATTCGAATGGACCTTCTAGGGTACCAGAACACTTTAGCAACAACCACCAAAACCTCGCGCATGATGGTTTACGTTCTAAGAACAAATGCAGTCCCGTCAGACAAGATTTTCCGCTCAATTTCTGAGCTTGAGAACATGGGGATATCGGAATCGCTCTGCGAATGTTCCATCAAAACGCAACCATTCAGGGCTTCAAAAGACCTTTCGTTTCCTAGATGGGCGGTACGAGGTTGCTCTACCCTAGAAGGACGGCTTCGAGCTCTCTAACAAGCAGGTTGCCACCACAAGACTGCAACGACTCTTATGCAGGCTGTCCAAGAATGAATTACTGATAAAAATGTATGACAAGACGATCAGAAAGTACCTCGAATGACTACACGCTTAAGTAGTTGAAACCTCTCCATAAAACACAGAGAAACTCCACTACATAGAAAAGTTTGGGGTTCGGCCTGTTGCTAAATACTTGGAGAACGGTGAAAACCAGCCTTAAAGACGCGAACACAAGAGACAGCAGACACACACACGGTGGGACTAGCAACAGTTTAATGAATAAAATCCGAAGGAAAGGCGAGGTCAGGACATGCGCCGTAAAAAAAGGTAAGCTGATAACGCAGTTCAAATTCGGCTCTTCTTCAAATATTTAACTTCTTTACGTGATACTGTTAGTCAGGGGACACTCACGCACTTATCATAACCATGCTTAAGCATTTGGTAAGCTTCGATAAGCTCCCGCTCGCAGTTTGTGGTTCTCCTACCAATTATTTGTGTTTTGTCAAAGAAGGGGGAGCATCCACAACTTCGACAATAGACAGGCAAATTTGCCCCTCCGCCTGACGTTACCGAAGTTTCATGTTATTTCAAACGAACGTTCAGATAGCGTCCCGTCTGACCAATATGCACTTTATCGCACTTCAGCGGTATGCGGTAAATCACATTTGTCGTGCTTTCGTAAATTTTGTTGTATGGTGGGTAGTGCATATGTTCGTTTGTTTGCGCTTTTCAATTTTGGGACAAAAGCTTGCAGGCTTACACGGTGCCGAAAACACTACGTGTACCCCATGTCTGGTGGCGACTGTTCGATATTGTGGGAGATCTTGCGAATGTACGGGATTACTTCCACTTTCTGAAGTCCTCAAAAGCACGTGCCTGTACCCTCCTGCCCGATTCTTTCTCATTTTGTATCACTTAGGTTCGGCTACCGACTTCAAAACAGCATCAGGGAAACCAGCCATTTCTTAACGCTGAACTTGTTCTCCAAAACTTTGTTCCATTGAATGGTGACAGCTTTTCCTAAGGGTGGTGCTAAAACACAGCGATGCTATGCCACACTTGAATAACTTGGAATGACAAGACTCGAAAGGTAGAAGCTGTTTCTTAGTGCGGGGGGGGGGGCGTACATCCAGCACACGTGTCTAGTAATACAAAAGGTTAGTTTTAACTCTAAAAACGTTATTTCTGCCTGTGAAGCGGGTGCTTTAGTAAACTTTCACGCTGTGCTACACGTTTTAAAAGAGCTAACGACATCACGTGACACCACTTCTAATTCTGCATTGCTCTACAGGTTTAACAAAATGAAAAAAATCGTCACCATACCTATAGACGTTCACAACCCCACCGTCAACCGAAGTGCTGTTCAGAACATCGTCAAATTTGGAAAGAAAAATATGGCACAAAACGAGTGCAACACTCGACCCTATACAGATTCCGCTCTTCTGGTGAACAAGTTCAGCGTTTAACAATGGCTGCATTCTATGATTCTGTTTTGAAGCCGGTAGCCGAAACAAAGTTAAACAAAATGAGAAATGAATCGGGCGGGAGGGTACAGGCACGCCCTTTTGAGGACCATAAGAAAGTGGAACTAATACCGTACGTGCACAAGATGTCGCACATTATCAAATAGGTGGCCGCAAGACATGGGGTACAAGTAGTGTTTTCGGCACCGTGTAAGCTGGCAAGCCTTTGACCCAAAATTGGAAAGCGCAAACCAAAGGACATATGCACAACCTGCCATGCCACAAAATTTACGAAGTGCACGACAAATGTGATTTACCGCATACCGCTGAAGTGCGATAAAGTGTATATTGGTCAGGCGGGACGCTGTCTGTATATTCGTTTAAAAGAACATTAAACTTCGGTAACGTCAGGCGTAGGGGCAAATTTGCCTGCCCATTGACGAAGCTGTGGATGCACCCCCTTCTTTGCAAAACACAGCTAATTGGTAGGGGAACCACAAGTGCGAGCGGGAGCTTATCGAAGCTTACCAGATGCGTAAGCAAAGGAATGATAAGTGCGTGAGTGTCGCCTCACTAACAGTATCACGTAAAGAATGTCAATATTTGAAGAAGAGCCGATTTTGAACTGCGTTATCAGCTGACGTTTTTTCTGTGAGTTTCTACGGCGCATGCACTGACGTTGATATTTCTTCGGGTTTTATTCATTCAACTGTTGCTAGTCCCAGCATGTGTGTGTCTGCTCTTTCCGTGTTCGCGTCTTTAAGGCTGGTTTTCACCGTCCTCTTCTACTACATGCCTCACAGAGAAGTGATAAGGGAGCAGGCCCTTCCACAAACGTGAGGATCGTGTTCGACGCGTAGTCACATGCCAGAGGGTGTAATTAACTGAAAGAATACCCTAAAAGAGTTGACAACTTGTACCAAGAAATGGGAAAAATTCTTCTCCTGTTCAGGACTCACCCCATCGCCATCATGGCTGACATAGATAAAGCCTTCCTTCAGATATCTAACAAAGAAGATGACAAGGTTGCGTTTCGAAGGAAAACGTTGCTTACAGTACGTTGAGGATGAGCTCCTGGAATGGCGAATGACGATAGTTCCCTTCGGAGGAACATGTAGCCAAATCGTGCTTTGCGCAACAGTCCTTCACCGCCTAAAGAATACGGTTGAAGATAATGCTGAAGCGGCCAAATTGCTGAGCCAGGCATTCTACGTCGATGACCTGGTCACTGCTGCCGCCACAGGGGCCGTCAAGGTTTGCATTGAAACGCAAGAAATTATGGAAGTGGCAGGAATGGCACTGAGGAAGTGGACGAAAAACTAGGTCCAAGTCAGGGAGTTTGGACCGAGTCAGGGCGACGAGAAAGGAAATTGTTGTTCTTCAAGAATATACGGTACAGGTCCAAGGAATCACTTGGGATTCTGCGAAGGATACCTTCGGTTTTGTTCTCACTGACCTGATGACAATTTGAAATCAAAAGCAAACACAAAATTTTTGGTCTTGCAGATGGCTTCGCGTGTTTTTGACCAACTCGGATTTTTGTTAGTTTCACCATAGTGGCAAGGACGCACGTTCAGAAGGTTTGGTCGCGCGGCATCGCTTAGGACGAAGACTTACCGCAAGATGTGCGATGTGAAGAGGACGAATGGGTGCGACAGTTACTGAAAATAGGCATTGTCACATTTCCTACGTGTCCTGCCTTCGACCCACCATACCACTGCTCCCTTGGTCAAAGGGCGACATTAGGGGATTCCAAGACTGCTAACGGCCTGAAAAAAGAGACGTGATACTGTTTTTACGCTGACACTAAGAACACCTAGACAGGCATTGCTGCGTTACTTTGCGCAAATGAGGCCAGTAAAAGCTTTGCCGAAGCGTATGTATGATGCGGAAAAGGCCAAGCTCACGTAATTTATCTTCGTCGTGAATAGGGCAGAGGACAAAATGTCGGAACTTGCTGGTGAGGACAACATGAAGGGGACGCGCGTTATCTTAACAGTAATTCTTCTTGAACAACACGCTGTTGCGACCGACAAGAAATGCCTTGTAAATTAATTTCTTGTATTCTGAAGATCTACTATCACGCGATAGAATACAATTTTCCTAGCCATAGTTGAGCACCTTTTTCAAAGCCCAGCCTTCTCGCAGCGTTTTTGGGAACCTAGGCTGTCACTTATGCAGGTAAGTATACCTTTGGTAAACACCTTTTAAAGAACTAAGCGTGGTCTAGTGGCTCTATACTTTTTGAGGTCTTAGGGATCTCCCTTCTTTTGAATCAGAATATTTTGCCGTTCTTCGAGGCTATGGACACTTTTTGGGTCTTTAAGCATAACGAAAATTCTACAACACGTTTTTCCAGCGCAATATTTCCTCCCCCTGTTAAACATCCACGTGTTTGTCTTTGTCATCTGCACTCATTACTTATTTTTGTTTTTGAGTTCCTTTTTCTATGTCTTCTCTATTAGTATTGAGATTTCGCAGATTTAGCTTGTACGCGCAGTAGTTTTTTCTGGTGTAATATCGCTGACGAACAGGATTGTCTAGAATTATTCTGCTACCGCCTCATCTTGTTGAACGTGCGCGTTATGTGATCCTGCTCCTCTCTGTGTGCGTACGTCATCTTTTGGCCGACTGCCAGCTTTTTCATAGTGTCTTCTGGATTACCCTCGCAGCGTTTCCAAAATCAAAGCCATGTTATATCCATGAATATTGCCCGCTTTCCTTAGGTAATCAGCTTCAACGTTTCAGGCAAATTGAATGTTATGTTTTAGAATTCCTTCTTTGGTTTCTTAGATTTAAATTTGTCACCTAAATGTTGCTTCTCCACAGCTGCTGCTGAGTCAAAAACTGCCAATGTTAGCTTATCATTTATCCTGTCTATACCTGGTATTCGTTGTTAAGAAGAGCGAATTTGTTTTTAAGATTGATGGCAAACTGCGATGATCTTGTTAGGTTTCGGTGCGGGGCTTCGCACTTTCCACCTGTTTCCCTCTTTCTCTTTTGAGTTTCAGCCTTACCTCGGGTGTAACCATGCTAAAAAAACTGTTCTGAATTTTACTTAGCACCTCTACATCTTCCAGAATAACTGGCATTCAACTTACGATGCATCCGAATTTGTTTTTTGGTGCATCTTAATTTTTTCCGTCTTGATGTTGATTCTTTCGTTTCCAGAATAATGTGTTCAGCAACCTGAGAATACTGCTCCCCACAAAAGCCCGCAGTGTATCTTTTGGACGGTTGCGTTTGTCTATGCCATTCTTTCCCACTTACCTTTCTCCCATTTTGTTCTTAACGACCTTTGCATTAGGGTCTTCCATCACAATGGTTATTGTGTTATATAATTGAGTGCTCATACTATGTCCTTTTAAAAATTCAGTACCTGTTGATCCTTATATATAGTGTCCGCGCATAGGCCTCTGCCATTTTTAACCTGTATCTTACTTTAGCAGCAGAGGCGACACTTTAGGTCAGGACGAAAAATTCCTCCGCATGTTGTGATACTTCTGTGTGAATTAACAATGAAACCCATTGCTGTTTCTTGTAATACGATATAGAACAATGTAGGTTGCGCTTTTTTGGTCCTAATTGGAAGACCAAGTCCGTTCTTCCACTTCATGCTCATTACTGGCCTACTTCTTAATGAACACTGCGGAATCACTTGCGCGTTCATGCGTGATGCTGCGAAAACAGCACCACGTTTGATTGATATATCCTGATAGAATCACTGGTTCTTGAGTATGCACGGCGTATACTGTTTGGTTAGTACTGATGAAAGGTAGAAGTATTCTGCCCGATGGGCCCCGCCTTGAAACATGTGTTCTTGAAAGGACCTCAGCATGTGCACTGCGTTGTGGCAAACATTCGCCCACGCTGCGCATATCTACGTAGTTTAACTGGCCGTAGTTATAATTTGCGGCACTTTTATAATAACATGGAAGATGAACGCAATAACACGTCCCCGTTTGCACCGGCTGGTATAGTATACCGTGTGATATGCATCGGGCTGATTTGTTAGCAAGAGAGCGTCACTGCATATCTTGTTATCGATCCCGCCTGTCATATCGTCCCGTGTACCTGGCAATCTCTCACATTTGTGTTTAAATCTCTAAGGAGAGAAAAACGCAGACTACAAACGCAACATGACACAAGCCTAGCATGAACACAAGGACAGATATTCACAGTGTAAAATGACTAAAGAAACGTAAAACTTTGCATGCCAACGCATCTGCAGTAAAGAAAAACGCTGGCATTAGGCAAAACTTTACTAGTCTAAAATACAATAAGGAAAAACTAAAAAAAAGTGCATCGGTGTACGGAAGGTGGAAATGTAATTATGAGATACGTTACTGTGCACTCACGAAAGCGCCGTGTGCGGCTGACGAGCATGCCAGTATGCGCAAAGACATACGGTCGGTTTGTGTGCATATATGTTTTATATATACAGTTATGCATCTGCTGTGAAACACCAACTTCAACCACTATATACGCAAGCCTTTTTGGTAAGAATCTGACTATTTCCACCTACTATTTCATCTTTTTCAAGAGTTCGAAAATTTTTAGTATCTTTTTCAAAGAATTGACTTTTTGTTTAGCATAAGTTCGAAGACAAACAAAGCAACATGACAAATTCTCACATGAAAGGAAACAATTTAAACGTGACACATTCCGAAGGCATGCTGCTGTGTAAGATAATTCCTATTCAGCACAGATGCAAATCTTCATTTCAAGGTTCGCAGTTCACACGAAAGAAATTATTTATAAACTAACTGAGCCGACCTAAGGAGGCATGAGCACGCAAGCACACAAATTGTAGCCTCAACCTGAGAGAACACTGAAGACTTACCAATTCTATATTCTGTTGAAAGGAAGTGCAGTATCCAAAAATTTTTATGGTGTATAGCTAAACTGTTTTATAACTGGTATAGCCACAACGTTCTCTTACACAAAATGCTGTTGTCACAGGGACACCAAAACCACCTGGCGTTAACATGAAAGTTTGTACAGTTGTACGAATAATTGTGGGCCCGAATCTACACATTCTGAAATGGTGATAACTGACGCGGACTCGTATTACAGCTATTTAAATCATTGAAGAAGAATGATTTCGGTTCTTATCCAGTGTGTATTAGCGTCTCCTTGTGTACAACAAGCACAGGAAAGCAATTTACTTCTCAAAAAACGCAAGTCCTTTTTATTTTATTTCCCCTTAACTATATAAGAGGAGCTACGCATAAATGCACATAAATTCGTGCATGTTAAACTTATTTAACCAATTGTACTAAAGTTGCCAGTCCAATCATTTGAATACCGATGGAGTGACACAAGCCTAGCTTGCCGGTGTTGGTCTACTTGTGTAGCCCCTTTGGTCTTGGAGCTTTCATTTCCAGCTACGATTGTTTTTCTGCTTCTAATTTTACAGATTTACACATTACAAGCGCTAAAATGAGAATTTGGGAACCTATTGCAAATTTTAATTACTTAGAGGCTTGAAAAATAACTCGGTCAATTATATTTTCAAAATTTCGCACAATATGCAATCTTGTTTTCCTAAATTGCACCACACACTGAGACCCACTTGTAGCCGTCATGGCTGAAAAAAGATTCGCTGCAGCAGTGACACCTTTCAAGGAACATTATGTCCCCTATATGATCAAACGTGCCCTGAGAACGGTCGCGGGCGAAATTGAGGAACCAAACCTTTGACCCTGAATGTAATGGGGCCAAAGGAAAGACTAACCGCACCATTTACTCCTACGACGATGGTGTTGCTTCACTTCGCTGTGGCCTCAAGACTTCGTTCTTGCTGTTCAGCAGCTGGGGACATCGGTGGCACGGATGGTAAGCTCGACGCGGCGCCGTTTCCCCATTCGCCTTTTTTTATCCTTCTTTGTAAGGTTTTATCCCTGCATAAAATCGAGCGATTATGTTAATAGCAAGATAAGTTGGTTCGCTATACCTTACCGCCAACGGGGGACTTCTTTTTATTTGTTTAAATCAACAAATACTAAATTTTTTTTATAACTTCATTATAGTCAAACAAAGCTGATATTAGCGCCCATGGTACCACCACATACGCAAACACACGAAAAAGAACATCTGGAAACCACGGAATCGCCAAGGGATGATGAGACTCCAACGCTGAATAAGACAAAATTAGTCATGTCCTCATGCCCGCTACCACGTGCACATTAAAACAAGATATAGACCACTACGTTACGATGTATATGGGGTAAATGTTTGTATATTTTGTGCCAAATATATGTGTATTGTATCGGGCCACAATTGAACATCAAACATCGGTGTTTTATGGCACACGTGGTCTGCCATTAGTAAACCAGCCAGCCTAAACAGCCCTGCCGTTAAAACTGCATTGCCCACTCAGAAGACTGCTTCACATGTTAATCACCATGTACGACGACCTTAATTATTCCGCAGCCCCGGTACTCACTACAGCTCATAGCTCGAGTTTGCCTGCAGTAGCTATATCATTACTTTGGTTGTTTCTATATATTTTAGGGGTTCTTCCTCGGTCTATACGGATGCTTCTTACAGTTGCTTGGACCTGCCAAATTCTGAATTGTTTATTGTACCGAGAATATCTTGATACCAGACATTTTAAGGAGGGAGTGACCCCGAGTTAATGTTTGTGTGGAACAACATCAAAATGTTTTTCAATAGGAAGAAGATATACCTACGCAACATTTTTTCCCAACTATTTTCAACCCGTATTGAATTTTTTGGCACACACCAGGAATTACCACGCTTTCAGATTTGATTTTCGTAGAATGAGGTCTCTGCATACCTAAAATTGTTGAAGTGCTCCCTTAACACTTGTTTTGCTATCATATTTTTACAGTTGCGTGGCGACATGCTCCCTTGTGGACAATTACATAGAAGTCAATTGTGTCCAATAAAGGAAGAAGTACCTCGTGGAAGTTTAGCACGAGTGTTCTGACAATAGCCGCCATTCTTCCACCTGAAGAACCCAGAATCGCCGAATAGGTATTGGGCATTTAAGGCTTTCGCCCCTGGAGTCCTATATACAGGAAATTAACAGAAAGCTTTCTAGCAGTTTGTTAACAAAACCAGAGTGCTAGTTTTCTTAAAATAGTTCATGGATTTCTTTTTCAATTCATATCCCGACAGTCCACTTATTGCTGAAGCTAGATGCTAGAAAGAGAAAGACACTGCAGTGAAGACCAAATTGATGCCAGGGCGACCACAAGGACTGAAACAGTATTGAGGCAAGGTTTTCAGTCTAAAAATGTGTTCACTATCAACTGCATTTGTTGTACGTGGGCTCAGTACTTTCCAATATTTAAAAAATCTTAAAAATTTTTTAGCTCAAGACCTTGTTAGATACTATTCCAGTTACTCGCTAAAACTTGCATCAGAAGCTTAATTTGTGTTTTATAACCGTTTAGTGTGCAATAATAGGGAAAACACAGAGGAAATTTTTTTTGAATACAAAGAAAATATTGAGGACTGAAAGGGTAAAGCACGCTGAATTGTAATCTGGTACCAAGATCTGGTTCATTACCATTGACCCTTTATTATGCCGTCAACGTGTCTCCTCACAGTTGACCATACACTACCCCGCCATTGGAACACGCAATCGTTGCAATGCTGTTCTGTATCGCCATATTCTGCGCTTTCCTCCTGCCAAATATGTTTAGCACAAGCTTAGGTCGGCAGTCACATAGTGCACCAGTGACATGGAGCCACTCCTGCCGTTGGAGGAGCGGGGTGATTGCCATTCTACCAATATGTCACGTCACATGCAAGCCTCAGCTGGGGATATCATTGCGTTCACCCAGAGTGGACTTCTGCAGGAACGTTTTTTTTGCACTTCCTACCTCGGGTCTTATGATTCTAACACTGCCTCCGCTCCAGAACGCGCAACTCCTGCGTTAACTTGCTGACAAGGTTATGCATGTCAGTTTTCGTTTCATAGTCCCGAAAGAATACACCCCTGACCGTATCTATCCGGCGCACCTTCTGGCGACTGCTGAGCAGCCCTTCTCCGTCTATATGTTTACGTGGAGCGCGTGCCGTAAGTTTCCTAGCACACAGCTGATATAGCTGCCCTTCAAACTACCCCGGCGCATTGCGAGGATATCAAAACCTTGCCTTCGAGCTTTTCAGTCATCGTGACCATCGTTTCCCGCCAGCCATACAGCTTTGCTGTTTCAACGGAACCTATTTAAGTACGGAGATTGTGCCGTGGGAGTGGAGCGTGCGGTGGTGAAGATGGCAACCATTCATGGAAGGTATTCAAAATCTTAGTGCCCACGTTTCATGAATGCCTAAGGCAGCCAGGCAAAGCAATAAACATAAAAGACACGATGGAGGAATGACTGAAGCACAAGAAGGTATGAAAGATATGGCTCCAAGTCTGGAGTCAAAAATGTTAGAAACATAGAACGAGATGGGCATTTCTGGTGGCATCGCTGAGGTATTGTTACGAGAGAAGGACCAAACAGTTAGTTATTTATGGCAGCATGCCAATCCCGCTGAAGAGGACGTCGTATGAAATGTAGCACAGCCGCGAGGTTCTCTCGTGTCATTGTGGCACCTTATTAAATAATCGTGTCATGTACCCCAATTTATGAATTTCTTGCTTCCGCAATGTGGCATGTTTTGTAAAAGCGCGCATTTTCTTAACCGCGCGTTACAGGTAATGCAACACATCGGCTCGAATTAACCCTGGTGCCTACCTTAACCATGTGGATCCATCATAGCCCTGGCAAATATATCACACGCACTACGTTTCCCACCCGTTGTTCCTAGCCCGTACTTGAACCGGGGAAAGCAGACGAGACCAGCATAGACCACATTGCCATTTATTCAAGCCGTTTTGTTTGGTGTAGTTCTAAGCAGTTCAATGTTTCTTATTGGCCACAGTGGTCACGGCCGTTATGAGGCCAGTATTCACCCAGCTCTTCATCCACATCAAAAAAATTGACGTTCCAAACAGAAAAATAACCCAGAAAATATGGGAACAAACCTACTCCAGCTTTGCTATGGCAGGTATAACTTTGTTATATTTAGAAAAATAAATGAAAGGGAGGCGAGGCTCCAAACAGTTTTAGAAGAAAAGCCAATGAGATGAAAGAAAGAGGCTCTTGCGTCGGTCGACAGAGGACAGCCCAACCCAGAACCCGCACATTTATTGCTGAAGAATAAAGTAGCGGTGCCTTACGAAAAAAATAATTTATCCCTCTAATTTGCTGTTATCAGCTATAGCTTTGCTGGAACAGGAATATTTAAGGAAAGCCCCACACCTGATGAACCCGCCAATGGCAGCCTGAAAAGATATAAGACACTCAGGTCCCCTTTCATTGCACAAAGTGTCATTAAGTCATGCCCACATAGTCCCCATCAAAGTCCCACGACGAAGTTCAACAGGCATTGAACGTGCAGACGATGCCAATCCAAAATCTCACGGAATCCAAATCCCACACCAACTCAAATCCCACACGCCCATCCGAACCCCCACACGCACTCCACCAAACACAGCTCCATCACGCAATCCTAACAAAACCGTACATCAATATCCAAACAGTCCCCCACAGCCTGGAACCGTCTCGCTCACTTCCAGAGTCACCAGACAAGTCCATCGCCAAAAAATCTCTCATACCACAGTCCCAAAAGGTCCACTACCCACAGCACAGTGATTTCCTACAGGTAGTCCCCATCCAGAAGCACAACTCCCCAAACCACTCTATCCAACCATTCTTGTCATAAGTCTTTCCACGCAAGCCTGACAGGCAGAAAGGTAACTTGAGCACAGTTGGTCCGTCCGTGGCTGGTGTCGTCGGCTGCGCCTTGAGCCGCAGTTTGCGAGAATCTTCCCTGTGTCAGTCTTCGGCGAATGACAAAGCCCACGAAGAAGCTGTCAACACCATCCACGGCAGCTATGGGTTCTACACTAATTTTTATATTGTTATCTCCATTGTTATCCTCACGCCCATGGTGTGGGTTCCACAGAACGCTCGCCCACTACCGGGGGTTGTTAAGAGGCAACGATGAAGTAGGCAGTGCCGCACGCCATCATGGAAGCCTGAGTGAAGACGAAAACATACACAACATGGCATACATTCGGCTTGACTCATAAAATCATGGCTGCGCAAGATATTATTGCTTTATATACTATGGCTCGTACATGTTCTGCCATGGTGTCACAGTGCTTTACACGACGCACTCCGCTAGAAAAAAACGAGACTTCTCGAAGCTGGCGTTGTTTGCCATCGCTCTTTTGGCACAGCGGCACGCTCATAAATTTGGTGCAACAGCGCTTTGTCGCCGTCTTCTACCGGCTCGCGTGATCAAACGTTTCGGCCTTATCTGGTATACTGTTTCCGTCGTCCTTCACCCTAACGAATTGGCATGACGCCTCCTGTCAGTGCAGCTGTTCGACGAAGGACCTCAGAGATTGCGCCATGGGTGTGGATTTCTTTTCGCCCAGCTACGCGAACTGGTTATATGATTTCGTGGTTGCACCTGCGATCGCTACTGGCGCTCAAGAATTGAGAATGGTATAAAGGGCCTCGGTACACTTGTTTGTTTATGATAGAAGGCCTCATGCAGATGTCGAGGCTTTCGCCTGAAATGAAGAATCAAGACGCGTCGGCTGGTGAATTCTTTGCTCGCGGTACCCACTGACGTACATGCAAGGCGCTCATTATAGAGAACGCGGAAACTTCATATGTGTGGGCAGGAGAAAAGAATTCGTCAAGTTGTTGCCATATCTAGGAGTGAGGAAGAGTGTTGTAGGCACCGACTGGAAGGTTGGCACCAGGTTCCCACCCAACGTCGTCCGGCTTTTTTGTTTGAGTGACATAATTTCGATGCCTAATTTCGCAGGACACCTTCAAAAGTTGTTCAGCCGGAATGCTGATGCCCAGCACCTTCTTCAGGAACACATGTTTCAATGCGGAAGAATTCATGATAAAGCATTGTGAAACTCACCCATACAGCTGTAAAATTGTGGCTGTGCAGGCGAGGTGCCGACCACGCATCACAGGGATTTTTATAGTGAGCACGAATCGGAGTCTGGCAAAAAGGGGAATTGTTGAAGCACTTCTCTGCGACTTGACTTTCGATTCGTTTCCCCTTCACTGGATTTACTGATCCAGCTTTTATAGCTTCTCGTAATGCAAAAACTGCTTGAGACGATTCCTCCATTTCTCACGCTGCGCCGATGCTGAGGTGGGGAAGCAATTTCGTTTAGAATGCGCGAATGAAGAGGCCAATTTTGCCGCATCGTATTCTGACAACTAACGTAAAAAAAGAATGAACACAAAAAGATACACGAGATGTGTTTGCTTGTTCCGAGGTGGGGCGACTTCTTTCTATGGTACTGCTTGTTTTTTGGAATATTGTAGGCAAAAGATTAGTGGCAGTTTTTAAATGCACTTCACCAAGCCATCATCTGTTTAGCAGCACACGAATGTCCAGGGGTGACCGCAAGCATAAAAAAAATTTAAAACCCAAAGCAGAGTTTGCAAACATGCTTGCGTAGCGGAGAAAAATAGTATTGTTTGAATACGCTCATGAAACGCGTATCTCATCATCTGAGGGATATTTCGAGGGGATCTGAGTTCAGATGCTACTTCAGCTTCTAAAATGAATCCCAGGATACAAAAAACAATGTTTTTCGCCAGAAGGCTGAAAGCAGTTGAACTATTAGGCAGTGTCCTCCATTTGTTCCTCGGATGTTGGCGTTTCTGTACTACGCCTTTAAACGAAACGACGTATTAATTGGGCAGTCAAGTGTCGGGTGAAAATCACAAACTATGGGCGAGGATGGTGTTTTAATAACATGCTGTGATGGAGCGCCAACCTCGTTATATTTCGCCGGAAGCTAAAAGAGCAGTAAAAAGCACGATTACACACCTTCAACTGCAGTGGCATAGAAAAAATGCACCCTAATGATGAATATAATGCCCTACGTGGCAGAAACTTCGTCTTCTTCTAACAGAATTTGCAATGTTGCCCTGGCCACAAAAATGCTATGTACGTCATCACGCAGGGTTCAAATCTGGGTGCCCCGATCGCCTCTATTTTAGGTTTGTCGAATTACGGTCCTGTTCACTGTATTTTCACTGTAGCCAAGGAAACAACTACGTTGCTTTTGAGGTGCTGTAAAAGATTTGTTTTAAAACAGAGGAGGCAGCACCTTTAGCCATTTACCTATGCGTGTTCGGCTGTATACGTTAGCAAAGCTGCTTCTGTCGGTGGCCTAGAATTTGTGCTCACAGCGGTTTGATTGTCACCTTTTGTAGGCTTCTCTATATGTATGTGTCTTCATTTATATGTCTTCAGCCGAGTACGCTGCACTATGCCTAGGAATGAAACAAAGCAGCAAGAAAACAGAGCAAACTTGCGAATTTTACTGACATTTTTACGCAAACACTTATGTCGTAAGAGCATCTGCCAAAAAACAACAAGGAAAACTAACAATACACTAATATTACCCTAATTGAACAATTCCGTAAACAATTAAACTATACCCAACAATAATTACAATACCCAATACAAGACCAAATTCAATAATACCCAATACGATAATTACCCAATACCCAAATTTTGTACACATGCGTCAGTTTTTAAATAGTTCAAAAACCAAAATTTTTCAATAATGTTACAGAAGCGAAACAAAACATAATGTCCAGGTGTGTAGGTTAGTGACCCATCTCTTTTATTTCGTTTTCTTCATTCTTGCAAATGCGCCGATGCCACAACGTAAAAAAATTACACCATCTTCCCGTAGGGAAACACTGAGTAGTACGCAAAGCAGGCATGGGGTAGTATAAAGTGCCTATTAGTTTTCAGTTCGTCGTTTCCGTGAGGTTGAGGTACGTAGCTACCGTTATTTGTACTGTTTGATTTCCATTGTAACTACCATACTTTTCACTTACCGGAACAACAAAATGGGAAATTGTGTTGACCTCATGGCTGTTTCACATCCTACTCAGGGTTCCCCTTCAGGAAAATGGTGTAATTTTATTGGAGGGCGGGGGGGTGTTTGAGTTTTGAGGTATTCAAAAGAGAGGGTGAAGGAGGGAGAGAGATGTTGGACATGGTATGAGTTTGTCTTTATTTATTTATTATCATCATCATGTTCAACGTAGGTGACATTGAGCTGTGGTTGGCGTTCCGCTTTGAATATGACCGCCTTCTGGTCGGTGAAATGTAAAGTCAAGGGCTATTGTAGTGGATGAATCTTAAAGTTGGTGAACATGAGGTCGATGCACGTTCCCCGGATGGTTGTAGGCTGCTTGTAATCACGGCCCGCCGAGACTCACCGACGCGCGCCGCTGCCGTCGACGATGGAACCTCGAAGAGGCGTGAAGCGTGCTCGTCTCGTGCTGGTCCAGGAAGACACCTGCAACACGGTCGCTCCAGGAACCCTTAAAGGGGAAGCGCGCTCGTCTCGTGCCGGCCCAGGAACACACACGCAAAAACTGTCCCTCCAGGAGGCATAGAAAGGATCGGGCGTTCAGCAAGCCGAGCGTGCACAGTGGGCGTGTGGACGGCGCAACAACAGCGACGAGGGAGTGACATAGCCCCGATCATGACATGCTTGACATTAAAATTTGGGCGGAAGCGTTGTGGTTCTCGTGCTGTTTTCTGCTTCCCTGCCACCCGTCCATGAGAGTACTGCATTATACCCAATAACCGGTAACAAGTGACCAACTGACCACCATTGCGTCGTTGTTTACATCTGTAAAACTTAGGGGGATGTCAGCATGAGAGTAGGGTTATCCTAAGGAGGATCCCGTCACTCACTTTTGAGAATATCGTATCCGCCTCCGGACAAGTTAAGTGCCTGATGGCTCGTCCTCCGTTCCGTAAGGTCGCGTTGAGTCCTTCTAGTGCCTTGGGTTTCTCACTCTTTTTGGGTGACTATACGGCGCACGCACACTTGGCGACCGGAAAAGACCACTGCATATCACTTACAGAGATCCCTTTGAATTTCATTTAGCATAATGCCTCCGCAGCAAGCAAGCAAGGCACTGAACCCATTTTCTCAGGTACAACACGCGGTTCCCGCACAAAACCTTGAAGCATTCACTGAGATCGTTATCGCGACTCTTGCCACTATAGTAAACAATTGTTTGCACTCTGTGAGTAGGTTGGTTGATTTGTATGTTTTTGTGATTTTTGGTAACAAATATTTAATCAGCAAATTATAGCCTAAATTTGTTAATTGTGTCACAAAAGCACTATTTGTATCTGTTTCTTCGTAGGATGCACGATAATTGGTACTGTAATTGCCTGACGCCTGTTCTCGGCGCTGTCTACGTGGCTACGAATCCTAGATTCGCTGTATTGTGCTATTCTTTTTTTTAAGTAACAATCGAAGCCCGTTCATTTGCAATATTTAAAAAACTTTATAGTTTTAGTTCTGGTATCACCGTAAGACCTTCGTTCCATAATAGCTTATCTTTCTTCGATTGTACGTAACTTGCCTCATTATTACGAACAACCCACGACCGGAAAGTGAACTCTTTTGGCTTAGGCAGCTAGTGAGTCTAATAGATGGTGAACTGTGGCCTTTGTAGACCCTAGAAATGAGGAGGCGATATCATTGCACTTCCCTTTTTTAATTTTGCATGCATGGTCTGGGAAGCACACGCAAATCACTTGCTTCCTCTGCCACGTCCTGCATAATATATTTCTCCTGTACGCTTCTCTTTTCTTGCGAAATGGCTTAAGGCGGTATGTTGCCGCGCTGTACCGAACCCAGTAAGGGACGCTTGTTGTATCAAAGAGAATTTGGACTATGTAGAGTCAGTCTGTCTCCTGGCCTAGAGGACTCCTAGTCCAGGGTTGAATTTTGAGATGCTATGGAGTATTTGTTCTAGAGTTTCGTGGGCTCAGATATTGAAAATGACGCCCGTCGCTATATTAGATGGGGCGGGTACGTGCATGGACAGCGGGTATTGTTTGCCATTCAAATTTAACGCCTCAAATTTAGCAATACTGGCAGCCAGGACATCGACGCGATGTCTGGCCAACTGGACAAGCCCTCTCTCCGTGCTCAACCTGCAGAACCGTCAGTACCCCAGAAAATCGTTCATGTGTTTCGAAATGCATCGTTTGTGAGGGCCGTCATGCTACTAGAACGGTGGGGTATCCAAAACGCTACCAACCGCGCCGACCTGCCCTGTCATTTGCTAAGGCTGCAGCTTCTTCAGGGACTCTTTGTACCACAGAGTTTCTACCGCTGCAACCTTCAAAGTCGTCAGAGACTGTTTCCTGTGGACGACCAGACCTGCCGTATCGCCCCGGCACCGCACAGCTGCCTCTATCGGGAATCGACAAGACAAATGTGAGCTGAGAGTGCTCGCCTCTTAATGCTCCATCGTCATTATCATTACCCTCGTACGTTTCCTTCTCTGATACGCAAGTAGAAATTCCTATAAAATTACAAGCGATCACGGCAGACAAACTAACCCTGAAGCAAGAAAATGCCGCATTCATATGCAGAAACAGCTTCCTAAAACAACAACTGCACACTTGTCTCGCTATCATCTCCATGCCATCAGAGCAGCAATCAACTCCGGCCTCCCATGAGTTTTGGACTCCACCACCACTTAAGCATAAAACCACGACAAACCCTACCATCTCCGACACTACACCCACCCTAACAGACAAATCGTTTCGCAGGGATTGAGCCTGCATGCAAGAGAGCTCTCGCGCAGCAGAAGGAAGAATATTTACATCTCCACCAAATTGTTTTAGCCAACCAGACAGCCATGCATGCCACTATTGAATCGCTGCCACTACCAGCGCCCACACTTTGTCACAAAATACCCTCATTTTGCCTAGTGAGTTTTAAGATAAATAAGCGGGAGCCGAGTGTTCTGTTTGACAATGGAATTGCAAGGCTTTATCCGCAAACGCCCCAACCTGAAGTTACTTCTCTCCACTGAATTAAACGACCCCGTTGCAATAGTACTACACAGAACCTTGATCTACGTCAACTTGATGGGCTGTCAAGAATTCCAATCTCTAGATAACCCATACACTACAGTATTGTTCAACGAAATATTCCCTGTGAATGCTGTCTATTAGACAGCATTGATATTCCACATGATTTTGTTGTCCTCTACTTTCCCAAGTGCAAAGGCTCTCGATTTTATATCTCAACGTGTACAGTAGCACCCGTGCACTCACACAAATTTAAGCAACCTTTTCACCTTGCTATTCAGATTTGCAAGCTCACCCTCTGCTCGTAATAGGTGATTTCTATGCCCGCCACACAGTCTAGGGTTACACACGCACTACCTGCAAGCGCCATCTCTCATTGGAGCTCACCTAGAATCAGCGCTGTACAATGGAGTCCGACGCCTCCACCCCCACAAGAATTTGCAATAGCGTGCAAAAAGATACTTCCCCGTACCTTACATTCTCTCGCGCGATTCCAGAAATTAAATGGCTCTGCAAACCACATATGCTCGCAGCGATCACTTCATTATACGACTCGATCTAGGGTTCCAATCTGAAATCTCGCGCCGACCCCGACAGCAATACCTTACAGATGGGGATGCTTTTAGGACGACCTGTGCAGTGGTAGAGTACCCTGAAATATCTTCTGAAACGTATCATACCGGGTCAGCCAAATTCTCGTTAACAAACGCGCTCACTACAATTCCGTAGGCCCCAAAATACCTGCGGAATTACTAGATGCCCGCCTGTGTAATCTTTGGGATGCTATCCCATCATACAGCGTAGATGGCGTAAGCAGAAACACAATAAGCTCTGAAAAGTCAGGTTATCCTCTCTCGCTACAATGATAGAGACTTACACCTTTGAACTTGCTCGTGCTCAATGGGGGCAGGTATGTGAACAGATGAAAAGTAATCTCAGCATGAGGCGCACTTGAGCCGTCCTTAAACACATGTTGGTTCCCAGTCACTCGCAAATAGCTACTAATATTCGGCTTATAAAAATCATTCAACAATGTCTCGGTGAAGATACACAACCCCTACACCGTCTTCGTACTCTCTACATAGCTGAAGTGGATACCATAACGCTGGCGTCATACACTGGCGAAAATAATCCGGACTTAGATAATACTCCAAAATGGATGTCAGAGCGGCACTCATGACGATTAGGCCTGGATTAGCACCTGGGCTATGTGGTGTCCCCAAACTACTACTTCAAAATTTAGACAAAAAAAAACTTCATCTACATCCTCCAACAGTACTATAATCTCTATTGGACCACAGGCACATTGCCTCCTTCATTGAAACTCGCGAAATTACGGTAATGCCTAAACAAGTAAAATCATTGAAATTGGAGTATCTTCGCTCAATATCCCTCATTTCATGTCGAGGGAAAGTTCTTCACCAAATCATCCATGCCCGTTTATTTCAACATCTTACCAAAACCGATGCAGTTCCTCACACCATGCTAGGTTTGAGGCAGGGTCTTTCCGCACAGGATTTTCTTTTGCAACTTCAGCATGAGAATATTATCCCAGCCTCCAAAGTAGATGCAGCTGCTGTTTTAGCGCTAGATCTCACCAAAGCCCTCGACAGAGTTTCGCAAAGAGCTATACTCCAAAATTGAGCAATGACTAAAGATTTTGCACTAATATTAAAGAATTGCTTACTATTCGTACTGCTGTGATTCACGTGGATGACTTAGTATGGGACACCATTCACACGCCCTCCTTTGGTACCCCTCAAGTAGCCGTCCTTTCTCCTCTCCTTTTATTCTGGTTCTCCTTAATCTCACTTAACGTTTAGATGAAACCCCAAATCTTAGACCTAGTCTCTATGCTGATGACATTACTCGGTGGTGCGCAGGAGGTAGTGGTGCATAAATTGCTTCAGTCAGGCACAGACATCCTCGTAGCAGAAGTGGCACTGGCCGGTCTTAAATCCTCCCCAAGTAAGTCAGAGTTCATTACCCTGCCCAGCCCCCGCCTGTCACGATCCACTCCAGATGTAACTATACGAATGAAAAAATCCTATACCACGCGTCCATAATCTTACAGTCCTCTGATCAACAGCGCAACAGAGACAGCACGCCCTATGCCTCTCAACTCACCTCTCATGTCAACCAAACTGTTGGCATCATCCGCCGCATAACCGCTCGAAACAAAGCAATGACGGAATTTGAGCACCTCCGGCTGGTTGAAGCATTCGTGCTGAGTCGCCTGGCATACGCCCTCCCATACATTATTCCAAGTAAAACGGAGCTGTATAAAATGAACTGCCTCATACAAAAATATACAAAACGGCGCTTTTACTTCCTCAAATACTTTCACACCCAAACTGGAACGCCTCGGCCTTTACAACACAGCTAACGAGTTCATAGAAGCCCATCCTGTCAGTCAATCAATGTGAACGCCGCCAGTTATACCCGTCACAACGCCTACACAGTCGCCGTCATCTTTGATCCAAATGCAACCTCTTACCCTTCACTCACTATCCGAACGCGTTCTCCTGCCACTGTGGAAGAGGCGGCTTTTGTGCTACCTCTCACCCATCGGCCTACCGCAACAATTGTTATGTCCGATTCAAAAAGGGCCATTCGAAATTTCACTCCGGGGATTATTTCACCGAAGGCTCCCAGAATTCTTGAAAATCTTCCCACTTACCACGCGGAGTTCATTGGACTCCTGCCAATGCGGGGCTGGAAGGAAACAAAGCGGGTACCCTTGCAGCTTGAGAGCTAACCCACCAAGCTGCGCAAGGTCGCACTACGTCCTATGGAGCTCGATAAACCCGCGATAGTCTTCTGACTTTCCACGAAGTTACCTGCCACTACCGTCTCTCTCGCCGGTGCTACCTTGCACCCTATTGGTCCCTCTCACCGAGGAACGGTACTCGCGGCTTCTCCAAACCAACACCCTCCTCTGTTTGCCAGACTACCTGCAATTTATCCATCTGTATTTCCGTCTTCCCAATATCCCGACTGTGGAGCACACAAAACAGTTGCTCATATAATTTTGTAATGCCGTCAAAACTCATTCCCTCTAATCTCTTATGCGGACCACTGGTAGGCGGCCTTAGGCAGCGCGCTGAACGACTCGCTGAACGAGCAGCCCAGGTCACTGGCGCCCACCAAGCGCTTGTCACAACTCGTCGTTGACCCAAAGGTTCCAGAATAAAGTTCTTTATATATATATATCTCTCTCTCTTCTGCACTTCTCTATTTCATGGACAACTATGGTCCATCTATAGCATCGGTTGTGTTTTGCAAGCCGCTTTGTCTTGTCTGCGGTGCAAATTCCGTCTTGCTTGCGTAGGTGTTGTTCTTTATGATCGGAAAAATGTGCACTCGTTTTTTCAGGTATTGTAGCTTAAGAGGCGTACAACAGCAATTTTGACTAGACACTGTACTGCAGGGGGCCGCTTTAGTTGGTACACGTTTTTATAGGAGCAGATCGTTATCGTGCTCTACCTCGGTTTGCGTGAACCGCAATAAAGGCGAGTCTTTTCGCGAAGAGAGGGTTATTTCTAGAGAGGGTTATTGAAGCTAGTTATTTCTACTGTAAGCTGAAGTATTGGTCGAAACCCAGTACGATCTCTTCCGGATATGACTCAGCAAGCATGTCGTGTATCAAGCCAGAAACGATTCTCGTTTAACGTGCAATGGCTCAATCCGGCGATTGTAAGGTGAACCAGGTCATCTGAGCAGTGCAGCTCTCTCGCGCCCGATGCAGCTGTCACAAGCTGCACTTTGCGGAACGTTTGGATATTTCGTTGTATATTCCGGTTTTAGACCACAACAAAACCTTCATAACATATACAGCGCTGTCGTAGCACGCATCAAGTCTGGCGTCCTTATCTGCTCCTACACTTACTAGCTAGTTTTGAAGATAGTGAAACTTATCTGTGGTGCTGAGAGTATTACTTCTTATATCCATCAGTGAACTGGTGCCAGACGAGTGTCCCTCTACACATCCTCGTGAAAATGATTGATGTTCAGTATTGGGAGGCACAAGATCTTGAGGTTGCATTTTATTAGATGTCAAAAGGCAAGCCTTCACCAAGCTGCCGACGCTCATGCCCTACAGCTTGCACTAATGGCGAGTCAGTTCCTAGCAGCTGGTCAACGTAGTGTGGTGCGGTAATTAACCACAATGCTGCTTCCCAGTAGGCGACCCATTTCCTCCCGAACGATAGCTCGTACCACAGAGGCTGCATCCAATGCAATGTTAATAACCGAGACCCTTCCCTGTGACCCCGCTGGTTCTCCCCGTACTTACCATGTGTGGTGGAAGGGAAAACGCGCTCGCAGGTTCTTTTCAGGTATTTTTTGGCGAATAAGACCTGCCACAGTACCAATAATCATACGGGGGTGCTTGGTAACGGCACAAAAATATAAATGCTAAACAAAACACATGCAAACAGCAGGCAATTGCAATTCAAAGGAAAACAGAACTCAAGGTTCTGCCTAATGTACCGAACCCCGAACACTACTACTTCACAGTTCATAGAAAGAAAAGTCCCCATGAAATGTTCGGGGCGATGAAGCGTTGTCCGCAGACCGTCGTGGGTGCTGGTGGCGATGCGGAGTGTGGAGTTGCGGGCTCTGACGACGGCGTTGCACACGCCGGAGCGTCGACGCGGGAGACACACCGTTGTCCTCGTGTACAACGGCTTTCTTGGCAGCCGCTCAAGAAGGGCGCTCCGTAGCAGCGTGCAGGATGCCGCCGTGCACTTCCGGTCGCCGCCGGCCAGCAGGCGGAGGGTCGTCCCAGAGGGCAGCACGCCAACGTTGAATGCCTCCTAGATTCCGGAATCGCGCCTAGGCTCCAGGTTGCCAAGGCGCCTGGTAGACCCCAATCGAGCTCGGGTACCAAAACCCCGGTGGGCTTCGAGGCTTAATCATGGACGTCGCTCTCCTTCAACCTGTCCGTCCACTCGTTCCGGCGTTCTTTTCTGTCAAAGGCGGGCCTCCCCAGCTCTTCAATTCTGGCCACCTCCAATTGACCAACGTCCGCCGCTCGTGTGGGTTGCCAGTTCTTCGCGCAAGCACACAAAGGGCAATCCCCGCACGAGTACTACGTGGGTATGTTCTCCAGAGGTTGTCGTCGTTGTCGTCGTCACAACGGGAACAGCACCTGACACCACAACGATGTTTACGTTTCATTACACGAGTTCGAACGCGCTTGCTGGAGTAGCAGGTTAGATGACGCTGTCTTGCCAGCAACTGTGATTTTCTATCTACAGCCCAAAAGTAGCATTCGTACTGAAGGGCATTGGAGATGATGCATTTTATCTTCTCATTGGAAAATGCTGCACCACTGTCGCGCTTCTACATAGTCTATGCCACGCTTTGAAGAAGTTCAATGTCGTCCCATAGGAAACTACCTCACGAAGCTGCCTCTTACGGCACGCCCATGACCATGAGAGAATATTGCTCTGGTACCACACACGCAGCTGAAAACTTACATTGGACTACGTCTGACGACTCATAAAAATATACGGCACTTAAATTTTGCTATTGTCATATTTTGCCTTCCTGATCTAATTGAAGAGGGAAAGGTCTAACCATCTTACTTATGTATGCCATTCAAAGCGGCGAAATCGACAACCTGAGACTCTACTGGATATGTGCATAGGGACGCCCGCATATTTCATAAGGTACACTACTCCCTCTTTCCAGGCTGTCGTACATCTACGTACAATGTTGACAATGTTACCAACCCACATTCCTAGTCGGGAGAGAACCGCGCTCGGGGCACCTTGAGCAATCTTAGTGACAGTGTTGGCGACAGCGCGGACCCCAACATAAGCTGCAACCTACCGCGGTGATGTGTTTAAAGGTGAAGTGTAGAAACCTCAAACGGTGGCCGTCGGAGCCCAGGTCAAGCTTTGCGGATGGGCTCTCTGTCTGTTTACCAGGCAGGGAGCTATGGGACCTCCTCAGCTATCAGGGTAAGGCCACGGAAGAAAGTACCCCCGTGCCGTGCTTCCATATATGCTGCGTGGTATTGTCAAAACCCTCACTTAAAACGTCATTGGTCTCTGAAAAGGGGCCGCACCAAAGTATCACTTCTGTCCCTGCCAACAATTTAAATCCCAAAGCGGGCCAACTATCCACGCTTCCTGATAATTGAATCCGTTGAAAAAGAAAAGCCTGTTGCCTCTCTGTCCGTCTTCTTGGTCACAAAGTTCATAGAAGGTTTAATAGGAAATTACTACCAAGCAAAGAAACCGAGAACGGGAGAACTGTTGGTCGAAGTCAATAACCAGCAGCAGGCAACAAATCTCCTGAGGAAGACACGCATTACAGATTTTGACATCATGGTCACGCCCGACCGAAACCTTAACAACTCAAAGGGCGTGATCTTAGATCCTGACCTCAAGACTGAAACCGAAGCCGATTTTCTGGAGGTCCTGAAAAGTCAGGGCGTAATAGCACTGAGGCGCATAACGATACACAGAGAAGATAAATAAATTCCTACTAAACATCTGATCTTAACCTTTGATCGATCAACACTACGAGAATTTATTAACGGAGGATACATCTGTTGTTCGGTTCGGCCATACATACCTAACCCTGCCGCTGCTTTACGTGCCAATGGTTCGGGCACGGAACCAACTCTTCGCGTGGCAGTCTGACCTGCTCAAAGTGCGCCCAGCATGATAATTCATGTGACAGTTGTCCATCTTCAACCCTCACTTGCGCCAACTGCCCGGGACCCCATGCCGCCTACTCTCGAAAATGGGAGAAGTTCAACCAGGGCAAGGAGATTATCAAGGTAAAAGTCACTGAAAACCGTATCTTCGGAGAGGCGCGAAAGAGGTTCGCCCCTTTTCCCCTAGGGAGGTACACCGACGCAGCCCGCTTCCTGAGGCAGCAGCGGTTGTGGTGCCAACCTCTTCTGTTAAGACTGGTGCTGCTCCCGTGCCAGCCTCCCCGTACTCCAGTGCGTTGGAGGGTGCCGAGGGGATGAACACCGCGGGCCCCGCACCGGCTCCCACCGCCACCGCACCGCCCGTGTAACCTCTGGTGCCCCGGACGACCTTGGCGGTGGCAGCTCAAACGAAGGGCTACGGAAGGGGGGCCAAGTCAGGGGGCCCGGTTCGTCAGGCACCCCTCGAACATCTAGAGAGGAGATGGATGTCTGGCAGTTCCTGCGTGCAACGCAGTGCAAGGAGCGGCCACCGACTTCCAAGCCTAGGGAAAGGCCTAAAAAGCCCGATCCCAGAGTTGCAGCCCTGAAAGACGACACATGAACACACACACAGGCACACACACACATGCACACGCACACACACCAATCATTCCTAAATGTAAATAATGGCTACAGACAACATCATCCAATGGAACAGCAGAGGCCTCCTTAAAAACCTTTGACGATTTGTATGAGATGCTGTATGCCAGTCAGCCAAGAATCATGTGTCTCCAAGAAACTCTCGTCAATTCGAAACAGACAAATTTCTCACCATTCAGAAATGGTAGTATTGATAACAGACAACTCACCATTCAGAAAGGACAGGGTTGGCTGCACCCAGTCTTCCGGCGGTGTGGTCATTGTCGCCAAGAAATCCTTAGCATGCCACCCTCTCTCTTTAACACTGTCCTTGAGGATGTAGCGATCTGATTGATAATATTTTATAGGTTTATAAGGCTGTGCATCATATACATCTCTCCTGATTTTGCACTTCCGAGCTCTAATTTCAAGTCACTGGTTGTCCAGCTGCCCGAACCATACATCCTCACAGGCGACGTTAATGCGAAAAACTAACTTTGGTGCTCCTCCAGAACAGATACCCGAGGTCGCCTGATAGAGAAGTTTCTTACATCCTCCGGAGCATGCCTTTTCAACAAAAAACAGCCTGCATACTATATCTAAGGACACAATGCATACTCACATCTTGACTTGGCTAGTGACTCCGCAGTTGTCTTTCCATGTCTTGAGTGAGATGTGGGCACGCACCCATACGGTAGTGACCATTTCCCCACTTTATGAAGGTATATATGTAGAGGCCTTAGCAGTCCATCTTCCCATAAAGGTTTAATGAAATAAAAGCAAACTTGACACAACCACACAAATATCTGAACTAGACCACACATTCATTAAACACCTAAATGTGGATGAAGCTGCCAACTCATCACGGCGCACATTCCGGACGCCGCCGAAAAGTCCATTCCCCAAGTCTCCAGTGCGCCCTGCAACCCAAGGAGGCCCTGGTGAAACGAGGACTGCAGGCGGGCGCGAGAGGCCCAGAACAAGGCGTGGGGTGTCCTTCGCCGATACCTCACGTCGGATAACCTGATCTCATTTAAACGGGCAAAGATCTCTGGAAAGCGTGTGCGTCGTGAGGCCAAAAGAGAGAGTTGGCGTGCTATACTTACATATATTCACTCATACACAGACACTCACAAGGTATGGACAAGAATACGTAAACTTAAAGAGCAACGTACAGATAACTTGCCCCTGGTCAAAACAACAGGGGACGCCCTCGAAGACCTGGCTAACACACTTGCACAACACTTCCAACACATTTCCCCAGGCAAACACACTTGCACAACACTTCCAGCACGTTTCCAGCTTTGCACGCTACACAAACCCTTTCCTGAATCATAAAACCACTTGTAAAAAGAAGTCTCTACATCGCAATAGCAAGTCATCTGGTTACAATTGTGAATTTATACGCTATGAGTTGAGGGCCTCGCTGAGCACATGTAAACTTCAGCTTCGGGGCAGATAAAGTTACATTCATCATGATACAACACCTAAACCCAGACACTCTTGAAACACTCGTTCACCTATGCAATAAAACATGGCTTTCGGGGCACAATCGACAATCTTGGAGGGAGGCCATTGCAGTGGCGTTCCTGAAGAAAGTGAAGGACCCTTTCTCTTTCGCCAGTTGTCGTCGCATCGACCAGACAAGCTGCCTGTGTAAGCTGCTCAACAACATGATAAATCGCAGGCTTGTGTGCTTCCTTGAGTACAAAGCTCTTCTAGAGAGCTGCCAGGCAGGCTTCAGTATGGGGCGATCTAACAAAGTTCCACTAGTTGCGTTGGAACTTTTCAATAAAGATTCAATTGTTCATAAGCAGTTCGGCATTATGGTATTTTTTTATCTTAAAAAGTCTTACGACACAACCTAGCGATATGGCATACTTAGCTACCACAAGTCCTTTGGTGTGTCAGGTAACATGTTGAACACCATTTCTAGTTAGATGTCCACGAGGACATTTCGTGTTAAGGTTGGGTCATTCATCCCTGTCCACTGTGCATGTGCAGGAAACTGGTGTGCCACAAGGTGGAGTTCTAAGCTGCACATTGTTTGTAGTTAAGATGAACTCCCTCCGAGAGGCATTGCCACCAATCATTTCTTGTTCTGTCTATGTAGACGATGTGCAAATATCTTTTAAATCCTGAAACCTGTCAACTTGTGAACGTCAAGTTCAGCTCAATGTTAGGAAGCTTGCTGGATGGGCGGACCTTAATGGTTTTAAACTAAACCCGTGCAAAAGTACGTTTGTTCTGTTCCCTGGGAAGTGCGGGCTCAATGCGGACCCTGAGATTACTCTTAACCGTTTATCTATTCCTGGTAAACTGGAGCACAAGTTTTTAGGGGCCATATCTGATGACGAGCCCACGTTCATCCCACACATCAAAGAAGTTAAACATAAACGCCTCACAATACTATACATTCTCAAGGTCCTCTCCCACCAATTCCATTGTGCAGACAAAGAACTGCTTCTCTGGGTCTTTACAGCCTTAGTCGGGTCTCCATTAGACTACGGCAGCGTCATGTATGGGTCGGCATCAAAAACGACACTAAAGATTCTTGACCCTGTACTCCACTTGGGCCTTCGGCTTGCTTCGAGTAATTTCCGCACAAGACCGGCAAAGAGTGTATACTTTAAATGTAACAAATAGCGTCTTGAGGACCAACGAATGGACATGAACTTCCTTTACGCATCCTTTCAAACCTCTTTTAACGATGCATCCACATCACCAGTGTTTGTAAATCCCCCACCAATTCCTTTGCCGTTCTGACTGAGTGAGGCAGGCAGGTCCAGATTTCGGCGACTCCTTTTTAGACATTTACACATTTTTTTTTACCGACGTTTACCACCCTGTCACCTTCAACCTCTATCTTGTGTCATGTCTTTCTTGAAAATTGATAAAGTCAGGGTACCACACAAACTGGTTTTTTGCAGCACTTCTTGTCCCTGCAGTATAAGTATCAGTGTTCAGAGTTTTATACTGACGCATCAAAAACAGCAACCATGCTGTCTTCCGCAGCTCATGGTTCAAACAATTTACTCAGCTGAAGCATATGGCATCTTACTGATCGCACAACACATTCTTGAACTAAAAATCTCAAAGTCCATCATATCAACAAATTCCTTGAGCGTTGTGCGCGCTTTGGCATCACACAAGCCATGAAAAACAGAATTGTTCATATGGTTTTCAATACTGTCACGTCTATATCTTCCCAAAAACTTGTTCTGGTGTTGTGCTGGGTTCCAGGCCACGCGGGGATTGCTGGCAATGAGATTGCTGATCAGAAGGCTGCAATTGGCGCACTCAGGAGCACAATAGGTATAGCAATGCTACCAAACAGTGACCTTAAGCCACAAATTAGACAACACCTTCGCAGCAAATGGCAAGCACAGTGAAATGAAGAGACAGGTAACAAACTACTCGTAATAAAAACACACTTGGGCCGGTACACAACTGACTCACACCACAGACACACGGAAGTCGCCTTGGGTAGGCTACGGAGAGAGCACACCCATGCAACGCCGTCGTATCTGCTGACGGGATCTTCAAGAGAACAGTGCAGCAGGTGCGGAGAAGCCCTATCCGTAGTTCACATACTCATTCAATGCAAGGCACTTGACCCCACACGACGCAAACATTTTCCACAACTGTACAGACAACACATTCCGTTTCACCCATCATACTTTGTAGTAGACGAGCCCATGTTTTCCATCAAGCATGTTTTATGTTTCTCACTGATGTCAAGTTTTTGCATCTAATCTCTTACCATGCATCATGACAACCTGGCTCTTCACACCAGTCATCTTCATTACCTTGTGTTGTACTTCGTTTGTTTTCACTGAAATGATTTCGTTTCACATTCATGTCACCTAAATTAACGAAGCAATCTTTGGCGCTCTTTGCCATCAGTCAGCCTTGCACCACAAAAACCAAACACCATCATAGTCAGGGCAGAACACCCAATGAAGTACACACCTTTTTAAATTATCCGTGCATTGGCGACGCCTACTGTTACTGAAGCCGAAGAATTTATGTCCGCTTTCTGCCAACAGATCTCCTACAACTGCTACGCTGGTGATTGGTCTTTACTACTGGCACCTGATCACAACCGGCAGACCCCACCCGTCAACTGACGAGGGAACCTTTCGTGCTTGTAATTGGCACCTAAACGCCAACGGTCGCGTTCACCAGACCCCCCCGCGCCCGTTTTTACTGCGCTTTCTCAAGCTTCATCATAGAACGTCTGATACTACATTAATGACCCAGGCCTTAATATTCTCATTCAGCAACATTTACCCAACCAAAGTTTACAGAACCTACCGTTGAGGCCGGTGTAAGGAATGCGGTAATCCACAAGGCAATCTTATTTCCACCATGAATTTATACTTTTGCTGTATCCTTCTAAACGTTATGACGCTTGCTACCCACCACATTGATTCACCGGCCGGGAATGCCCATGATATCCTGAATGTGTACAGTTCGCTTCAAATTCGCCGAAGGTGATATGCCAATCGTGTTTTTTATTAGGGACACCAGTTGTTTTGGCGCACTTTGATATGACTTTGTCTCTGACCATGCGACCTAAACCGACAGTGCCGCTTGTGATCTGTGTCTTGAGCTACCAACCGCTCCTGAGCATTACGCGTGGCTTGAGCCACCGATGAGCTTCACCAAGCATGTTTGCCTGGCACCGCTAACAACCATTAACGTCCCTTTGCAGTCCTGTACAGCTGTCCTAGGCAGCGACTATCTCGTTTCGATCGCCACACACGGGCTAGTAGTGCAAAACATAATTCGTCCTACCGTTGGCGTTATGGTAATCGATGACCAAACCAGTCTCACTTTTTCTGAACTTGGGTTTCTCTGCGAAAGTCTTAACTATTGATATGTCCTTAGCCGTACTTTTGCCCTTCGGTGAATGCGGGATTTTATGTGTTGCTACTGTATCCTCCTATGGCGCCACGTATGGAAGAGGATCCGTCACGGCGTATATAGGTTTGAACAAGTGATATCGTCGGACCTTCCACAAGACCAAGCTGATATGCTCCACTTCTCGTGCATTACAATACAAATATCAGCAACGACAACCGTCCTCGTCATCAGACTTCGAGGGTTACTTTTATTTAAAAAAAAACGTGGCGAAGCCTGCCTAGTCTCTGATTTCCATAAGGCAGACTTTTCAGCAGCACACAATACGCTAAGCGAACTCATCGAAGCTCAACGCTTAGCGCAACGAGAACGACTTACGTACAGCGCGACTGGACGGCACATCCTCGACTCTACTGGCATCACTTACCCGAGTACTGCCCCAACCAAGGTCCCACTTCAACCAGCCATAAGAGAAGGCATATCCATACCACCCATTCCAAAAAACATGGATCCCGTGCACAATCTGGAACGAAGACACGCGCGGGCCAAAGCCCTCCACAAACAGTACGAAAAATCAGAGAACGTGGCTTACGTGGACGCAGCCGATTACGAAGGCCGCGACGCCATGGCATTAGTGGTAGTCGATCGGCAGGGAAATTCCATAGCTTCCGGCTCGATTCGCACGAAGGAACCGGAAGTGGGAGAAGAGGCGGCCATAGCACTGGCAATGACGGCCTCCGCAAATATCAAATATGTCATCAGTGATTCTAAATCTGCCATTATAAATTTTTCGAGAGGGCGGATCTCCCCAGAAGCGTCTGCAATTCTCACATCTGGCTTCCGTCGCGATGCGCGGACCGGCAAAATCTACCTGATATGGGCACCTGCCCACTCCGGCCTGGCCGGGAACGAGTGCGCGCACGATGCTGCTCGAGGATTCACCGACCGAGCTGACATCGACCCTAACACCCCATTCGCCCATTCGCTCCGATGGTCGGGCAGGGATCGGCTCGTGTCCTACAGGGACATAAAAAATCACTATCGTCTGGAACGGGCCCGTTTCCCCCCCGCTCACCCGTCACTCAACAAGAGGCAATCCGTCGTATGGCGGCTACTGCAAACAAACTCATATCCAAACCCGGTTATGTATAGCTACTGCTATCCAGGGCAACATTCGGATAAATGCCATAAATGTAAAGAAAGGGCAGATCTAGCACATATGCTATGGGCCTGCCCGCAGGCGGCTATACCCGCGCGCAGAATCACTCGGGCGGAGCAATGGGAGACCGTGTTGCTCAGCCACGACCCAGCGGATCAAGTCTGGGCCGTCCAGCTGGCCGAAGACGCTGCTAGAGCCCAAGGGCTCTTGGCCGACGCCTAGGATCACCAGCCTCTCCCAATAAAGTTATTTCTCTCTCTCTCTCTCTGAGCAGAAGCCAATAACAAAAGCCTCACGTATTGATACTGGCAACTACCAAGCGTAATATGGGAACCAGGCTTTAATACCTTTTGCATGGCAGATTGAGGAAATTTTGAAAAAAATATGGTCAATTCTTTTACGCAGAGCCTGCATTGTTCCCACTAGCTTTATAGAATGCGGTCACCCTTGCGAAAATGTTTATTCTTACAGTTCTCACCACCTTGAGCTTGTCACAGCCGGGTGCCTTACACACAGATTTTCCTGTCACAAAGAACGGCACAATTGCTATCATCACAGTAATTCGGCACCGGTGAAGCAAGCGGTGAAGCAATACACCGGCGAAGCAAGACAAAGTTTTTGTTCGCAGTAGCCACCTGTCACGATCATATCAATACTATAACCAACAAAGCATATATAACAGTCAGATTCATTAGGCGCAATCTGCCTTCAACTAACACATTCACAGAATTTCTGGCCTACCAAACACTTGTTAGATCAAAAATTAGAATATCCAATGCTAATCTGCAACCTCCATCAGGTTTATCTCATACATAAACTTGAAGCCCTTCAAAATAAACCTGCCCGATTCTTTCTCATGAACCACTCACGAACATCAAGTATAAATGGAATGAAAAAATTCTTTAAATTACCACATCTACAACAACGCCGCCTCAAGTCTTTTATCGGTTTTTTGTAGGCAATACCGCAGTCCGTCTTCTTTCTCTGTTTCGCACATCCAACCGCGTGGTCGCGTTTTTTTTTCTGCTCAGACCATGCATTCCAAGTCTAACCAATATTCGCACGCACCAAACAATTTTCTTCTCGCCACTCTTACTTGCTATTGATGATGATGATGATGATGATGTCCTCAAATTTTTTGGCACGTACCCACAAGGGGGGATTGGCCAGGGCTAAATCGGTTAAAAACGTGGGGACTTCAATATACTTATTTCCGGAAAGAGGCTGTAAAAAAAAACTTAGTTGTTAATGAAACCCGAATTACCCATTAATCAGCACCGCTTAGCAATTCAAACGACCTGAGGCAGAAAGAAAATTTTGAATGCAATTATATATATCCCTTCTTGCAAACCCCAGCTTTGATGCGCCAATAGATAATGTAAGTGTTATCGATAAAGTCAACCCCAACCTCTCAATCGGCTCCTTCAAAAACAGTTGTCTAGCTGTTGATTCGTAACTGGAGTTAGCTCCTGGGTAACGTCGTCTTCCTCATTACCCAGGACTCATTTACCAAAAAGTTAGTTATTCCTAAACGTATAAATCTTATTTCTGTGGTTGTGCCACCTTGAAACTTTGGAATTTAAGAATGTTCCAAGTTGGTGTCATTTCGAGCCATCATTGTTTTTCAACCCTCGCATTTTTGAAATCGGGTAACTCTTTTTCCCCTTTCTGTGTACCCGTGTATTGCAACAATGCATTTCTACAGGAATGGTTTGTGTTTGCATTTCCGTGAGTGTTGCTCATTTTTTTGTTACAATGTGTTTTCATTTTCACTTCCACCCCTATGTAGCCCCCGAAATAGCCGCCAGGGTAAACGAGTAAAGAAAAAAAGGCTAAATTATGCGGGGTTCTCTGGAGGTGACATTTTGGCCACGTGCGAAAACGTCAGGCGAGCCAAACAACTTCCTAACCGACTGTCCCGTCTACGTCACATGAAAAAAAGAGAGTAAAAAAAACTTCTGATGTGATTTCACTGCAGCATAACATAAAAAGAGTGTGTTGCCCATATGACGTGAACATTTTATTTTCTTCCGAAAGACAGATTGCCCAGATTTGCTCCGCCGTTGATATAACAAAAAATAAGAGGGTGCAGGACAACAACACAGCCTGCAATACGAAACATGAGATGCGGTATCTGCTTTGTTGTCACCAAGTTGTCTATCGTCTCCCGCTGGCTTGCTGGAAGGCGTACATCGGGCACGCTCATAGTTTACTTAACAACCGACTAAGTGTGAGGCGGTAGAATTTTGAACTCGAATTTTAGGAGCGGCACGTGTAGCGAGCGTGTTGCGTAACTATTGCTGTTTTTATTTTCGTTTTTCTGTTTTCTATGTGTTTTTGTGTGTACGCGTGCAATAACATCAATGAGGTGGCATTTTTTCACCAGAACACAAACGTTTGTTTTCCCAAAAACACACCAGTTGGAAACAGCGCGCCGTGCGGCGGGTTCTTTTCGACGTGTCGTCGTTTTCATACTGATGATCAGAGTGTACCACTAACTTGCCCAAGTGGAATTGTTAAACCTCATTTTTAATGCAACGTGCTTTTTTAAGTGCAATGCACTTCTTAAAGCGACCCTGAACCTGTGTCCACCGGCGATGTCCGCGCACGTGGAGATGGGCACACGCAGCCGGGCCGCTGACATAGCACATACCCACGTGGGGGATTGGCCAGGAATCTCCTCGTCTTCCTTGACAACGGGGGGAGATGGGCGCGCGCTGCCTGGCCGCTGACATGGCACATACCCACGTGGGGGATTGGCCAAGAATCGGGCGTGAGAAGGGCTAATGCACCTGCTTAAAGGAGTACTGACACGAAATTTCAAAGCTGAGATCCGCTCTAGCAATCAAGTACAATGACAACACAAATAGGTGTCTGTGAATAAATGCATCTTTCTTTCTTTGTAGTTGTGTGTGTGTGTGTGATCTCTCTTTCGCGAACATTACCGAACCGCGCAAATTGAACTCGTGCATTCGCACTTTCACATTCTTCCCCTCGGGGAAAAGCGGGGAATTTTTATGTTCAAACTCGGACCTCTGTAATGCTTCATTGCTTACGACTCTAATCGGTCTGTATGTATGCAAGGCAAGAGCGTCGTCGTGGTATCCAAGGTAATCTCTTTGCCCCGAGAGCTTTTATTGATGTCCGGCTCGATACACCCGTCAAAAGGCCATTGCTGCTTCATATACAGAATACTCAGGTCAGAGTGCCAGCACCAGGTACGTTTGTTCAAGCACTGCCTCTGGATATGGTGTGAACACGAAGGCTGTAGATGTCGTGAGTTCCGAGAGTGGCCGAAAATTGCCCACAAAGTACGGAATTCCTCTATACACAAGTTCGGCCAACCTTACCTACAAGGACTAGGAAGGCTGCACCAAACCACTCAGTCGCCATACTCGGCAACGCGGAGATACCATAGAGACAGGTTTACATTAAAGCTAGGCCCAAAATTTTGCCTTAAGCCATCACTCCTGCGTGTGGACAAGTTAGTCCTCGCATGGTTCGTGTCGCCTCATGTACTCGACGATGAGTAGCAACGGTGAGTACAAAATGTGTTGAACTCTTGCCATGGTCCGAATGTAGGTAGAAATGTGGTGGTAGTCTACCTCCGACAACTGAGTATTTCTCCTTTATGGGACAGGGAAGGTTCAGTGGAGTTTTCTAACACATAAGCAAATAAGGATATCATGTGCCAAACAGGTAATAATGATTGTTTGTGTTCACATGTTTTTAGATAATTTAGAGCTTGTTTCAAAGCTTTGCTTCTTTTAGAAAACTAACAAGGCAGGAAATTTCAACAAAAACACTATCTCGTAGGAGTAAACTCAGAATAAAGGGGATGTGTAGGTTGTATAACCGCGGAACATGTTTTTTCTGAGGGCCTACAGTTTCACACGTGAGAGTAAGAAGTGATTAACTGTTAGATCTTGGTCACATTCTTCGCATCTGGATGTGTCTAGTTTGATCAGGAGAAAGGTATGTGTCAGATGTTTATGTCTTATACGGAGGTGGCACAAAACTACTTCTTTTAGGCGCAATTCATGTCTGCTTGATTCCAATTCTGAGAGTGTAGGTTTAACTATGTAAAGATGGTTGTTAGTTTTATTATCACACGGGGACTGCCCCTTGGCTATCAGTGTACTCTGCATAACTTTCATGCAATCATTGAGAGGAGTTTGTATATCTTTTATGGTTTCGATACTAGTCTGTGCGGCGCATGCATCACCTCTCTCGTTTTCATTGATTGCTACATGGCTAGGAACCCAGAAGAATTTAATTTCGAATCTTTGATCTTCGGCTGTCACTACATTGTGTAAGATGTGTACAATTAAGGATTCCGCTGCATTTTTAGTGTGCTGATTGCGCTGAGAGAGTCTGTGTTGGTTTTAATGTTTTCTAATTATTCTTTCTACTGCCTCAGCAATAGCGTGACGTTTCCACTCTGTAAACCCCGGCGCACTGAGGCAGCCTCATGACCTTTTTTCATTTCTGTTGCACTAGTGTATCTCTAACATAGTCTGATGGGTTCGAGCCTTCGGTGTAGAAAGCTGTGAAGTCTTCATATTTCTCGTGTAGTGCTAAAATTACTGTATAATATGTTCACGCGGTGCCACCTTTTTGAAGGTGGGTTAATCTCAAGTCGCCAAGAGGAGGCACGGTATACCAATGTGGTAGCCAGTCACGTCGTTAGGCAATTTAGTGTAAAGTGTCTAGCATAGTCAGTTCTTGGCGTTTTTCTTGAAAACAGAAAAGGAACGGTCTGATTGCTTGACGTTTGTTGATGAACAGTGTCCTAGGTGGGCATTTTTTAACTATGGGGTAAAACAGATGTTTCGGTAGGGAACAATTCTTTAGGATGTAAGCAAAGGATGTAAGCACGGTTCTTCTGTGTGCAAGAGTTTATTGCTTTCAACTTAAAGACACTTTATGAGTGGTGATCTGTATTTTACAAGACACCAGACGCAAACCTAAATTATGCACGGGGTCCATTCGTTTCAAGTAGGATTGCCTCGGTGAGCTGAACACATACCAACCATTGTCAATGCAGGAGCGTAAAGCCGATTGGTCAGTTTTTGATGTACAAGTGCTGCCGTAACTCTAGTGTTTGGTCACTTCATGTTAAGTATATTTAGGGCTCAGGACACTTTCATTATCCGGATATTGATTTGTGGCAGAAAACTAAGTGTTTCGTCAAATGTTATGCCAAGACGTTTGTGCTCGTTTTGTATGGGTCAACTGATTTCCTATAGTTGAGGTAAAGGGTCGGTCTGTAAACATTGTTTCAGTGTGGAAAGAACAGGCACTGTATTCTGTGGTGAAAACTGCAAAAAAAATTCTGTGTGGCCATTTTTTGAGTCTTTTTAGAGTCGACTGTACTTGTGTTTCACGCGTCGCTACATTTGACGACGTGCAAGATATTTGCAGATCATCAACCTAGAGGGAATACATGTTTGTTTTCAGAATAATTTTTGATATGAAATTCATTTTTATAAGAAATTCGTTGTGCTTAAAATGGAGCCCTGGGGAACCCCATTCTCCCGTAGAAAGATCCTTGAGGGGGTTGAACCCAGGTGCATTTGAAATGTGTGATTTGCCATGAAGTCATTCAGGGAATTCATTATTTTTCCACGGATGCCTAATTCTACTTAAACACGCACTATTCCAAACATCCATGTAGTGTCGTAAGCATTCTGAAGATTGAAAAAGACAGCAAGACAGTGTTTTTTGTGTATAAATGCTTCTCGTTAGGTATTATCGACACGGCAAGGTGGTAACTCGTTGAGCATTCTTTTTAAAAACACTCTGGCGAATGTACAGAAATTTATTTGATTTTAGGACAAAACACACCCTGGTATATATGATACGTTCAAACGTTTTAGCTAGAGAGATGGTGAGGGCTATATGTCTGTAACTACTAGACGAGGTTGGCGGATTTGCGGGTTAATTAGGCAGGGATAACTGCGTTTTTGCAGGCCACCGGCATACTTCGCTATACCCAAATTTTGTTGAAAAACTTTAGAAGTGCTTTAACGGTTGGACCCGAAAGATCTGCAAGGATTTCATAATGTATATCTTCTGGGTCAGGTGCAGTCTGCTTACCGCCCAATAGAGCTCTTTTTAGCCCTTGGAGTGCAATACACTGCTGTAGGATTCGTTTGCATCGCCGCATATTGGCAGACTATTTGTGTGCACTATTTCTGTACTTTAAAAATAATTGTATTCAGAGTGCGGAGATTGAAACTCTGTTGAGGGTTTCACCCGGTATATGTGCGTGTTCTGCGCTCGTTTGTACACCTGGTGCTGTTAAAAGGGGAAGTGTGTCTGACAAGCATCTCCCTTATATCCCTGTTGCCATATCTTCTTCGATGTTACTGAGCTATTTATGAACGAGACAATTTTGCCGTGAGGCTTTTTCGGCATTGCGGCGGATGTACCTGGCTTGAGCTCTTTTCTTTCAAACTTTAGGACATTTTATATGTTGGATACTCCAGAAAAAAACGCCATGCTTTATTTTGCTGCTTTCTGCAGGCTTACATTCTTAGGTCCACCGTACGTTGTGGTTTTTCTGACCACTCCCGTGGACGGCGGAATAGCCAAGTGCACATCATTACGATGCAGGATGCAAACACCTCATTCAGAACATCGATGCTAAAAGTGTCTGAAACGTTCTGTCAATTTGCTTCGGAAGTCAAAAGTCCTGAGTTGGCAGACTGAGGTTCCCACCGGCGTGGTTTCGTTGGTGTCATTGTTGGTGAAGATGTTACGTTGAACTAAAAGGTGAATTTTCGCAGCTCATTTTGCTGAGCTTGGGGAGCAGTCTGTAAGTATGGCGGTGTTAAAAAAACACATGTTATTTGAGCCATAAAATCTTGTTATATCGGGGCCCTTCGGTCATTCTTTTAAATCCCCTAAAATGATGAATGGGCATTAAATCGCCAACTATTAAAAACGGCTGTGGTAGTTGGTTTAGTATGTCTTCGAAATCTCACATTTTATTGTGACATGTGGTTCGAGATACACACAGCACACTGTGATTGTGTGATTGTTTTGAACGCGACCAATGCGGAAGCCACTGCTTTTACCTAGTTATAAGTTTCGTTATCTGAGTTTCGTCAAGGTCGTCATCTGAGATAACTCCGAGGACTGCTTTGTGCGATAGGTGTTCACTGACCATTGTGAAGATCTCTCCAAAAGACGCTAGTGTTGATAGATTACCCTTCTGCTGTTTGTAAAGCACTTCGAGAAGCAGGTCTCTATTTGCAAGTTTGTTTTTTTATTGTAGCATTCACCTATGGGTGCTGTTAGAGTCTTTGTGACGAGTAATGGTCAGAGAGGTCATGCAGTTTTCTCTGGGACAATGCTGTGTACCGCGCGGAAGCGTGGAAAGTTGCTGACATTTTCCATGAAAAATTTTGCGGTTACATCGGTACCCCCGCGTTTCCAAAAGAGGTCACTTTGTCAACATAAAACAAAAAATTACACCATCTCCCCGAAGAGAACACTGATGTGATGCGAAGCATCCGCCCGCTTACAGGACTGTTGGTTTCCATTCAACTCATCCGTAGAAGCCGGAGTAGAGAACAGCGTGACTCATCCGGAGCAGCAACTGAGTAAGCCCGCATGCACCGGCTTTAGATACGCACTGACGCGGAAAGGAGAATGGCGAGAGAGGCGCGCATGCGCGCGCTATCACACCGCTGGCGTGATGTAGACAATGGAGGGAGGGGCGCGTAAGAGCGCGTTATAACACAGGTTGCGTGATTTAGACACTGGTGGGAGGGACGTGTAAGCGCGCGCTATCGTCGGTAGAATTCTGAGTAGAGAAGACCGTGACTCATCCGAAGCAACAACTGAGTACGCGCCGCATACACAGGGTTTAGATACCCAGCTGACGCGGCGAGTAGAATGGAGAAAGAGGCGCGCTTGCGCGCGCAATCAGAAATCTGGCGTGGAAAGGAGAATCAGGAGGAGAGGCGCGGACGCCGGACGGAGGGACATTGCCCCGAGCTTGAGATGCTTCGCATCTAAAATTCTGTTCGGCCATGCTGCTAGCCACCCACCATGGGGCCCAGCAAGGCAAAGGGACAGGAACTTGTGGGCACGTTCAGCCCCCGCGAGCTACACCCCGTGACTATAACAAAAAAAAACACTAAACTCAGGGTCACTCAATGCACATGGGGATCCATAGCCTCCAGGAAAAAGAGAAGCTAAAGAAGGAACGAGATGACAGAAAGGTTGTTACAAAGAAGATAGGAAAGTGAAACATGAAGGTGAGGACAGGAAAAGGCAACTTCCGATTCCCCCCTGCGGGTCTGACCACAAGTGCCACCTACGAGTAGCTGTGGCCAAAGTGGGGTTATGGCTTCGCTAGGGAACTGAAGGTCCCAGCACTCCGCGTCGGCTGAACCACCATTCTCCTCTTTTTCCCACACACGGCGCTTCCCCGCACGGCTGCACGCGCGTGGTCAGGGTCGGGGGTGTCAGAAAATACACGCAAAAAATCGGCCTTTACAAATGCTCCCTGAGCGGCTAAGGGCATTGTGGCACCGTTGTCGAATCAGAAAGAATCTTTTATGGTAATGCCCAAGAGAATGTTCAAGAAGGTATTTGCTATTGTTCGAAAAACTTCAGAGAGGTGTCAGACAAGCCTTCTGAAGCAAAGAAGCGGGCGCTGGGGTCATTTAACCATGTGAATTTAGGCATGTTATGCACGGGGGGTAAACTGCTGAAAGGCTTTACCCTAGAAGCATTCTTCACAGTACAAACGCAGAAGCCAGAGGCTCCTTTCTGTAAAATTATCTCAGGAACAGGTACATGGTTCCGAGTCGTTTCGACGTACCTGCAGGAACGTTTGAGCAAATTAACCATAGAAGACACTTTCTTCGTTCAAAACTCGTCTGCCATTTTCAGTTTTTTGTAAGAAAAGAGAGCCTAGAGAGCTGATCTTAGCATTGACACCGAGAATCTGCATTACTCGCTGCCGCATTCTGAGGTGATGCCTTCCGTTTAAGAAGTGCATATGTGGGTATATGAAATGCACATTGGTTGCAACGTGTGGGATTGCTGTATTCAGAGTTTTTTGGAAAGTCTTTTTTTTTTTGTTTGAAATATGCTACGTAGTTTGTAAGGGTAAGACATACGTTAAAAATGATCAAGATGATTGGTGCTTTATGGCGCAAGGCCAACAAGGGCAACGCGCACTAGAAATCAAAATCTGGGTACAAAAATCAGCGTTCTGCATTGGATCCAAGATGGCACCCATGATAAGTACCTGTTTATTGGCGACGGTGACACGATGTTTGATATTTATTTTAATGATATTGTGGAGAACGTGAACAGATATGTTGATGAATATTTGGTTTTGGTTTCGTCCGCCAACTTTGATAGATCGGGTCAGCTTTGTGCTCGAGGCGTTTTCATAAAACGGGCTCGGGCTGTCATTCAGGTTAAAAGTACTGCTAGAAAGGCAGCTGCAGCTGCAGACGAACCATGCAACTACGTAGTCAGACTGCCCCGTCAAAGTCAGAATGAAATAAGGCTATAGAAAAAATTCCGTATTTGCATTGGTTGCCATAGGCATAAAAAATAACTGCCCTTCCACTCTGTGAAAAAGGATGACCTGCGAAGCTGGACGCAGCACCAGAAATGCGCGAAACGAAAGACGTTGTTTGTAAGTTGCGATTGAAAAATTCGCACTTAGCCAATTGAAGTTTTAAGTACCCTAGATTAATTCTAGTGGATAAGACGAATCTGTCTGTTTCTGCCCTGCTTAGTGGGCATCTTGTTGTCTGCGCTACACATGATCCGAATTCGATCGGCGACTGAGGACACCAGAAAGTTTGCTTTGAGGCGGTAGAGTTGCAGGTTTAAACCTTCCGCCAGCACAACTGAAATGTCATCGGTGAGGGCATAAAGCTTAAGCGCGTGGACGCCTCCTCTCACCCACATTCTCTTTACCCCCAACTTATGCTCGTTAAACCAGCCACCAGTTATGGGCGCGTGGTTAGAAGTTAAAGGCACCGCCAAAATTGTCGGTGTCGAAGTACTTCAGAATAAACTTAAAATATTGCCTCACATCGACGTTGCTGTTCATCCGGGAGATATTCCGAACTGCTCCGCGAGCTGGCGCCTGAGGTGCAAACTGCCGCCGGTTTAGGTTGTTTTCACACCCATTCGTGCTTCTGTTTCCGTTAATGCTCTTTCGAAAACAAAACTTCTTGCTCTATGCAAACGACGCGCGCCCGTGTACTGGAAGTTACTACCTGGAAGGACTAGAGCTTTATTCTAGTGAACAAATATGTGGCTGTCCGTGCCTGTCATGCGTCGTATGCATCTCACTATCTGTGTAACACACCTACCCAAACACAAACTGCTCGATCATTTAGAATAGCTGAAACGTCGCATTGAGCCGTGACACTTCCACGTTTATATTTCCCGCCAGCAAAACGCGCATGTCGTCAGTATTGGTGATGGCTAAGTGCACATGCACGACCCCCTGCTTCCGCCTCCAACCAATGCACGCAAAAACCGGCCGCCGGTGATGGGCTTGTGCTTAGGCGCGAAATACACTGGTGAAAATATCGCCCGAAAAGTGTTTTTTCTGAGAACGAATTGTGGGATCACGTCGGCGTTCAAAGAGGAAGTTTATTTTGCTAATGGTTGGTAAGGACGCTACCGCCATTACCAAGCGATTCCGCAGCTTGTGACGGAGGCATGGGACTGGGGGCTGAAGGAAAAAACCGTTCTAAAAGTGGTGTCGGCGGTTGTGTGAAGTCTGTCGCAGCGGCGGCGAGTAAACCGGCTTCACCCGAATAGAAACCGGGGGGGAGGGGGGGAGGAGATACTGCTTCTCAGTAAAAGAGTGTGTCACCGAGACGGCGTGAACGCCATGTTTTCCGAAGATTGGCCAGATTTGCTCAGTGGTTGACAAGAAGACTACAAGCCGGAGGCACCAAGAACATATCAAGAAGACAACAAGACAAAGAGCCGCAGCAAGACAACAACACCGGCTGCAAAGGAAAACATGGCATCCAATTTGCGCCATGGGGACACTAAGTTGTCTATCGTGTTCTGCTAGCTTGCGGGAAAGCCTACATAGGGCAGACTGCTCGGCACCCTTACTTCCCACTACGTGTGACCAAACGCTTTTGAAGGGCAGGCCTCACAAACACTCGTCACTATTGTAAAGAGTGCAAAAATGATGCCTTCAGGCCTCTCTTTGAGCAGTCGATAGTCATGTACAGATATAAGGGAAGAACCGAAAGAGAGAAAATTGAAGGGTACCATATCAGCAGGGACGGCTCAGTGTGGGTTAGTCACAGTTCTCGAAGGCCCCAAATGCTGAATTCGTATTTCTGGATCGGTATTTGTAGTCAGCATGCTGGGTACCTTGTTTTGTTTTAATTTGTTTGTTTGTATGTTTAGTGGTGTTTTGTTCGCAAAAGTGCAAAAAATCGATGAGTTGGTATTTTTTCTCCAAACAATAAATGTTCGTTCTCTCCTCATGAAATAGCAGTCGGTAACAGCGCGCCGTCATGTGTGTACTTTTGTAGGTGTCGTTGTTTTTTGAGCTTATTCGCAGAGTTCTCTCACTGTGCAGAAGGGATTTATATGCTGCGGTAAAGAATACCGCGAGACTTAGACAACCAAACTTAAAAACTGAAAATATTTTATCAACCGCGTCAAAAGAAAAATGCAGATTAAATTTACCCTCTTATTCGTAACAACACAACAAAAAAAATTCCTAGAAACAGATTTTCTAGTAACTTTGTCTAAAACCGAAATAGTTCTCTCCGCTGCCTCTTTCTTGTCTCTTGTCCTCTTCCTGCAAGCCACAATTCAATTTTCATTTGAAGAGGAACAAAACTTCTCTTTTACATGACCAACAAGACCTACCCTGTCATGCAAGCGTCAAACGCCAAGAGTGCAACATTTGATGTCAGGTTTTCCCAAAGTCACAACAAAGTGTGCTCAAATAGCCGTTTTTCTTCCTTTTTAACGTCTCCCCGTAGACGTTCTGTAACGTATTATAATTTTTTTAGCATACTTTGTCTACATACATCGCTATACTAACGGTTTACTTCTTGTACCAAGAAATATACCACTTGTTTTTGTATTTTCCATTTGACGATTTTCCCCCACATTTTAGTGATGACCTCTTGGGTCAGCCAAGATCGTTGAATCGTGAATGCATCAAAGTTTTACCACACACGCAGTAATTGGTAGTAGCCACTACTTTTCACTCACAGATATGGCCCACTAATGCACATATTACACAGTGAAGTATACTGCCCCCCATGCTTACTCTTTTCTTTTGGTTTTGTGTTTTTTATATCACCAGTAACCAATACAACCTAGTCAGGTATGCTTAGTGGTGTCGCGGCTAGAAATCGTAGAAGCGGATAACTCGGGGTTAGCTAAGCGGGTTGTAGAACTGGAGAAAGCGCTAAGTAACGAACGCGACAAACGGAGCGCCGTTGAGGCAAAGTTAGAAGTACCTGAGAGAAAGCTAGAAAAGAACCTCATTTCGCCAACAAATGACGAATACCTCGGCCCATCCAGCGAAGCGGAGGCTAGCACCGAGGTGACACGCGGGTTTGAAGCAACGAAAGGCAACAGCTACTAAAAGGCAACAAAAGATAGACCAGCAAAACCAGTAGATAAACCGGGTATTACTAAAGGGCAGCACGTGGCAGGTGACAGCGTGGTAATCATTGCGGGAGACTATAACATAAACAAGAGCAGCGCTGCCTTAGTATAAAGGGTAAAGGGGTATACGCGTGTCAACGTGGGCTGTTTTCCCGGTCAAACGATGCAGACGGTGATGACTGAAGCGAGGTGGCAGCTGGCCTTGTTTAGTAAAGCTAGAAACCTTGTGGTGATTGCCGCACGGTTAACGATGTTCTAGAGAGAGAGAGAGGAGAGAAAACTTGGCGAGGAGATTTCGAAGGGGGTAAGTGACCTGCGGGCGACGGCCCCAAATGTGCTCATTGCAGTCTGCACCGTGGCGGAGGTGATGAAGCAGGGCGTGCACACCGAACGGGCGGTACTCGCTGCTAACAGCGAGATCTTGAGGCGTGGCAGGGAACTTGGGATTGAAGTCATAGACGTGAACAGGACAGACGCGAACAATTTTCTAAAAGACAAAAATAGTCTCCGTAAGTGGACAGGAAAAAAAGAAATGCAATAACTATTTATTCAGTTGCATAGATATACAGAAGGCAGAAAGCCTGATAAGTGTGTGAAAATTGAAAACCAACTTCAACGGGAAGGAATAGACGTGTACGCTTTAGCCTAGACTCATCTCCGAGACCTAGAAGTGCCACCGGTCATAGACAATTATGTCTGGGAAGGTTGCAACAGGATCGTAGGAATGAAGAAAGTGGGAGGTGTTGGCATGCTCATTAAACCAGGGACCGACTGGCAGAGAGTGCATGAAAGCTGTAAATAGCCTCTATGGGTTAGAGGCACCATGGAGGAGAAAAATACATGGTTAGGAGTTGTGTATCTGTGCACCGGAAGTAGTTATAGGGAGGCAAATGAGGAACTGGTATACTGTTTGAGAAGAGATATAAACGAGTTCAAATATAAGGGCTAAATAATCTTAGTTGGAGATATGAATGCCCATACAGAAGGTTTGGATAGATACACAGAACAGAACGGCTCTGTAGTGATAGATCTATATGAGGAAAACCGGCTTGTAATTGTAAACACGGAAAGCAAGTGTGACTGACAAATAACGTGGGAAGTGGTAACAGAGAGTCCAGCATAGACTACACTTTAGTATCCGGGACAGTAGATAGTATACGAAAGGTTGCGGAAAATGAGGACAGAGGAAAGTGAAACAGACAGCTTAGGAAGCGACCACAAGTGGCTGAGCTTGCACTTTGGAGGCGCACCCCGAAAAAATTTAGAAGTACGTAAAATAGGAGGAACTAATTTGAACAATGAGCAGTTAAAAATCATCTCTGATAGATTAGAAAATGATATCAATGGATACCCTGGCAAAAATTGGGACTACGACGAAGTGATTGCGTTCATGAAAGGTAAGATGAACGACGCAAAGCAACAAAACCGACGGACAGGGAAGACAGAGCTGAGAAGCTGGTGGAATGAGGAAATAAAAAAAGGTACTGACCAGAAAGAAAGGCATCAAGAGAACACAGAGAAGCAATTGGAAATGGTATGGAACCGTAGGTAGTGAAGGAGCAATGGGATATGTGCCTTTGGAAAAAACTAGAAGTGCAGAAAATGGTGCAAGCAAAGATCAAGCAGAAAAGCGAACAATAGATTTCAAAAATACGGAAGGAAAAAAGCGCATCCAAGAAGTTTTGGAACCATGGATATTTTTTAAGCTCAAAAAAACATATCCATCAAAAATGTTTGATTGATGAGGACGGGAAATATTTATAAGGGGGGCACGCGTTGGCGCACATTCCTCAAGTTATTATTGAGAAGGTTAGGGCAATAGTGGTAGGGTAGGATGCACCGTGAATATCAGCGCCACAGGAGACTGCGGAAAAGGAAATAAGTTTGAGCTACCTTGATTGGAAAAAAGGAGAGCAAAAGGTTTCCCCCAGACAGCAGTGGGCCCGACGGAATAGCAATGCAGCTGATAAACCTGCTTGGACCTAAAACTAAAAATCGTTTATGAAGGCATTAGACAAGGTGATAGAAATGAAACAAATACCGGAGGGTTGGCTAGAAAGTAGGATGAATTTATTATAGAAAGGCAAAGGAGACAAAGCCAGCAATGATTCATACAGACCACTCGCAGTAACGTCAGTGGTGTATAGATTCGTATTGCAGGCCACAAAATCAGAAATTCAAGCATAGATGGAAGAAAATGAAATGCTTAGCGAACTGCAGAATGGATTTAGACAAGACAGGTGACTGGATTACAAATTGTTTATGATAACGCATGCATTGAAATTGCGAAAGCACAGAATAGACCATTATGGGTTACGCTCTTGGACACTAAAGGGCCATGTGACAACGCAAACAGACAACGGCTGTGGATAATGCTGAAATTTCATTGATTAGATGACGAGGTGATACAGCTCTTTAGGCAAAAAGCAAAAACGCCCGTGTGTACGAGATTTCGGCGCACGTTAAAGATCCTCAGGTGGTCAAAATTAATCCGGAGCCCTCCACTACGGCGCGCCTCATCGCCTTCGTTGCGTCGGCGCGTTAAACCCCACAATCAATCAATACAGCTCTTTATGGCAATTCATAAGGACGATAGAGTGCACCTTACTGGGCAAGGACTGAAATGCGCCCAGCAGGTCAACATCTATTGGGACTGAAACAGGGATGCCCTTTGAGCCAAATACTGTTCATGATTTACATGGCGGGTTTAGAAAAGAAACAGGAAGAATGTCAAGTAGGGTTTAGCCTAACCCTTATGCTGCAAGGCCAAGTGGTACAACAGCCTATTCTGTGAATGTTATACCAGACGACATTCTTCTTTCAGCTGATAGCCAAACCCATATGCAAAGAATAATAGATATTAGCGGCCAGGAAGCCAGTGACATCAGGTTAAATTTTAGTGCAGAAAAATTAGGAATAATGGTTTTCGATTATGGTACCAATGACATAGTGTCTAGCTAGCACGGCGAAATACCTAGAAGGAAGGAATATGAATACTGGGGAGTTTGGATAAACGTAGGGGGTAACTACTTAAGACCTCACGAGGAGCAACTTAAGCTTAAGGAAAAACGAAACGCACTAATAATGAAGCACAGAGCTCGGGGGGGGGGGGGGGGTTAACAAATATGAATAGTAAGAGGAATGTGGAAAGGAATATTGGTTCCGGATCTCATATTTGCGAATGCTGTTCTATCCGACGTTCTATGAGCCCTTGAAGTGAACTAGAGAACGATAGAACGTTTGGCCTTAGGCGCGCATGGAAAACAACTAACGAAGTATTTCGGGGAGATATGGGCTGGGCCTCGTTTGAAGGTAGAGAAGCACAGAGTAAAATATGCTCTGAGATGAGGTTGAGAGCAATGGATCAACGGAGGTGGGCAGCTAAGGTTTTAGGGTACCTATACTCTAAAAGGTGTGGACACGCTGCGGTTAAGGAGGACTAGAAGGCTAACGACGAAATACGATAGAGCAGTAAAGAATTCAAAACAGCCAAGGTAACCAAAAAAGAGGCAAGACAGATTGAAAAGAATAAAGTTAGGTAAAAAATGGAAGCAAAACCGTCGTTTGAGATATACACAGCAGAGAAATGATACATCAGAAAGGAAAATGTCTACGACTATTCCCACGGCAGCGCGTCGCTTTTTGAGGCTAGAGCAGCTGGCCTGCGAACTAAAAGCTTTGTGGGGAAGTATTCACAAAACGATGGGGTATGCGTGGTCAGCGGAAAAGAAACAGAAACTATGCGGTCCATAGTGTTAGAAAGTGAAGGTGTCCATTCATATCTACATTAGGGAAATATTTGGCTTTAGGAGTATCGATGATGGTTGTATGTTTATGGCGCAAGGCCAACTAGGGCAAAGAGCGCCAAAACAATAGTCATATATGAGGGGTGAAACCTTAAACACTACGAACAGTCAGCAAAAACAAAAGTAAAATCACAAAACGACAATGAGCATGGCTGGTGTATAGGGCCAGGGAGTGATCACGCGTGGTATGAAATGAGGTCTAAAAATTGAACTTCTTCTAAATATTTAAAAACGCACTTGATAGAAAACATGGGATCATCAGAGAGGAAAAACGCTGGGTGTGGTGGGACGTGTAGTCTGTATAGCTGTGGGAAGTGTTTGCGTCGTGTTGTGTGAAGTGCCTTGCATGTGATTAGTATGTGCACCACGGATAGGGCATCTCCGCACCTGCTGCACTGGGGTCTAGAAGATCCCGTCAGCAGATACGAGTGCGTCGCATGGGTGTGCCCTATCCGCAGCCTACCCAAGGCGACTTCCGTGTGTCTGTTGCGTGAGTCAGCTGTGTACCGTCCCAAGTGTGGCTTTATTACGTGTAGTTTGTTGTCTGTCTGTTCGTCCCAGTGTGTTTGCCATGTTCTCCGCAGGTGTTGTCTGATGTGTGGCTTGAGGTCTGTGTAGGGTACGGTTGTTATGTCTACAGTGTTCCTGAGTGCAGCAGCAGCAGCCCTCTCGTCTGCCAACTCATTCCCAGCGATCCCAGCGTGTCCTGGAACCTAGCAGAGGAGCAGCTGATGCTTCTTTGCATACACAGACATGATAGTGTTAAATACAAGATTAACTATGTGGTTTTTGGGGGGTGTATGCGATGACAGTGCGCGAACAACACTCAAGGAATCTGTGTAGATGATAGACTTTGGAATTTGATTTTCAAGTATGTGCCGTACAATCAGCAAAATCCCATACGCCTCTGCTGAAAAAATTGTCGTGTGGACGCTCATGGTCCTGGCTGCACAGAAATTCGGACCATGAGCAGCGCAGGAGACCATAGTGGAGGTTTTAGACGCGTCACTGTAAAATTCTGCAAGTGGGTATTTAAACTGCAGAGACAGAAAGTGCTGCAGTATTGCAGCCTGCGGTACCCGATTTTTGTCAAGTTTCATAAAAGAAAGGTCGCACGACACAGGACGAACTTGCCAAGGCGGTAAACTGTTTGAAAGGGATGACCTGTACACATCCAAAAACAAAGCACTGAGATCCGAGGCTCGCTCTTTCACTCTAAGTGAAAAGGGCAGAGGAACGGATGGGCGATTTACAAAGAGCAGAGATGTGGATGTGTCGTTAAAGACAGGATAAAAAGGATGATTATTCAGCGATGAAATTTTAAAAGCATAAAGCAAGTCCATGTATGTTCGTTGGTTCTCAAGGCTCCACTTATTACACTCAACATAAAGACTCTCAGCAGGGCTAGTGCGAAAAGCACCCGACGAAAGACGAAGGCCCAGGTGTAGAACTGGGTCAAGAATTCGCAAGGCTGTCTTAGTCGCCGACCCATACACCACACTGCCATAGTCCAAACGAGACCCAACCAAAGCAGTATACAAGCGAAGCAAGAGTTCTTTGTCGGAACTATAGGATTGGTGGGAGAGAACCTTAAGTATATTCATTGTTTTGAGACATTTATTTTTAAGTTCCTTGATGTGGGGAATGAATGTGAGTTTGTGATCAAACACCACACCTAAGAACTTGTGCTCCTTGTTCACAGGAAGCGACATGCCATTAAGAGTAATGTCTGGGTCCGGATGGACCCCGCGCTTCCTGGAGAACACAACGCAGGAGCTTTTTGCAGGATTCAATTTAAACCCATTCTTGTCTGCCCAGCCGGCAAGCTTCTTGACGCCGAGCTGGACTTGACGTTCGCAGATGGACATATTACATGATTTAAAAGATATCTGTACGTCATCTACATACATGGAGTAAGAAATTGTAGGCGGCAGTGCCTTCCCAAGGGAGTTCATTTTTACTATGAAGAGAGTGCAGCTTAGAACTCCGCCTTGCGGCACGCCATTTTCTTGCACGTGTACCTTTGACAGTGCAGAGCCAACTCTGACGCGAAAGGTTCTCTCAGACAAATAGCTAGCAAGGGTGTTAAACATATTACCAGAAACACCGAATGACTTCAGGTCAGTAAGGATCCCATAACGCCAAGCGGTGTCATAGGCCTTTTCTAGGTCGAAAAACACAGTTAAACAGAACTGTTTATGCACGAAGGCATCCTTAATATACGACTCTAGTGCCACAAGTTGATCATTCGTGGATCGCCCCGCCCTGAAGCCTGCCTGGCAGCTCTCGAGAAGGCCGTTATACTCCAAAAAGTACACGAGCCTCCGGTTTATCATCTTCTCGAGAAGCTTGCACAGGCAGCTGGTCAGGGCAATGGGTCGATAGCTAGCGGGAGAAGAAGGGTCCTTCCCTTCTTTCAAGAATGCTACAACTATGGCATCCCTCCAAGACTTTGGAATGTGCCCCGAAAGCCAGATCTTGTTGAAAAGGTGAAGAAGTGTTACAAGAGTGTCTGTGTGTAAGTTCTGTATCATTGTATATGTAATGTTGTCTGGGCCTGGAGCTGAGGGTTTACACGTGCTCAGAGCACCCCTCAGCTCATGAAGCGTGAACTCGGAGTTATAAGAGGTGGCTGACCTGTCATTGTCATGTAAAGGTTTCTTTTCGGCCACGAGTTTGTGTTTCATGAATGTGTTTGTGTAGTGTGCTGCACTAGAAACGTGTTGGAAGTGTTGTGCGAGTGTGTCAGCCTGGTGTTCGAGTGTGTCCCCTGTTGTACTGACCAGAGGCAGCCTGTGTGTTTGATGTCCCTTGAGTTTGCGTATTCGTGTCCATACTTTCCGTGTGTCTGTGTAGGAGTTAATTGATGTTATGAATGTACGCCAACTCTCTCGTTTTGCCTCACGGCGCACACGTTTTCCTAACGCCTTGGCCCGTTTGAACAAGAGGAGGTTACTCGACGTGGGGTACCGGCGAAGGATACCCCACGCCTTGTTCTGGGCCTCTCGTGCCCGCCTACAGTCCTCATTCCACCACGGCCTCCGCTGGTTGCGCGGGGCAACAGAGGCGTGGGGAATGGACTTTTCGGCGGCGTCGAGGATGTGCGCCGTGAGGAGTTGGGTAGCTTCTTCAATGTGTAGGTGTCCTATGGATGTGTGGTGTAGTTTGGATGTCTCTGTAAATGTATTCCAGTTAGCTCGTGCTTCATTGAACCTATTATGGGAAGAGGAACTGCTTGGGCCTTTACCTATATATGTAAGTGAGGTGGGGAAGTGGTCACTGCCATATGGGTCAGTTCCCACACCCCACTCGAGATGAGGAAAGAGAACTGCGGAGCCAATCGCCAAGTCAAGACATGAGTATGTGTTGTGTCCTATGTTATGGTATGTAGGCTGTTTACTGTTGAAAAGGCATGCTCCTGAAGATGTAAGGAATTTCTCTATGAGGCGACCTCGGGCATCCGTGCGAGAAGAGCCCCAAAGAGTGTTGTGAGCATAAAGGTCGCCTGTCAGGATGTACGGTTCGGGCAGCTGGTCAACCAGCGCCTCGAAGTCGGAGCTCGTAAGTGAAACATCAGGAGGGATGTATATGGAGCATACCGTTATCAACCTGTTAAATATTATTAAGCGTATTGCTACAGCCTCAAGGATAGTGTTCAAGGTGACAGGGTGGCATGCTAACGATTTCCGGACGATTATGGCCACACCGCCAGAAGAGTGTGTGCAGCCATCCCTGTCTTTCCTGTATACCAGGTAACTATTCAAGAAATTTGTGTGTTTAGAATTCAAATGTGTTTCCTGAACACACATAACACTTGGCTGATTGGTATGCAGAATCTCATACACATCGTCAAGATTATTCAGAAGGCCTCTGCAGTTCCATTGTACTATGTTCTCTCTTCCCATTATGAAGTGTTCGGAGCTACTGGACTGTGTTGTTTATGTGTCGTCTTTCGGGGCTGTGACTCTCGTCTTTTTTGGCTTGTCGGGAGGCTTTGGCGTCGGGACGCGTTCCTTGCGGTGCACCGCAGACAAGAACGGACCGACGTCCATTTCATCCTCGGATGTCCTCGGAGCGCCTGAGGGATCAGGCTCCTTGGACCGCGAACCCTTTGGGGCGCGCTTTTCCTTGCCCGCAACCACCGAGGGGTTCAGGAACGCCTCGGATGGCACAGGCGGTGCGGTGGGGGTGGGAGCTGCCGCTGGCTCCCCCAAGTCCATCTCCTCTGCGCCCTCGCCTGTGGCTTGGGACGCTGGAGTGGAAGTGGAGGATGCAGCATCGCTTCCACCAGACGTGGTTGCCCCCACAGCCGCTACTGGCTCAGTGAGCGGTGCGGAGGCGGGTTGGGCTGCCCGAGGCAACCCAGGGGGGGGGCGGGGCAGGGACCAGGTCAGACTCGCTGAACTGGGTCCCTGTGGACACCAGACGCCGCTCCGCCCCCCGGCGAGCCGCGTCGGCGTACCTCCCCAGAGGGAAAGAGGCGAACCTCTTTCGCGCCTCTGGAAAGGTGATGTTCTCAGTGACCTTTACATTTATGATTTGTTTTTCTTGCTTAAATTTCTCACAAGTGCGAGACCAAGCTGCGTGGGGCCCCTGGCAGTTGGCACAGGTGAAACTCTGGGTGTTGCAGTTTTCGGACGGGTGGTCATGTTGGCCGCATTTCGCACAGGTAAGGCGGCCGCGGCAGGAGTTGGTGCCATGCCCAAACCGTTGGCACTTTTAAAACAGCGCCGCGGGTTAGGGATGTAAGGCCGGACCGGACATCGAACAAAACCTGCATTTATGTATTCTGGAATGCTCGACCTGTCGAAAGTTAAGATAAGATGCTTTGTAGGTATTTGTTTGTCCTCTCTACGTATGTTTATGCGCCTGACTGCTGTTACGCCCTGACCTCGAAGGCCCTCCAGCAGGTCGGCTTCAGTTTCGTTTAGTAGATCGGGATCGGAGATCACGCCCTGGGAGCTGTTTAAGCTGCGGTGGGGCGTGACCCTGATGTCAAGATCACCGATTCGGGTCTGGCTCAAGAGTTTTTCTGCCTGCTGCTGCTTGGCCACTTCGACCAGCAATTGCCCAGTTCTTTGTTTCTTGGCTTTGTACGCCTCACCAATTATACTCGTCAGGAATTTCGATAACAAGAAGACAGACAATGAAGCGACAGATCTTTCTTTGTCAGTTGACTCAACTACAAGAAAACGGGAATAGTTGTTTACAGTTGTTGGAAGGACAGCTGTTGAAAGAGGTGGAAATGGAACTTCGGTGCGGCCCCTTTTCGGGGGCCGATCACGTCTGGGGGGGGTTTTGAAAATGCCATATGACACATTGAAAAGCAGGGAGACGGGGGTACTTTCTTCCACAACCTTACCCTGATAGCTGAGGAGGTCCCGGAGCTCCCTGCCTGGTAAACAGACAGGGAGCCCATCCGCCGGAGCTTGACCTGGGCTCCGACGGCCACCGTTTGAGGTTTCTACCCTTCACCTTAAAAAACACATCACCACGGTTGGATCCAGCTTATGTTTGGGGGCTCGGGGTCCGCGGTATCGCCAGTACCGTCACCAAGATTGCTCAAGGTGCCCCGTGCGGGGGCTTTAGGAGTATCAAAGGATTTCGGAGTATCAAAGAGGAAGTTAACTTCAAGGCTGTCGAGGGGACGAAAAGAAGATTGTAATGCTGGTGAAAGAAAAGCAGAGAGGAGAATATTGCCTAGGACAGTTACCACCTGTAACAGAAAAAAAAGTATTTTGTGCCTAACAAGCTTTTTGTGCCTGCCCTAAGAAGCGCTAGTATTAAACCTAGAGTGTAAAACATAGGTATATTAGACCTTTTTGGTAAGATGACATGTCACCACCCCGATACAAAGTGAAAACCAATAGAAATTATCATCAAAATTGTGATCACCAATGGAGTGCACTTCTACTTTCAGAGACAATGCGTTCTTTGATATGCGGGTATCAGGTAAATATAACGAGTTTAATGGACGCACATCGTTTAAAATATTATATGGTAAAGTGTTACTGCTGAACAACCAGATTAGGTTGTGTTTCTTTAAATTGCTTTCTTCACAGCATATGATTGGGCTAGCGTCCGCAAGTTGCTTTGAAGGTAAAACATCAGACCATACTTTTGAAGGGGTTTTAAAAATAATGGTTCTGTAGTGGCCGGTAGGCAGTTGCAACAAGACAGAGGTCTTCTAGGCGCAAACATTTTTAGCTTTGTACAATCAACACATGGGTTAGAAACTTCTTCATCAGAAACCTAGGATACCTAGCGTAGACCAGAGACTAATCGCGCAAAGCACGCCGGCTTTTAACTGCTCATGTGAAAAGACGAAAGCAATGATATATGACCTAAATATTTCCAAAGTAATAGCACCTTCAAGAATTTATGGAACATAACTATTACTGTTGAGTTCAAGGAAGGGTTATTCGATACAAAATTAAGTTGATTACCGTTGACTCAGTGATATCACTGATTGGCGTCTTCTATTCTAAGCAAAATATTATGGACACTTTTCAAGCTATCGCGAGCTTCAAGTATTACCTGGTCCTGGGCTTGGGCTGTGTCCTGCTCATAAACTCTAGCGTGACAAATTCCCAGGTTTTGTTTAACGAAGGCGTTCCGGCAAAAGCTCGAATAACAAATAAACGTAAACACAGTTAAAAGAGATTGCTGGGAATTAGTCGTTGAAAAAACCTTGCCTCTATGTTTTAGAACGAACGTACTACAGTGCTCCGTCTAGCATTCTGTTTATTCGGCCACCGGTTGCAAAAAAATAATACGTGATGAACATTGTTCGAGTGTCGAACTATAACTCAATTTTCATATCCCTAAAAGCAGGCTGCTCGTTTTTCACGATTGCTTTTCGGAAATGTGCCACCGTGAAGAAATCCTCCCCCAGAAAAAAATTCTCCATATTGATTCTGCTGTACACCAGAGCTTTGCAAATTTTGATACAACACAATGTGCCTTGTTTTAATCATACGCATGTTAAGTTTGTTGGCCGAATGTACTTGCACAAGGAAACTGCAAAATCAAGCACTAATTTCTTAATACATGGCGACATTCTGCAGAAGATAGATAAATGACCGATAAGCCAACGCCTTCTGATGTGCGTTCCTACAAAATTGAAAAGGCAAAGTTTCTAATAAATATCGGTAAAGCTAGCATGGAGCTGACCTGGATGTTCTACGCATGATGGAACAGATTCGTTTAAAACCAAAATGACTCCTAACGGCGTTATGATTATATGATCATTGCACTACTCTAATTAGTATTGTTTACATACACTTCGCGATGCTGAAAGATCACTTAGTTGTTTCTTTTTAAATATTTTATGTTTGCACAACGACTAGTTTATTCAATTCTTGCGGTACTTGCATTGTCAGCGGTTGCTGCAAACTACGTCCGCACTTTCGGGGCACTTTATAGACAGTTTACAGTTTATTTTTATTTATTTGGGACATTTTGTGTTTATTTTTTTAGAATATTTACGTTAAATAGGTAAACGTGTATTTCTGAAACAACTTTTGAAATGGTAAAATGACTATGAACGTGCTGCATGGACATCTTTGTGATAAAAAAGTTTTCCGTGTCTCAAGGAAGGCTCAAAAATATAACAATCCTACGTGTCGGAGCTTAATACAAATGGTAATTATTGTTATTTCAGATTTCTTTCAAACCAAAATGTTTTCATGTTACTCCTGTGGAAGTATATTTATGTGTAACAAAACAGACATAAAATATTGCACAGAACTTCATGCAGGCCAGGATAAAATCCGTTTAGTAGACAATGGACGCAGCTAATAACGTAACAACAAGCACGCTCCTTACTCTCTCTTCCTGTCTCTTCCTCTCTCTATCTCTTTTTGGGCCTGTTCTCGATGGGAGTGTAGTACGCTAATGTCTGATAAAACACTAAACGCGTATGATGCTTTTGCAAAGTCCTTCGGGGACTCGAAACCATTTGTAATCTCAAACAACAAATTTTTGGCCTAACGATAAATCAAAATGTCTTTAGCTCAAATATAACGCTTCCGTAAACTAGTGGACGGAGCCAGCGCCACGAATTTTCGAAGCGTGGTATTGTGAAGACAACAAGCCCCAACCATAATCAGTTTTATTAGGCTTCCTTATTCAGGACGACGCAAGCATGTTCAGCCACAATGATAATGCTTTTCTTCAGGCTAAATACTAGCGACTGGTGGCTGGACAGAGATACTATAAAGGAGCAGAGAGTAGCCGCGGTCTTTGAAATTTTACAGCGTCACTACTACACTGTGGGAAAAATATACAGTTTTAAGACAAGAGAACACCAACATGGCGCGGTTGAATTCAACCAGAAGGCAAATAACAAGAGCCTAAATTAAAGCATCCACACATTTGGGCAGTTAAACAAATACAATCCTCTTCCGCATTAAAAATGTGTTATCGCTCTCTCGCAGTGTGGCTGTGTTGCCAGGTTCCCATCTTTTTTCCCTTAGTATAACTTTTTACCGTAGCAAAAAATTACCTTTTATTCCTCCGTGTTTGATACCTATCTTGCCGCTGTATTATCACATGAGCAAGCTCAGATGTCACACAAAGGGACAAAAAGGCGTGGAAAACACAGGCTACATTGATTCATCTTCTTCATCATTATCGTCATTGAGCTTCATCATCGTCATCATCTACCGCGGGTGCTTGAGTGAGCTGTCGGAGGCACGCACAGAGAATAAAATATCATGTTCCGGTTGCGGCACGATGTCGGGTGCTGTTTGTCTCGCCTGATCGGCACTCTCCAAGCTGCAGGAAAGGGGTACTTTTTGGGTGGCTCACAGCGAAGAACACGGTGGTAGCGTTTTAGGTGCGGTCGTTGTGCGGTCCGTTTGACTAGTGACACATGCTTCCATTTCATCCAACCTCAAGCGCAAACTTTGGCGCAGGAATAGGTACTGCTTACAGATGTCACACGACCGGAAACGTAGCTTATCAAATGTCAAATCTGCATAACCCTGATATACTAGATATCATACACCAAGCCGAGCCATGCGTTGCACACAACTTCAGTCGTAAGGGCCGGCACAGGCTCGACAACTGTGCACCGTTAAATACACAGGACTAGTAAACGACGTTTCACTTGCCTTAACTACTCAGCCGTACTTCTTCGTCCGGTAGATAAATACATAGTTGTCCAGTAATCACCAGTTTTACGACGCCGTATCTTATCATTCAGGTGGGCCGCGGGTTGCGCGGGTCCCGTCCATGCTGGGAACCGTCGTGTAGCCACAGAACAGGGTGGATTTGGGTAGGGCGTATGGCCTCCTTCCGGCGGCCAAGTGAGTCGGCTGACGCGTTCTGTTCAAAAGTCATTAAAAATAAATAAAACTCTACCATTGTCTTGGATGCGTAAGCTCTCGGTGAATGGTGAGGTCAGGTGCAACGTACATTGAGCAGACGTTAAGAGCCTGTTTTGTCAGCAAAGAGTGCGTTTGCCATGAGCTATTTCGTGGCGTTACGGGGGCTACATGCGACGACGTCTAGGAACGATGGTGGTTCCGTAGCGAAACACACGTAGCGAAAGCACACGCAGCGAAACCGCCGCGCCATTTCACCCGTCAGCTCGCCACGAAGTTTGGTCCGTTCTTTTTGGGCGGGCAAGACAGAAACAGCGTCGTGTGCGCTGTTGAGGCTGCCAAAGTCAATGGGTGGTTTCAGTCTGCCTTGCTTGCAAGCCATGTGTAGCGTGCTGGCCGTACGCGCAGTGTTCGACCTTGTGGACTCAACTGAGTAACCAGCAGGGAGCTGCTGCAGTACTTTCTGGGAACACACCACTCAATGTTTTATGACGAACGCATTGCCGGTCCCTCTGCTTAGCAGGCACCGCATTTTTACCCCTATGTTGTCCAAACACTGAGAAACGTCCAGTCTACCTTGCGAAGGCCAAATTTTAGGGAAGGTACAGCAAGCAGATTGTGCGAAAAATCGGCAAAAAACCAATTATATAATCAGCAAATAGCAAGATCACGCGGTTTCCGTTGGCATCAGCTGACTTCGACAGAGCTTACTTCTTATGTTAGGGATTTCGGATGGTTGCGTGTCTGGCAAGTTCTTCCAACGTGTAACCATCTGGCGAGATTCGTCATTGTGCGTTCGTGACAATGCCGGCATGGCGGGCACACTGAAACATTGGAACATGCCTTGTTTCAGTGTCGTGTAGCGGTTACGTTTTAGACTGTGTGAAGAAGGCTGTTTGTTCTTACACTTGGAATGAGCGCAAGATCAAATGACACGTTGGTGAACTTCGTGATGTATGCTGGTGCATTTGTATCATGGCGAAATCGTGGTGCCATGTGTCTTCGCACCCGACCGCAATGAAGAATATTTACACTGCTTTGGCGTGTGCAGTCAATCTTTATGAATCACTGAGACAAAATGAGTTGGCAGTTCTAAGTGAAGAAGCCTTTTCGCTACGTTGGTCCACGCGTTTCATAGTGGTCAGAAATAACAACCTGAGCATCACTATTGTGCCCTATTGACTTTCAACAAGCTTCTGAACTCTTTCTTTCAACACATGTGAACTTTTTGTGATTTGATTTCAGAGTAGCTTAATTATTTCACCACAACAGACAATTGTTGTGAAAAGTGTAGACTGTGCGGAGTACATAAAAACTGACTGGAATTTTTTTTGTTTTTCGGCCATCGCTGTTAGCACTAGTTGCTGCGTGCTGATATGTGGTTTTATAATAAATTCAGTTCTCATATAGCACTCAGCAGGAGTCCTTTGAGGAGCACCTGTTGTTTTCTTTAGCAATGTATCCGCCATGGCGGTGAGAGTTGAGCTCGGAATGCCAGCGGCTTGAAGCCTGGCCATTTCATGGACAATAATGCTTCTCATATCGTGCTCACAAGATTGGTGCACGGCATAATAAAAGAATGTAGTGACGATGGCACAGAGTTACAGTTTTAGAATGCGCGTACTCAAAAGCCAACAGTTCGATGGAGGTTCTAGGTCAGTATTCCCAGCAAATGTTGTCATCCAGAAAAGTTGAGATAATATCCAAATACTGGAGTGTACTGGTAAGTGGTAGCTTATGTGTAAAATTTAAAGGCGTCCTGAAATACCTTCCGCCGCTGCGTGGATGTACATGTAACCAAATAAAGCAATGTATTAGCAATCTCCTACCGCAAGAATTTTGTTAAAGCGGTGAGTATTAGCTTAGAAATGGTAAATCAAAAACCGCGCATTATCGTCGCGGCGAGTTTCCTCCTCCTTGCAACTTACTCTCTGTTGTTTACGGCGAGCGAGCCTTCCCTCCCATGATGCTGCGCTCCTCGGCGGTGACGTACTTCCGTTATTGCGCTTCTCACACGGCCGTCAGCTACGGGCAAGCTTTGTTGACACCATGAATCCCGCACTCCGCTGAAGGCTGGAAAAGCGAACGAAAAATCTGGCCGCATATGTGCGGCGGCCTGCCCTTGCCCTTTCGCGGTGTACGTTGCGGCAGAACTTTGCTATCGGCGACACATGACTTTTTATCGGCGGCGAACTCGCAGCCGCACGGGGAGGATCGTGCGCTCACTCCCTTAGATGCACAGCGCACTGTTTATCCAAAAACCGCCGTATCAGATGTGTCCCTCTGGTGCCGGGTCTTATTTTGCGGCGGTGGTATTTCCTGCCGGCGGCATGTAAAAAAAAAATTTTAAACCGATACAGAGCCCGTGCACAAAACGCTTCAATCATGTGACCAGTTCAGATTGGGGCGACGCGAGGTGGTGAGCGGCAACGTTGGCAAAACGCTCCGCCGCGGCTCTGTGCTTTCTAGCGCTGGAGCGAGCGCCATTTCTTTGACAATATACAACATCAGTTGCCCTGGCATCAAGGCACAAACCGCTCTAGCTTGGGGCCCCACTTCGCGGTATATGGGCACTGCAGGCATACTACTCACAACCATTTGGAAGTGCGAGAGGTATTTGGCATTACAGGAGGTGATGGTGTGTGTGTTGTGGACGCCTTTGTTTCGCCATGAAAGGCGACGTTGTGCTTCTGCGGGTGGATAGTGCTTCCCATGGTCGGAATTATCTTTCTCGAGCGGCGTACGACTCAACCTCGCATTGGGTATGTGCAGTGGGCGTGGCTAAAAGCCATTTCGGCTTGTGCGCCAGGGTTAATCGACTTGCTGTTCGTCCCCGCAAACCGCTCGAGGGGAGTACCGAATTTACGAGGGGCTACAGGAGGCAACGCATCGTCTGACAATCGCGGTTCGGAGGACTTGCAACGCATGTTGTTACGTTGTGTTCGTTCGAAACGCATCTCTGTATTGTTTGGAAGTTGAATAAAATGTATGCCTCAAACCCGGGCATTCGGCTCAGGGCGTTCTCTGCGATTGCAAGAAACAAGTGCCACGGTGCTTCAATGCTTTCTTTATAGAACGTACTCAAGTAAGAGAATATCCATGTCGTGTTATGGCCCTGTTGCATTCAATACAAACGGTTAAGCGTTTGTTTACACTGGTTTTGTTTGTCGTAAAATGTCCAAGCACTCCGGCACTCCGCTGGCCGATCAGTCGGCGAGCCGACGCTGAGCAGACGACTCATCTCTTTGCTGGAAGTGCGTGAAAAAGCCGCCCAATAGCAGGATGTCTAGCTCATGACGAACATCTGGGAATCGATGACGTAGACATGTGAAGAAGGCGGCGCCCAAAAACACGAAGGGAAGGGTGAGAAAAAAGCGACAAACTTTGCAACGAAAGTGTGAGCTTTCCGCTGCGCGTAAAAGAGTAATACTTGGCACAGATGATGTTGACGACTCAATCTAACGATTGCGCTAGTCAATTTAGTGTGCTCAAAACGCCTTTCAGGGCCCCTTTCTACTCTTACGGCCCAGATAAACTTGAATTGAACCTTCTGTGACTGTGTTAGGATAGGTTACTTGGTCATTTTTTTTCAAGAGTAAAATATCGTCAACATCAATAAATACCTTAGAAGCTTCGCCAACGTTGAGCGATTTACTAGGATCACTATCGACACCTGCCAGAAAATTCTTGCAAAGTGGGGGGCTTCACAAGAGCCAATCCAAATACCCTTCTTTTGTCTATGAAGCTTATTTTCAAAAGATATATGGCGTGATTGAGCATACCCGGGAAAAGTACTGACGCAGTATTCTACGCGAGAAAGGCGAAGCTGAAGACCAAGCGGCTGCTGCCGAGTTGGAGGAAGAAGTGGAAAACGAGACACGGGCACATGGAGAGCGAGACGGAGCCAGGGAACAAGGCGGATCGAACGGGGCATGGCTCTGTGCAAACTCGCGCAACACGTCCGGTCTACGTGTCACAGTGAGGAAAGGCCGTCCCCAGTCTCCGCCATGGTTCTGGGCGTCACCGCCAAGGCCCGAGACATCGTCGCCAGCACGGGTCACCGTAGACCGGGCTCCGGCGTTCTGAACGGCGCGTGACCGGGCCCGGGGCGGGATCGAGCCTGTCAGCGTACCCGTCTGATATTCGTCTGGCTTCGCAACCTGTGGTGCCAACCTCGACGACGCAAACACCGCTACGAGGGCTACGTCGGCACTCGCGTCCTCATAAGACCAACTGTGAGCGTTTCCTGTCCACAGGACGTTTACGCGAGGACGGTCGCGGACTTTGTAGTTGCGGGCGCTGGAGTGGGACACTTGGGTTGTTTCTATTAGCTGAGTGTCGCTCTAACGTTCAGAGAATTCCTTTCGTCGTTGCTTAAAACCTCAGTGATCTTAAGTCTGTGAATATAATGTCTTTTCCTCATCCGCACCAAGAGCGTTCCCTTCGTTTCGCGTGATCCAGCCAATTTTATTACAAAAAGCGGCGAGACTGCCAGGATCGTATCCTTAGCATCTGCGGAAATTGGTTGAATGCTGTGTGTGGACCAGTGATTTGACATGTGGGAGATGGATTTGGAAAAGGTAATGGCGATAGGTTCACAGCTAGGATTGATGGCACCCGAACTTCGGCAGTGGATTGAAAACAAGCGTTCGGAGGAGAAGGCTGAGAGGGCAGCCGATAGAAAGAGGCCCTTAGAGAAACAGTGCAAAAAAGCAAAGCCGACGAAAGGGAGTTGGCAGTTCTCGAACTTGGGCTGCGCATCCAGGAAGGGGCGCAAAATACTCCAGAATATACTGGAGAGAGTAGCGCTGGCCCCAACACGCTTGTGATCAACCCACAGAAGTTGCTACCCTCGTTTGATGAGAGGCCAGATGATTTGCACGCGTATTTTCAAAGGTTCGAACGCGTAGCAACTGGTCAGAGGTGCTGGCGTAGCATCTGGTGGCCCCGAGGCAAATGGGCTGTTGCCAGAAGTATGAGCTTGTACTAGGAGGCACTTTCAGTTATCGGAAGGATGGCTGCAACAGATTCGTTAGACTAGGCGAAAGCAAGAACGCTCTGCTGCAACAGTTTAAGTTCACTGCCCAAGGCTATCAGGATAAGTTCCGCAAAGCACGAGCTGAAGATGGGGATACAGGGAGGCAACCGGCTGTTAGGATATCCGGTTATTTTGATCACTGTATTGAAATGACAGGGATACCGAAAACCTTTGAGTGTCTCCGCGAAGACGTTATTGCGGGGCAGTTCCTTTACTGTTGCTGCCAGAAGCTCGCAGTCTTTTAAAAGAGCGGCGATGCAAAACTCTCGGTGAATTAGCAAATTATACCGACCGGTTTCTGGAAGCGTAAATCTCGCAAATCTCGCGAAAGACACAGATGACGGGGAGAAACCACCGAAAAATGCACAAGACGCGCAAAAGAAGCAACCTCCCAAGTGCTTCTTGTGCAACCGGCCGGACCACCGCGCTACGGACTGCCGCAGCACGGCAAGTGATCCACCGAAAAGCAGTGCCTGCGGACGTGTCGGCCATAAGTCGCAGGATTGCAAGCGCAGGTCAGACGGCCAGGAGCAGGTATCTGCATGAGCCCTAACCCAGAGTGACAGGGATCCTCCGGTGTGCAGCCAGCAGAGTTTTCCCGCAAGAAATGCGTATCCTTCCGCACACAATCGCGGTCAAGTCAGTGGAAAAGACGCGTTCCGCTTTAACGGCATGCCTGTCGTCGAAGGCCGCGTTCAAGAGGAACCTGCTACGGTGCTGCGGGATACCGGGAGCAATCCGTCTATTGCTCGGCGTGACTTGGTTGAAGATGGGTGTTTAACAGAAAAAACAACGTGCGTCGTGCTTCTGGACGGCTCTAGTAAAGAACTAGCCGACGCAAAGATTCAGGCCGACACCCCCTACTTCGTAGGCGAAATCTTAGTATGTGGCATGGACCTGCCGATCTACGACCTTGTGCTGGGAAATCTGACAGGTGTCAGAGCAGCGGACAACCCTGATACTGAATTGAAACGCCGCGTGGGACCACCTCAAGTGGCAGGAACCGGCGGGGAGCCTGCACCTCCGAATAAGGACGTCTTACTCTCTGCCGTTGTTAGGGTGACTTCGTCGAAGAGCAGGCGTCTGAAAGCCCCTGTGATTCCATGCACGCATAAAACCGAGGAGCTAATTCAAGAGCAAAAAAGTTACCCGACTTTAGAGCGCTGTTTGCGCAAGATTCGAAAAACACTCTCATCTGGTAAAGGTCATAGCTAATCCTTCATTGAGGTTGACGGCCTTTTATACCGCCATTATCAACTTGCAGCGAGGAGAACTTTCAAACAAGTAGTGATTCCCAAGAAGCTTAGAAAACCAATACAACCAGTTGCTCAAGAGGGGATCATGGCGCGTCATCAGGGCGCATGACGGACGGCTGATCGCATCCTAGGCGCGTTTTACTGGCCTGACCTGCTAAGAGACGTTTAACGCTCCGTCAGATCATGCGACAGCTGGCAGAGAACGAAACCGAAAGGCAAGGTTGGTGTCGCTCCGCTAGGACATACCCCGGTTATACGGGCACCGTTCGAGCTTGTAGCCATGGATTTAATTGGCCTGTTCTCACCAAAATCCGACCGAGGCAACGAATACGTTCTTACACTCGTCAATTTTGCGACGCGTTATCCAGACGCTGTTGCCCTACCCTCAATGGACTCGGTGCATGTTGCCGAAGGTCTCCTGGAAATCTTCTCCCGAATCAGAATTTCTAAAGAAATGGTGAATGACAAAGGGGCGAGCTTTACCTCACAGGTTATGAAGGAGGTAGGCCGACTGCTATCGGTTTGACTTCTCCGAACTACCCCGTATCACGCTATGGCAAACGGACTCGTAGAGAAGTTTAATGGCACCCTCAAATGTATATTAAAGAAGATGTGTCAGGAGAAGCGGAAGTCCTGGGACCAATACCTTGCACCACTTCTCTTCGCCTATAAGGAAGTTCCTGAAGCAAGTCTCGGCTTTTCGCCATTCGACCTGATTTACGGCCTTCACATCCGAGGACCCTTGACCGTGCTCAAGGAGCTGTGGACAAATGACAGCATCAAGGGTGAGGTTAGGTCTACATACGGCTACTTTGGCGACCTTTGAGAGCGACTCGAGGCAACGTGTGAACTGGCGCATGCGGAGCTTGAGAAAAGCCACTCGAAGCAGAAGAGGTACTACGACCAGAAGATTCGCCCCAGAAAGCTGTTTAAAGACGATAAAGTCCCCATTTTGCTTCCTACTGACTTTAACAAACTCTTATTACAATCGAAAGGCCCGTTCGATGTTCCAGAGGAGAAAAACGAGGTTGATTACGTCAACAACCTTGTGGAAAAGTGCAAAGTTTTCCACAATAACATGTAATACGTTACGACGAACGAGACGCACCGACTCCACTCCAAGCATCTGCGGTCGCAGCGGTAGACGACGCCGTTTCTCCTTCAGATGATCCAATGAATAACGAATTTATGGAGGTTATACCCATGCTATCTCTCGTTCGAACTCGGTCGGCCACAGAGATCACGTTGTCGGCCAGTATTGACTATGAACAGCTTAGAGAGGTCCGCATCTTTCTCCAACAGTTCGGGAAATATTTTCGGATTTGCCCGGGAAGTCTGATCTAGTTAACTGTTCGCTAACATTAACTTCCCACAAACCGGTACATGTAGCGCAATACCCGATTCCTCTCGCTCTCCTTGCGACAATCGAGAAAGAGGTGCAAGGGATGTTAAGCATGGGTATTTTAGAGAAATCGAAGTCGCCATAACACGATCCGATTGTGGCGGTTATAAAACCCGACGGCACCATCAGGCTTTGCATAGATTTTTGAGAGGTAAGCAAGCTTTTACTTCCAGACTGCCAACCGATTACATGTAATGACGTAGTACTCGCCCTTGCGGGCAAAAAGAAATACTTCTCAAAGTTTGACTTCACAACGGGCAACTGGCAAGCCCCGACGGATCCGGAAAGGCGGGAGAAGACTGCGTTTTCGAGCATTTCAGGACTTTACCATTTCGCTACATGCTTTTTGGTATCAAGACAGCCCCTGCCGTGTTTGCACGCCTCATGCGAGCTGTACTTGGAGCTTTGCCTAACGTCCATCATTACTTCGATGACGTGATCATAGCCACGGACACATCGCCCGAACATCTCAACACCATACGTCAAGTTTCACCACGGATCCAGCAAGCCAACCTTACTGATATACCCAGCAAGTGCGAGATCGGAAAAAGCGACATAGCATTCCTTGGACATCGCATTGGGGACTCCAAGGTCCGACCACTACTGAAGACTTTGGACAAAATTTTAGAGTCCAAACGACTGACGACCAAAAAAGCTGTTCGATCCTTCCTCGGCTTGACCGGTTATTATCAGAAGTTCACCCCGAATTACGCGACCCTCCCGAAACATCTAACCGACCTGACCAAGAAATGACCACGAAACACTGCTGCTTGGGGCGACTCCCAGGAAGCTGCGTTTAACACCCTCAAGAAGAAAATTTCGGCGGCTCCGATTCTCCAAGCATCCGACCTGGATCACCTGTTCGTGTTAAGGACAGACGCCTCAAACACCAGTCTGGGCGCCGTTCTTCTGCAACGTGATAGCGACAACATTTTACACAATGTCGGCTATACAAGCCGCAACCTTTTACCACGAGAGACGCGCTACTCCAGCATTGAACGGGAGTGTCTAGCTCTCATTTGGGCTGTACAGAAATTTCACATTTACCTGTACGGCAAACCATTTGATATACAATGTGATCACCAGCCCTTGCAATATTTGCAATATGCAAAGCATGTAAACAACAATTTTGCACTGGAGCTTAGTCTTGCAAGAGTATTCCTTCTCTGTCGGTTATATCATAAGCAGTGACAACAGAGGAGCTGATTACTTCAGTCGCAGTTCATTATATACTTTTGACCTGCCTTAGCGATCTCCATGTTTTCTTCAACCCAATTTCTTCGTGGGGACTCTGCGTGTTTTTGTCTGAGTGTGGGTGCGTGTTGGACTTTTTGGTACTCTTCTTTGTACTATAGAATAGTTGTTCCCCAAACAAATTTCCTAAGCCGGGGTAAAGTGATAGAACATACCCGGGAAGGGGACTGACGCCATATTCTACGCGATAAAGATGAAGCTCAAGACCTAGCGGCTGCTGCTGAGTTGGAGGAAGAAGAGGAAAACGAGGCACGGGCAGAGGGAGGACGAGACCGAGCCACGCAACAAGGCAAATCGAAGGCGAACGGGGCGCGGCTCTGTGATAACTCGCGTAAGACGTCCAGTCTACGTGGCACAGTGAGGCAAGGCCGTCGCCAGTCTCCGCCACGGTTCAAGGCGTCGCCGCCAAGGCCCGGGACATCGTCGCCAGCACGGGTCACCGTCGACCGGGCTTCGGCGATCCTAACGGCGCGTGACAGGGCGCGAGGCGGGATTGGGCCTTCAGTGGACCCTGCTGAGATTCTTCTGGCTTCGTAACCTGTGGTGCCAACCTCGACGACGCAAACACCGCTACGAGGGCGACGTCGGAACCCGTGTCCTCATACAGCGACTGTGAGCATTTCCAGTCCTCGGGATGTTTACGCGGGGATGGTCGCGGACTTTGTAGTTGCGGGCTCTGGAGCGGGCCGCTTGGGCTATTTCCATTAGCTGAGCGTCACGCTAACGTTTCGGGAATTCCTTTCGTCATTGCTTAAAACCTCAGTGCTTTTAAGTCTATGAATATAATATCTTTTCCTCATCCGCACCAAGAGCGTTTCCTTCGTTACGCGTGATCTGGCCCATTTCATTACATATGGCTAGCACTGAGGTAAAATTTCAGTGCCGCTGCTTCGGAGATGGTTTCTTTGAAGGCCAGTCCGGTGCAAACCAAGATGGCGACCGAAAACCAACTCTGATGATCATCCGCCAATGTAGTGGGAATGTTGGTTATGTTAGTATGTACAAGTAATTTAGAAGTCATGGCCTCAAACCGGTGGCGACGGTGGTTTTCAATTACTAGCTACAGTAGCAGATAGGCTTGAGTGGCAAACAAGACTCACGAATGCCCCGCCTTGAAAGAGCGGCCGTGGCTTAAGAAGGATTATGGCAATTGGATGCCTTAAGTTGGCAATCGTGCACAGTATTTGCAACTCCATGACGTTGGTCCGAAGTTCCACAAACAAGCCACAATATGAGGTTGCACTCGTATCGAGAACCTTTTAAGGGCATCGGAAGCGGCGGAAAAGTTTCCGCAGAGGCTGGGAACGCGAGCTTGCGTCTGGACCGAGTCTTCGTAACAATATTGAAATTAAGCCTATCGTTGAGCGCCGTTAAAGAGCTGTTCGCCGTACTGATAACTCTATTCAATGCGCATGCGTGCAAGCTGGCGGCTGTGTTCGATGAGCGAAACTAATTGTTCAGGACACAATGCAGAAGGGGCACAAAAGCGGTGAAGAAGCCGGTATCCAAGGTGTGCTGAAGGGTGCCAAATATAAAAGAGTCAGAAATGAGCAGATATTCTGTGCTTTAAACTGCGGTATTGAGATAAATGTAACAAAAGGTAGAAGGGCCTCCGAATTTTTCTGATCCGGCTGCACATGCATCAAAGGATGTTGGAAAGAGTGCGATGAAAGTTCCAAAAGGCATTTAGTTTGTGAATGGTATCTTGACGTCATTTTGGGTGTGTTAGCAGGTGGAAGTACATTGGAAACAATCTGCAGCGGAAATCTCTCGCTCGGGTCACAGAGGAGCACGCGACGTGCCTCATGCTATAGCATTGTATTGTATAAAAAAATCGATTTTTTTAGAATTCAAATTTGGCGCCCTTCGAAGACCACCTCATAGTCTCTACAATGGCAGAAAGAGGGCGCCAGGAGTCCGCTAGAAGTATGAGTTCGTGTAGAAACATCCCCCTCGCGAGGGGCACGATCAAATGCAGAGCATTTCTGGGGGCGCACGACGTTAAGTAGTTTGCGTTACGTTAATATTGTTGCACTTGTGGCAACTGCTGACGAGAGAGCGCTCATCAGCAGTAATTTGAATGAGTCAACGATATAAGGCGCGTTCGTAGCGTCCCATTCTGTGTCGGCTTTGTGGCGCAGTGGGTAGAGCACCGTGTACATTGCGTTCCGCCCGCAGGGTCGAGGGATCGAAACCTGGCGCCTGATAGAAATTTCTTTTTTATAGTGTAGTGGGAGGGGTGCGGACAACGACGGTGCGGACTATGACGGGACAACGCGGGTGACGTCGTGAGTTACTGAAATGCTCTGCATTTAAAAGCTGTGGCTTAACTTGTAGGGACGCAGCCCCTACTAGCGCCCGCCCAGAGTGATTACGGTGAAGTGCGCGCGTCTAACAGCGATTGTGGCGTCAGTGCGTCATGAGCTCGTGCGCGTGTGTGTGATGAACAGTGAGACGGGAAAAATACGCGTAGTGCGCATACAACCCGGAACATGCGCACAACTAACGGAGTGGCGTAAAAGCGGCGCTCACAGGAGCGCCGGGGGGCGTGCGCACCGGGGGGCGTGCGCACCGGGGCACACGCGAGAGCGGCTGCTTCCGCGGGCCGTGGACAGGACCGACGGGTGGCCAGCCACAGCAATGACGCCCGGACAGCGAGGAGCAAACAGCGTCCGCGGCGGGTGCTCTTTACCCGTCCTCGGCCCAAGTGACTGAAAACGTCATCTTGAGTACCCAGCACCATGGTGTCACTTTCTGGACAAGCAGGGCGTCAACCACCGCAGTGTTTTCTTTACGCGCTTCCCGTTATTCCTTGCGTTGCTCTTTTTATATTGCTCCCAACTTGCTTTGTTCGTTTTTTCCTACCATCGTTTTCCCGGAATAAACCGGTGATTTGTTCTCATGCGGATCGGCTTTACTTCGTCAGGCGGCTTCGGGCTCGCGAACCCTTTATGCTCGAAGAGGGATCCTTCACTGGCGCTCCACGTGATTTCTTTTTTTTTTTCCTGTTCTCGTCTTCGAGCCTTGCCTCGCACCGCGAGCTACACTGCCGCCTGCATGTGGGAATTCTTACAGAACGCTTCCGAAGTGTGTATGCTTTGTTCGGGCCGCTAACCTTTTTTCACGCAGCGGTGATCGGCGGATTAGGCGCCCCAAAAGCCGGCCGTGCCTTCTTTTCGAGCATCACTCTGACAGCGGAGGATACTTCCAATCGTCTACCACAAGCGAACGCTCAACGACAAAGCTGGCGTGAAAAAAAAAGTGCGGCCAAAAGCTGCGCACCAAATCCTGTGAGTGACTCGCCACAGAATTTGCGCCTATCGACAAAGTGTAACCGATGATTGTCCGTGCGCGCCCACTTCGAAGCATTTTTTTTATGCATCGGTCAGAAAGGCTGCATTTCTGGCCGGGTTGACAGTGTTTTGCAGCTACAACTATGTCGACGGAAGAGAATGCTGTTCCTCAGTTAAGCGAAAATGCCTCAGCACTTCTTTTGGGTAGCGCTGCACAGACTGAACCGCTATCAGACAACACAAAGACAATTCTTGACTTGATGGCCCAACTGATAGCATCGAAGGCCGAGTTTGAAAAGCAACTGTTGTCGCCTCAGGCTAGCAAGCTTAACACTGAGGCATTATGCAGTGATCGGGTGCCACAAGATAATCAATGCAACTGTCACTGCAATGCGTCGTTGCAGTTAAACTTAGCCGCGCCAACGTACACAGGCTATACAGACAAGTTCGACTTTCTCTATGAATTGTCAGACTAGCAAGAAGCCATGGGAATTTCAGATAGCATGGTTTCATTTCATGTTTCATTTCATTTCATGTTTATTAGATAATTTTTGCATTACAAATATGCAACAAGATGTTGGGCCAATAGCCGAAGCTAGTTGAGGCCCAGATAAAGATAGACAGCAGGGAAAACAAACTTAATTAACAATTCAGTGAAACAAGTGCAATACTTAGTGTACGCAGAGTGTGTAAATACAGGACGCAAAGGCACTCATAAGCCGCGAGAGAAGAAAATAAACACCAATATCAATCAATACAGTGAAAACAAAATATACACTTTTACACATTTGAATCTTACACTCGAGGTTGATTGTTTAAAAACAGTATCTTTACAGTACTCTTTTTTTTTCAAATAAATACATTCAGCGTCTATCTAGACACAGATACACAGCTACATGTACAGACCTAAGAGCCACAACAGAGTACACAGCAACAGAAACCTCGATGCATTTCGGCAGGATTAGCCGCTTAAGAGATCGGAACCATACAATTAAAAGTCAACATAAAACTTTTCCAGAAATATATTTTCATGCACCAACCTGGTTCCTGTCCACGATGCCTTTTTGCTATTTATATTGATGTTTCCTTCAGCCTAGCTTCGAACGATAGAACCTTTTTATAGAAAAAATAAAATTGTTAGCCATCTTTATTTCAAGGGGTATACTGTTCCAGATTTTGGCACCAAAGTTTTGGATTAATCGTTCGCCGTAGGTATTACGAGTTATCGGCAGGTTAAAGTTTACGTTATTGGCATGCCTAGTATTGCTGGTTGGAATAATAAATAAATTTAGAGATAACGCGTGATTGTTATGAAGGATCTTATTCACAGTAATTGCAATTTTCATTTCGGAAAGAAGTTTTATGGGCAAGATCTGAAGGTCACGAAACAATATTTCAGTAGGAGTGTGGAACTGGGAAAAGGTGATAATACGCAAGGCTCTTTTCTGCAGTTTAAACAAAGGATCGAGGTAAGTTTTAAATGTAAAAGCCCAAGACTCGCAGCAATATGTCAGGTGGCAGTGAAACAGAGAAAAATAAATAATTTTTAACGTGGACAGGTCAAAGTACATCCTAGCTCTTAGCAATACATAACACACAGAAGCTAGTTTTGAGCACACGTTATTTATGTGGGTCTTCCAGTTCAAATGACAATCAAGTGTAACACCCAAGTACTTGATTGTATTAGCTTGTTCCAACTCAAAATTATCTATGAAAACTTTCAATGTTGCTTCGCCTAAGTTTTTACTTCGTGAAGTGAACATAATATATTTACTTTTTGCACCATTGATAGTCAGTTTATTTGCTTTGAACCAAGAGGAGATTCTCGATAATTCCTGATTAATAATAAGTTGAACCTCGGAGAGTGTTTTTCCTGTAAAAAGTATGACAGTATCATCAGCATACGATACTGCCTTAGAGCAAGTTAGGATGTTGGGAAAGTTATTAATATAAAGAGAAAACAACACTGGTCCTAGCACCGATCCCTGTGGTACTCCGGTTTCTACAGTCATGTGTGAAGACCAAATATTGTCCAGACAAACAAACTGTTTTCTGTTATCTAAGTAACTCGTGAAAAGATTGTAAGTCGGTCCACGAATGCCGTACTTTTGTAGTTTTTGTAACAAAATTGAATGCCCCACCGTATCGAAGGCTTTCTGCAGGTCTAAGAAAATTCCAATCGCTATTTCATTAGAATGCAAAGATGTGCATATTGCTTGTGTCGTTTCCATGACTGCTGTCGACGTGCACCTATTTTGCCTTAGAAGCAGGATCTTGCCAGTTTCTTTACGGTCGGCAGCCGGTGTTTGGAGACGTCGCCAGAAGCCATTTGAGCATATGATAGACTTCAAGGAGCGCTTTAGGCTGGAGTTTCTGCCTCCCGGGTATGAGTACCGCATCAAAGACGAACTTCGCGCATGGACACAGGGAGACGGTGAAAGCCTTCGCGAATATGTGCGTTGTATGCAGGACCTGTACGAGCGAGCGGAAGCGGCGGCACCCGAGGCGAAAAAGGTTTTCTGGGGTGTTCGACAGTGCCCCCCGAGGTTCCAGCCGTACTTGCGATCCCGGCGGTTCTCCGACTTCGATGACTCGCTGATGGCCACAGAATCCTTCCAACCACCACCGCATAAAGAGGCGTGATTAGAGCCTTCCTGTGTGTGCATACTGCAGGCCCCCTCCAGACGAGACCAGCCGAGGTCACACTGGAAGAGAGCAACGCAGCGAGCCAGAAGGGCAGCGCTGACGCAGGCGTGTGGTCCGTCAACTGGCAACCACGATGGAATGGCCAGAGGCAAACAGCAGACAGCAGCCACGGCGGGTAGGGCTGCAGCGCTGACTCACCCCAGCAGGGCGGCGCCACCGTGGGAAGCTGTTGCAGCGCTGACTCACCCCAGCGGTGCGGCGCGACCATGGGAGATGGTTGCAGTGCTGACTCACCCCAGCGGTGCAGCGCCACCGTACGAGATGCCTGCAGCACCAACTCACCCCAGCGGTGCGGCGACACCGTGGGAGATGGCTGCAGCGCTAACTCACCCCAGCGGTGCGACGCCAGCGTGTGAGATGGCGACAGCGCTGAATCCCCCCGGTGGTGCCGCGTCCCCGTGGGAGATGGTTTTCAAGCGCCGATTCACACCAGCGGTGAGGCGCCATCGTGGGAGCGCCCGTTCGGCCTGAATGACCAGAGGCAAGTACCTCACAGTAGGGAGCCATTTCCTAACCATCGTAAATCCATCTGTGCAGACATCAGCATGGAAGTCGTGCCCAAATCACCCGGCTCGAGCAAGAAGGAAATGCGGCAAGCGGCTTTCCACCAGACCGTCTACTCAAGCCCTGCGAGCTCGGGGGCGCCACCCCACCCGGACACAGTGCAACCGACCGGCGCAAGCGACAATGCACTGGTATTTTGGCCATCCTATCACCCAGCGACACGCTGTGCACACCCCCTGGCGTAAACAATCGAGATACGCCACTCGAAACTACGGCAAGACTCGCCGCATTGCGGCAGGCAGGAGTGCACAAACCCGCAGACGCAGCAGTGCAAAGACCCACTGCCACCAAAGCGGACAAAACGGCCGCCGAAAGCTCGACGCGGACGGTGGGTGCCGGAGCAGAGCTAAAATTCCATACCAACGGTCTTCGAGCATGCCGCACCTTACGTGAAACACACATGCAAGGCGGGAACTTGGTGCAAAAGGCACACGAAGGGCCTCCAGCGAGCAACAATCAGCGCATGGTGAGCAGTTGGCCCTTGGCCATTGGCAGACAGGCTGCAAGCGTGGACAAGGCACCTTTCATTACAGCCAAGGTAGCCGGTCTGATTATACCGGCCCTACTGGACACTGGAGTGACGGTTTCTGTGTTTGGAGACGCTGTCAGAGAATGGTGCTCTCCGAGGAAGATCAAATTCTGGCACGTAAGCACCAGTATCAGAACAGCTTCAGACCAGGTTGTGCCGATTGCAGCGGCAGCGATACTGACGGTAATCGTTGATGGCCGCAAATACAGGCAGCGGTTTTTGTACCTTCCCGGTCTTTCCTGTCCAGATATTCTGGGCCGTGATTTTATGGCCAGAACAGGGCTAGTGCTTGACGTGAAGGCCGGAAACGACCACTATGGGCCTGGAAGCCCGCTAAACAGCTTTGTGGCAGGACTATCAGAATTGCTGTCAGGGTTGCTGACGGCGGAGACCAATGCGGGAAAGGTTGAAACTGGTTTGCAAACAACCTTTTTGTCGTTCAAGGACCACCAAAGGAACAATCACGGCTCGCAGCAGTACTACAACCCTTCGCAGCGATGTTCACTGAAGCTTTTGGAACTGTGAACTTTTTGGAGCACCACATCGAGACGGGAGCCGTGCGTCTACTACGGTTCAACCCGAGGCCCTTGAGCGTCCACAAGCAACCACAGCTGGACGGAGTTCTGCAGGAGATGGTAAATACAGGAGCGGTGAGGCCATCAAAAAGCCCTTGGGCATTTCTGATTGTGCTGGCGGGTAAGAAAGATGGTAGCGTCTGCAAGTGCGTAGATTACAGATGCCTAAACGCGATAACCACGAGAGATTCGTATCTCTTTCCATCCATCGATGCGGTTATGTATGGGCTAGGTTCACCAAAGGTTTTTACCACACTTCACTGTAGTAGAGGTTTCCTACAGATCCCTGCAGCGGAAAAGGGTATCCATAAAACAGCGTTCACTTGTACCAGAGGGTTGTTTGAATTCGTTAGGCTGCCTTTCGGTTTATCGAATTCCCCGACTTTCTAGCGCGTCATGGATCTCGTGGGGGGGACGCGAAGTTCAACTACGCGATGGCGTACATAGATGATGTGGTTGTATTTTCAGACAACCTTGAGGATCATGTTGTTCATTTGCAGACTGCGTTGTAGCGCATGCAGAAAACAGGCCTCACAGTAAACCCCCGCAAGGTACAACTGACTGCCATCAGGATCGAGCTCCTGCGCTTCGTTGTGGACCAAGGTTCAGTCCGGACAAACGAGGAGAAGCTCAAGGTGATCTTGCAGTTCCCAAAACCAGAGAACATCAAAAGTCTGTAGCGCTTCTTGGGTATGGTCGGCTTCTACAGGAACATCTTTCCAAACTAGTGCGGACTTGCCACGGCTCCTCCATCAGCTGCTAAGGAAGGGCACCAGCTGGTCCTCGACGGCTTCGGAGGAGCAGGCGCTTCAGGCACTATCAACAGCCATCGCCGTCACAACAAGCCTGTGGTTGCCAGACCTCAACCGCCCCTTTGTTGTACAAACACATGCAAGTGAGTACGGCATAGGGGGTGTTTTGCTACAGGAGCATAGCGGCGAACTGTACTCTCTGGTATTCGCCAGCCGCCCTCACTCGGTGGCCGAACAGAACTATTCAGTGACAGAAAAAGAGTGTCTTGCCATAGTGTTCGCCCTCAAAAAGTTTAACATGTACTTGGATGGCGCAGATTTCACGATACAGACTGACCACCAAGCTCTGTCGTGGTTGTCATGGCTTCAAAACTTTGCGGGTCGCCTCGCACGCTGGGCGCTAAACCTGCAGAAGTATCACTACAAAGTGGAATACAAAAAGGGCACCAGCAACAAAGCCGCGGATGCCTTGTCTCGCGCACACCTACCGGCACAACAGCAACCAGAACCCCAGGTCTTCGCGGTTGCAACGCCTGCAGAAGCCTGGGGAACCCTGGTAAGTCGCCAGAATATGCTTGAAGCGCAGCAGGCCGACGAACAGCGCAAGCGCGTTCGGGAGTCCATTACGGCCGCGGAGAACGACGATACTACGGCAGCACGGGCCCCGGACTACGACTGCTACGTCAAAAGCCAAGATGGCTTGCTACTGCGGTACATCCGAAGTGGAGATACGGACAGTGGTGAGTATCGCTTTCGGGTACTCGTACCAAAGCACCTAAGGCGGTCTTTTCTGAAATATTACCCCGAAACCGCCCTCGCAGCTCATAGTGACGGACAGAAAACATACGAAAAGCTATGCCGCGTTGTCACATGGCCTTCCATGAGAAAGATGGTAATGAAGTACACCCAGACATGCCCGGTTTGCCATTCTGTAAAGCCAAGATGAGGTAAACCACCTGGCCTCATGAAGTGAGTCGAGAGCTTCTTCCCTTGGCAGATCGCGGCTTGCGACGTGATGGGGATATACCCAAGATCGGTAAAGAGTAATCGCTACCTTCTTGTGGTCACAGATCATTTCTCCAAGTGGGTCGAGCTTTACGCGTTACGTAAACTTGATTGAAAGTTGATCTTGGACAAGTGGTTGGATACGTTCACCCGCTTTGGATTTCCAGAACAACTCAGAACGGAAATGAGACGTACTTCACCAGCAAGAACTTCGTGGACACTTGTTCGGTTCTGGGCGTAGTACATAAGAAGACTACTCCGTACCATCCACAGGCCAACCTTACGGAACGTGTCAACAGGAACTTGAAGATGATGTTGGTAGCCTTTACTGAACGCTACAAAGACTGGGATGCTCGCCTCTCGGAACTGGCGTTTGCAACTAGGACTACGGTCAATCGCTCGACGGGCTCTACACCGGCAGCCCTGCTGTTTGGCCGCGACCTGTGTTTTCCTGTTGAACATTCATTCAGTGACCACGTCGAGGTGCGACCTCGCACTTGAGTTAGGTATGCGCAGGATTATTGCAGCAGCCTGAACGAGACCATCCAGGAGGCCAGGCAACACCTGGATTTGGCACGACTCGAACACAGCCGGCAGTACAAGGGACGGCGCCGGGTTGAGTTTTCCGTCGGGGACCTGGTACTGCGCCGCACACATCCGTTGAGCGATGCAGCAAAATGTTTTGCTTCATCCCTGGCTGACCGATAAGAGGTCCTATGAGGTAACAAAGCGCCAATATCGGCTGACTTATCGCCTTCGAAACCTAAACGGAAAACGGCACACGGGTCCTGTACACATTGGCCACCTGAAGAGATATTACGAACGGCACTCGGAAGAAGAAATATATTCTTGTTCATATTCTTCCAGAATACCCTACCTGCTGAACGATACAGCAACATGGCTCGAGCAAGCGAGACCCTCCTAAACCCGCATTCATCTAAACCCACTGGAGAAGTCTTCCTCTACGGCAGCCCCAGCGCTTCTCGGACAACTCGTGAGTTGTCCGGTCTTAGGGGAGGCGGAGTGTAGGCACACAGCCACTACGAGCGCCGCGCAGGGTGATTACAGTGAAGTGCACGCGTCGAACAGCGATACTTGCGTCAGTGCGTCATGAGCCCGTCCGCATGTGTGTGATGAACAGTGAGACGGGACAAATACGCGTATTGCGCATACAACCCGGTACATGCGCACAACCAACGGGGTGGCTTAAAAGCGGCGCTCACAGGAGCGCTGGGGGTATGCGCACCGGGGCACACACGAGAGCGGCTGCTTCCGCGGGCTGCGGACGGGACCGACGGGCGGCCAGCCACAGCAATGACGGCCGGACAGCGAGGAGCAACCAGCGTCCGCGGCGGACGCTCTTTACCCGTCGTCGGCCCAAGTGACTGAAGACGTCATCGTGAGTGCACAGCACTATGCTGTAACTTTCTGGACAAGCAGGGCGTCAACCGCCGCAATGTTTTCTTTACGTGCTTTACGTGCTTGCTTGCTGTACTCTTTTTATATTGCTCCTAACTTGCTTTGTTTGTTTTTTTTCTACCTTGGTTTCCTCGGAATAAACCTGTGATTTGTTCTTATGCGGATCGGCGTTACTTCGTCGGGCGGGTTCGGGCTTGCTAACCCTTTATGCTCGAAGGGGGATCCTTCAAGCTTTGGTTAAGCATAGTTGATAAAGAAAACTTCAATTCCCTGGCTAGGCCCCTTGTCGAGGTGTGATTGTGCACTGATATACAGACCTGTTTTCAAAGAATACACTCCTTTTTTCTTCGTGTTTTTTTGTGTCAGGGAGTTTTTAATCATCGCCGCTGTGTGACCGACCACTGCTGGGTGTCGGTCTTCCTCCATAACACACAGTTCGGAGGACCATGGGGCCTCCTGGCTTTTCTTTCGGTCGCGCGCTTATCGCTGCAGCGGTGACCCCCGCGCTTTCCTCTGGCAGGTGTCAAGGATCGCGGGCACATCTTCGTTCGCTCCTCGCCCATGTATCCCCTACCCAGTTCTCTCACCGGAATCGGGCCACTGTTCCGTGCTGGGCACTCCGCCAGTTGGCGACACTGGTCCCGTGCGAGTCTACGTTCCATCGTCGCCAATCTCTCGCCAGTAGGGTTGCAAGCTTGGCTAGTGGGAAAGATATATCTTTGGATGAAGCCAGCAAGACCACAACGGCAAATAAAATTGAACAAAATATATACAAACGTGCTTTTTAAAGTGCATAAATTCTCATCAAAGGGCCTCCATCATACCATCTTTCTTATTGTATTAAGTAACGCGGATTCAAACATGATTTTTCTGCCACTGACATTTTCTTAAGGCACCTTGAACAAACACCCCTCGAAATTATGGAAGCATTCCACATAGCAGCAACAGTAGACAAGTGTGTCAGCCAAGCAAGCGTGTGTCTTTATCCCGAAGAGATTGCACATCTCCGTTTGCCTTGAATGTAGCCGGTGTCCTTATCGTTACTGCACTATCACGACAACTTTTCTGAGGCTATTTTGATGATGTGCGGCGTTTTTTTATTGTTTCACATTGTGTTTATATACACTCTTCTTCATAATAAACTTTAGTTCTTAAACCAGAGGTTGTTTGTGCATTGCATTTCTTTCTCTTTGTTTAGGTATGCGCTGGTTTCATCCAAGGATATGCCTGTTCATCTCTAGCAGCCCCTCTCTCCTCGTCATCGGGCCGCTGCTTCGTCGCAGGCGCTATGGGAAGAGGGTGTGATTTGACCTCTAGCTCCCAAGGTCAAACCTGTTCACCCCCCCGCAAAGGGCGCCCGAGGTAGCGTGCTGTAGCTGTCGCTACACACTGTGGGAGCCGTCAACAGCGCTAGCCGTACGAAGTGTAGCCTTCCCGCGTCGCGAGTAAATGTTCGACGTCAACAAAATTCAGCGCTTACCAGCTGTTGGCGTGAGCAATGAACGCGAAACACAATAAAAGATCACTTTAGATGGTTACCCGGGCACGGAACAAGCTCGACTAGACGCACCGGTGGGCGCGATCGCTTTTAAGGTTGACAGGATGCACCGGAAGCGGCTTTAGCGATACTAAAAGGGAGTCCCGCCGAGAAACACTACCTTCATTGCGGTCATACGTTATGTGAAATCCAACGTGGCATGTGGTTGCATCATAGTGAAAAGCACGGAAGGGTCTTGTATGGACGGACTGATGGACAACTTGAAGCCATCGTTCACTATCGGTGTGGTGGTTGATACAGTGCGGTGCGTCATCACCTACACAGAAATTCCGCTAGTGGTGATGCCATCGGCTATTAGGCGGCTGCGTCAAACCGGTAACCCGAGATTTTTTCAGCAGCAGCTGTGGTGCATTGATAGGCAACCATGAAACAGAAATCATGAGTCGTGACATTGATGGGTGCAATTTGCAAATGGGGCAGTTGGGTGTGAAACCATGTGGTCCGAACACTGCATGAGCGGAGACCCTATAAGCGCTTTTGCGTATAGGCACTCGAGCCCGTATTTGTACGTAATCATAATGTCGTACTATTGCAAGAGAAGTATCGTGCGCCCCAGTCACCCCGATAGATTCTTTAAAGACAGCCAAAACAATGTGTGATGATCTCTAACGACGGCGAAATGTGATCTGGGCAGACTTTTTGGATGGCACATATTCTTCAGAGACTTTTAGCTCAGAGATCACAAGGTTTTGATCTGAGCAAATCGCATAGTCTACGACTCTTTCGCGCCACTAAAAATAGTGCATATTGCCCCGCCACTGGCATCGGTATGGAGTATTCATTGTTTTATGATATGGAAATGGTATTGTCGAGGGGTCAGGGGCCCATAGCCCTAGACGGAGCACTCTTGATTCTTTTGCTGCGATCGAACAAGGACTCACTAATGACAATATTGCACCGCTTTCTAGTGCCAGTTTTCCAGTCTTTTTTTCCTTTCCAGATCTTCCCCCGGGCCCAATATTGTCAGGCGGCGAAATTAAAATGGCACAGATTTCCCTCTCAAAGAGCGCAATTGAACTTTTACTGCATCAATTACACTTCCCCAATTACCCATTGCAATGCCAGTGCGCTGTCGTCATTTTATTATAGGTCTTTTTATTCTCATTGAAACCGATTTATTTTTTTACAGAAAGCGAGAAACTGGAGAAAAAATGCCCCCATTGGAAGAAAAAAATACCCGGCGAGTGGTATTCCCCGCCGGACATTTTTCTTTATTTTTTAGGGAAAATAAAAAGACCTATAACATTTCCCGCTTTGCTTGCCACGGCTTGCATGACTGCACACACATATTTCTCTCTATATACCTCTCGACACATACAAATATACACACATATGTTGGAACGTGTGAGTTTGCGTGTGTGTGTCTGTGCATGTGCATGTGCGTGTGTGGTGCATGTGTGTGTGTGTTAATTCATGCGAATCCTGCGTCCTAATAGGTGTATTGGCCTTTTGCCAATCACGCTGCCGAGCTCTGTCACCTTACCTTGCGTTTGTGTTAAGCGGACGTATGTTTCACGCTTGGAATGTGGTGTAAGAAGTTTTGATATAAAAGGATTAAACCTTTGGTCCATTTAGCAGATTCCTCCTGTCGTATAGGTAGCGATATCTAACTAAGCTGCTACACCGACAAATACTAGCGAGTCTTAACGATTACAGATAATGAAACTAAATGCCTGCGGCATACCTTTCACCAATTTGCGTGTGTGGGTGTGTTAGTGCTCTCATTCATTCCGCGTTGTTAAGGTTTTTTATTGTGCATTAGAGAGCAAAAGGTTTTTTTCGTCATGTCATGCGAAATGACACGAACTTGGCGTGCTGGCAACGCACCCTCTTGTGGCCGACGCCATCTGTAAGCTTCCAATACAGTCGATTTCAATAAAGCCAACAACTGCAAGCGTCAACACGCGAGTTATATTTTCTGACCTCCGGAACCATAACTAAGACCACCGAAATGGACACTACAGAGTGATAAACGACAACATAAAAGGTTCTGAATAGGCCCCATTCAACGTGATGCTACGAGGTCCTCTGATAAAAACCTGTTAGAGTACGTCGAGAATCTGGAGTGCATCCATAATTTTTAACAGGTGGTACATCGAAAAAGCACTTGGGCCTGATTTTTTATGCTTCGAAGAGGCGGCTCAAACTTGGTTATATAACTGCGAGAGTATTATAACAATCATTACCTATTTATAACGGTCACTACAAAGTGCAAAAGGAAGGAGCAGAGATACAACCAAAAACTGGCTCTGAAAACCAAAACAAAGCTTCTGTTTAGGCTATTACACACGCTATCCCAATGCTATTCCAACACGCTTACCATTAAATCTCCGAAATACCAAATTTCGGCTTTCTCTTATATTACGTGAAACTGCACGTCGTCATTGGGCGTCTTCGGAGCCCCGCGAAAGCCGTCGATGATTCCCTGGGTGCAATTGTTGAAAAGCGCCGAACATGCGGTACTGTGACTGCCATCTCTGCGCTATCCCGGCAAAGAGCTTCGGCAACGCCGGAGGCACAGCGGAGCGTTAGCAAAAATATTGCGCGCCAAACACTCCGAAGTACTCAGGCAAATCATTCCAAAAAAGCCGCCTCCCGAATTCGCTGCACTCAGCGACGTGAAACATGAAGTGCAGCGAACATTGATTAATTGTATGCGCTCCAAGATGTACGACCTAGGCCACTATAAGTCGGCGCCATCACGATTCTTAAATTTTTTTCAGGAAGCTCTCCCTACTGTCGCCATCCCTAAAGCTTATAACGCAACACTACTTTCGTAGAAATTGGATATTTGGCAAACCCTTTGGGTCCTCTGCTGTGCTACAGGTGCCAAGATTCCGACCACATCCACCGTCGGTGCCCTTGAAAGTGACTCAAATTGTTAAACTTTCCCTCGGGTGTTTAACACCCTATACACCGTCAGGGCCCGAATCAAATCACCGAATATGTGTTCAAGATAATCCAGGAAAATTGTGCATGTTCGCCTATGCATACGCCGAGCAAAACCACCCCAAAAATGACTACGTTTCGCCGAGTCTCAAACCACTTGGCAAAAAATGAACTAACCTCACACTTCCTTGTAAGAACTGAAGGTTAGGAAGCTGTACGCAACATTCACGGCCATCGCGACGGTTTAACTCCAATATTGCAGCCACTTTGCTTCTTCCTTTGTCTCGCAACAATCTTTAAACTAACAATTGTGCTATACGTGTTAGGTTCCTTCATTTTTTGCATGTATAATCATTGGACATTACCTTGCAGCACTGTAGGCTATGATGGGTCTTTGTCATTCCGGGAAAGTGTTGTCACAATTACGGCAAACACTCGAGTCTCTTTCATTCAGCGCAAGTGTTGACACAGTTACGGCGAACAATGAACTTTTTCTCGCGAAGCCTGGCCAATCTGCCAAGGTGCGTATGCTTAGCTTGAGAAACCTGCACCAGGCACGTTGGGCACTCGCCCAGATTCCGGCGCACACGAGTGCTCGGCAGTCGCCACAATATTGGAAAATCTCCCTAAATGCGTATGCTTCGCTTGACAAACGTGTTCCGGTGGCGGTGGACTGTCACGGCGAGGACGCAAAAAGTGCTAAATTTGTTTTCTTTCTAACAGCTATTTTTAAAATTATGTCTGAAAACAGGCCTCTGTAGAGTAGCATGATGACAGAGCGTCACCCCGTCTCATGCTTACCTTTCAAGCGCATCATGTTTGGTTCCCGCATGGGCTCCATTTGAATAGCTGGTTGATCACCATAGCACAGGGTCCTCGCCCCTACAGCTGTGCGTATGCTACACCTACAGGCCTAACCAGTGAATTTCCACTGGGCCATTGGAAATTATTTTATGAACAATCTTCCCTACCCTTCTTCACATTTGCCGGTACATGGTCTCCTGACCTCCTGTAATAAACTAATTCATTCGAGTTAAGGGCCGGGCGGTCACCGCGAGGAACAAACTCCCGGGCTCGCGTTGTGGAATCGACAGTTACTTGATATTTTTAACTGCACACCACAAATAAAGACTTTTAAACATCTTTCCTGTAACTAAACCAGCAACATCTGTAGATGAACTCATTCACGGCAAAAAATAAAACCTCTCACAATAAAACTTTTCTTTCATTCATGCCGCGACTACAGCCTGACACGTTGGTCCACCTTTGACGCGATCCCCCATAAGGACAGCCGTGGAGGGCGAAGCATACGAGACACCAACAAAGCTCACTATCACCTAAATTACTACGACAACGCTTAGCGACCTACAGTGAACCCGCGCAAGCCGCGACAACACTCCCTAACGCACCTAAAACTTGAATAATGATGTTCGTCATACGGGTACCTATTGACAGCATTGACCTAGACTCCCAAATAGACAAATTAGTTGACTATTCAGAGATGACTAGATTATCTGCATGGATGCAAATGTTATAAGTTCAACACCTATTATGCATTGCAGGGCGGAATATGAGGAAGCAAAGTGATGATGTTTGAATGTTAATGGCGCAAGGCCAACTCGGGCGAACAGCGCCAAGAAGGTGTTTTTATTAATAGGTGACAACTAAAATTATTTAGAATGAACACGCAGAAAATCAAATACTATGAGGGTGGCTAGTGTACAGTGCCAAGATGAACACCAAAAGAGGTTAAAAGATAAATAAAGTGACTGGTGTATAGGACCAGGGGTAAAACTATGAGTTTATTACATGAGCTGTAAGAATTGAACCTCTGGCAGAAACGTAAATGCGCGCTGAATAGAATATATGACATTGTTTCAAAAAAAGTATGACGGACGTAATGTGAAATGTCTGTATAGTTTTGTGAAGTGTTTGCGTGGTGTAATGTCGAATACCTTGCATTGAATGAGCGTGTGCATCACGGATAGGCCCTCGCCATACCTGCTACACCGGAGTGTTGGAGATCCAGTCAGCAGATGCGAGTTTGTTACACTCCTATGGCCTATCCCAAACCTAGCTAAGGTAAATTGAATGTGTTTGTTGCGTGAGTCAGTAGAGTATGATCCCAATTGTGGTTTTATTACGTGAAACTTGTTATCTGTCTGTTCCCGTAAGAGTATTTGCCATGTGTTGCGAAGTTGGTGCCTGATGTCTGGCTTCATGTCTCTGTGCGGCACTGTTGCAATGTCCACTGTATTCAAGCCTGTAGCTGCAGTGTCCATTTGGTTAGCGGTCTTATTCCCGGATATTGCACAGTGGCCAGGAACCCAACATATTGCTATTTGAAGACTTCAGGCATATGCGGACATAGGGGCCTTAAAAACAAGATTGATTACGTACTTCTTTCATTGTTTTCTGGACAGAAGTGCGCGTAACCGTAAAAATGCTGTTGTGGGAGTTCATTCTTTTTCCCCGGGTAAAGGTAAAGACACAGAATGAGCTGTTTTTGATTCGTCGCAGTAAAAGTCTGCACTCTGGTGCTTCTCCCGCACGAAGAGGAAAAGATGCATTATAGCTGCCCTTGGTGCCCTGTCTTTGTCGAATTGCACAAAGGCCAGGTCACAAGAAACAGCCCTGAGTGTCATTGTGCAATAAAATCAATGTTAGGTGTCTTGTGGATGGGTGAAAATGACACCGCTAGCTAAAAAGCTTCTGCTCTAACTCGAAGAGAGAGTGGCATGGGAATATATTAAGGGTGTAAAAAGAGCTCCTGTGAGAATGTACCATCATAGGTTGAGTTAAAAGGATGATTTGTCGTACACATGTCTTTAGAGGCATACAAGTCAGTGTATTATTTCTTGTTATATAGAGACCATTTGTGACAATAGGCATAGATGCTTTCAACAGAGGCCCTGCGAAAGGCGCCAAAACAACGCGTAGCCGCAAATGCAGAAGGTCAAACATTTTAAGTGTCGTTTTCGACGCCGACCCCCACACGACGCTGCCGTAGTCCAAGCGATATCCTTCCAATGCAGTATAAAGACGCAGGAGGAGCTCCTTATCTGCAACCGTCCGATTGGTGTGAGACGACTTTAAGAATATTCGTACTAATTAGGCATTTTTGCTTTTCGCTTAAGCGCTGCCATATGTAAAAATAAATGTTAGTCTGTCATGGAATATTGGGCCTAACCCCCATTGCTCACTTTCAACAGGACTCGACACGACGTTTTTAGTAATATCAGGGTCTACATGGATCCCGCGCACACGGGTAAACACAATGCAAGTAATTTTTCGGGGTTCAGTTTAAAACCGTTGGTGCCTGCACAGCCAGCAAGTATGTTCACGCCGAGCTAGACTTGAAGTTCACGGATTGACATATTACATTATTTAAAAGATATTTGGAAATCATCTACATAAAGTGAACAAAAAATGGTTGGTGGCAATGCCTTATGGAGCGAGTTCATCTTCACTATGAAGAGTGTGCAGCTCGAAACGCAGCCTTGAGGCACGCCATTTTCCTGAACATGCATATTATAAAGTACACTGCCGATTCTTACAAGAAAAGTTCGTTCACACTTGTAGCTCGAAAGGGTGTTAAGCCTGTTGCCCGAAACACCAAATGACTTCAAGTCACTCAAGATGCCGTATCGCCATGCCGCGTGGTAGGCCTTTTCCATATCAAAGAAGATTGCAATGCAGAACTGTTTGTGAATGAAGGCACCTTTTATGTTGGATTCCGATGCAAGAAGTTGATCTTTTGTGGAGCGCCCCACCCTGAATCCTGCCTAGCAGCTCTCGAGAAGACCATTCTTCCTAAGAGGTACGACCGGTCCTTTCCCTCCTTCAAGAAAGCTACTACTATGACCCCCGCCATGACCATGAAATGGGCCCGGAAAACCATATTTTGTGGTACAGATAAAGAAGTCTTACACGTGTGTCTGCATGTACGTGTTGTAATAATGTTCATGTGGGGTTGTCTGGACCTGGAGCTGGGGGTTTACACGCACTCATAGCAGCCCTCAGCTCATGTAGTGAACACAGGGTGTTGTAAGACGTCTGATTTGTTCTTGTCATGTGGGGACTTCTTTTCAAAACGGTTTTATGCTTCAGGAAAGTTTTAGTATAGTGTGCTCAGCTGTGCACGTGTTGGATGTGTTGTGTGAGTGTTTTATCGGGGTCTTCCACTGTGTCCCCTTTTGTACTAACCATGGGCAGGCTGTCTGTTTGTTGTCCTTTCAGTTAACGTATTAGTGTTCATATTTTGCATGTATCTGCGTATGAGTTTATGGATGTTATGAATGTTTCCGAACTATCTCGTTTTGCGTTATGGCGCACGCATTTTCCAAAAGCCTTTGCCCTTTCCAAAGAAATGAAGTTAGCCGACATGAGGTTCCCGCGAAGGACACCCTACACTTGATTTTGGTTTGTCGCACTCGCCTGCAGTCTTTATTCCACAATGGCCTCCTCGGGTTACGCGGAGCACCGTAGACCTGGGGAATGGACTTTTCGGCGGCGTGGAGGATGTGTGCCGTGAGTAGTTGGGAAGCCTTTTCAATGTGTATGTGTAATGGTTGTGTGGTGTAGTTTGGATATTTTTGCAAATGTATTCGAGATCGCTCTTGATTTATTGTACCTATTATGAGAAGGTCAACTGGTAGTGCCTTTGCGTGTTTATGTTACGGAAGTATGGAAGGGTTTATACCGTATGGATTCGTGTCCACGTCCCACTCAAGAGATGGAATGTGTACTGCAACTCCAATAGCAAGGTGGAGGTGTAAGTGTTGTGTTCTATATTAGGGAATGTAGGCTCTTTCTTGTTGAAAAGGCATGCTGCCGACAATGTTAAGAATTACTCAATGAGACGACCTCGGGCATCGGCGAGAGAAGAGCCCCAAAGAGAATTATGTGCATACAGGTCGCCTACCAAGAAGAAAGTTTCAGGCAGCTTATCTACCAGCCCCTCGAAATCCGATCTTGAGAGCTGGAAGTCAGGAGAGTTGTAAAAGGGGCATACTGTTTTTAATCTAGTAAGTATAATTAAACGAAGCGGAACAGCTGTAAGGACGGTGTTTAAGGAGATGTTATTGCATGCAAAGCATTTTCAAGCGACAATAGCCACTTCGCACAAGGAGTGCGTGCATCTATCGCTGTCTTTTCAAATATCATATAATTATTGAGGAGGTTTGTGTTTTTGCTGCTCAGATAACGTTCCTGCAGGCACAGTAAAATTGGTTGCTTGGCAGGCAGTACGTCATATATATTGTAAACATTTCAGATCAGGCCACTAAAATTCAATCGCACTATACTTTTCCTTCCCATTGTTTGTAATAGGATTGGAAATGTGTGAGTATGAGTCACATTGACTCTTCCACTTTGAGCAACTCTCGAAACGCGATTGCCACCAATGACTGGGCATATGTGTTATCTATGGCGGACGCTGACAAAGCTTACGATGCGCTTTTATCTACACTGAAAGCCACTTATGAATCTTCCTTTCCTTTGAGCCAAGCGAGAAAATGCAAAAATAGAAAACCATGGGTAACAGCAGAAATATTCTGTACAAATGAATCAAAAGAAAAGCTATTCGCACACTTCATTAAAACGTGACATCCTGAAGAACTGCGCACGTATAAAAATACCGTTAACAGTTAGAGCGAGAAATAAAGAGTGCAAAACTTGAATATTTTTACAATCTTTTTGTTCGTTCTTTGAGCCACAACGCGCGAGATCAATGGGACAAACTAAATCGCTTGCTTAACTTCCGGCAACACAGTGGTTTTGTTTTTATAGAAAAAGATGGTATGGTCCTCACCGGGAAAGAGCTTTCCACAAGTTTAATCATTTTTGTATCAATATCACAAAATCGCTGTCTCCAGCACAAAATAATCCTTATGCCTGTATGGCACTAAGTGCCCAAGAAACTTTGTTACCCACTACTGAATGTGAGGTTATATCCGTGTTCTCAAATATTCGACCGAGCAAATCGGAGGATAAAGATGGTTTTCATATTCAACCGTTTAAATTTGTAATACACCTATTGGCCCTGATATTCACATATATTTACAACCTTTTTTTAACTAATGCTGTCTTCCCAAAACAAATGCGAATTGCAAAGGTTGTTGCAGTACATGAAAGTGTTTGTCTCTTACTTTTCCAAATATAGACCGTTATCTACCCTAACAGTACCAACTAAAGCCCTAGAAAAAAATATTCATTGTAGACTGACTATCTTTTTATGCAAGCATCCTGTACTTTCCAATTTTCAGTTAGATTTATAAAAAAGCTATTCAATAAAATGGCATTAACTAAGCAAAAAGAGATTATAATCGACGCTTTTGAAGAAAAGCTTATTGTGCTAGGTATTGATGTTGACCTATCTAAGGCATTTGAATTGATCGACCACTCTCTAATATTTAAAAAACTCAGTCAATATGGCATTAGGGGTGGCCGTCTTGCTTTAGTGCAGTCGTACCTGAAGTACCGTAAGCAAATAGTGCGTTTCAATGAAACCGTGTCTCATTGTCTAGTCAATCTTATCTGGTTTATCAAACAGTGGTATTTTAGGGCATCTTTTGTTTTTGGCATATTTAAATGACATTTTTCATAACCCTCTTCCGGTTCATTTATTATCTCACGCTGATGATACCACAATCCTTGCCAGAGGAAACACAACAGCCGAGTTATCACAGTGTGGAAACCAATTTTTGGAATATTGCATGATTGGTCCAATAGAAACCGTCTTAAAGTTAATACCAATAAAACAAAAGCAGTGATATACAGAACAAAAAAATATTTTTAGGAAATGACCGAATTGACATAGTGTCCGGCGTGAAATGCCTTGGCGTTGTATTCTCTGTGACGACTAACTTGGACATGCATGTTGATAATGATCGATCAAAAACGAACAAACTAACCGGCTTGTTATGTAAACCTGGGTTAACCCTCCCTACTAGAGTTAAACTGCGTATTTATAATTCGTATATTTTACCCGTGATTACTTATTGCCACACGGTTTGGGGAATGACGACAAAGCAAGATAAAAATCGCCTTCTTATCGCACAAAAACGAGCCATAAGGTTGATAATGATGTACCGTTGAATGCTCATACCGAAGAATCCTTCAGGCAGCTTAATATTGTTACAGTGACTACCTTGTATGCAGTAGGCTACTCTGAATTGACAAAACTGCAGTGCGGCCAAAACTTCTTGGCCGCACTAGATATCCTACGCAATTTTTGTCGTGGAATCTGCCAAGGTGTTTAAATATTCTCCAAGGAAATAATTTTTCGCTCTAATTGTTTCCACGAGAGCGTTCATGGAACTGAACAATATTTTGAGCCTTCGACAGAATAGGATACTCTGTGCAAAGATTTTACAGTACAATAGAAAGGACTTGCGTGAATTCATGATTCATGTCTGTACATTCACGTGCGTGTGTTAATATATTATTGCATATGTGTGTGTATATATATATGCATGTATGTATATGTGATGTGTATATATAACTGAATGTACTTTGACATGAGTATGTTGCTGTTAGAATAGTGCAATGATAATTGTGTGGGTGTACAGTGTTACCACTCGTTTGAATTCAGTAGTTTTGTTAAACCTTACACTTTGTAATAGAATCTATATATCTATCTATCTATCTATCTATCTATCTATCTATCTATCTATCTATCTATCTATCTATCTGTCTGTCTGTCTGTTGGTCTGTATGTCCGTCTGTCTGTCTGTCTCTCTGTCTGTCTGTCTGTCTATCTATCTATCTATCTATCTATCTATCTATCTATCTATCTATCTATCTATCTATCTATCTATCTATCTATCTATCTATCTATCTATCTATCTATCTGTCTGTCTGTCTGTCTGTCTGTCTGTCTGTCTGTCTGTCTGTCTGTCTGTCTGTCTATCTATCTATCTATCTATCTATCTATCTATCTATCTATCTATCTATCTATCTATCTATCTATCTATCTGTCTATCTGTCTGTCTGTCTGTCTGTCTGTCTGTTGGTCTGTCTGTCCGTCTGTCTGTCTGTCTGTCTGTCTATCTATCTATCTATTTATCTATCTATCTATCTATCTATCTATCTATCTATCTATCTATCTATCTATCTATCTATCTATCTATCTATCTATCTACCTATCTATCACTCTGTCTGTCTGTCTGTCTGTCTGTCTGTCCGTCCGTCCGTCCCTCCATCCGTCCATCCGTCCACCTGTCCACCCGCCCGTTCGTCCGCCCATCCATCCTTCCATCCATCCATCCATCCATCCGTCCGTCCGTCCGTCCGTCCGTCCGTCCATCTATCCATCCATCCATCCATCCATGCATCCATCCATCCATCCATCCTTCCATTAAGGAGCCGTCCCAGAATGCTGAGCACGAGCGAGAAGAAGCTGAAGGCTCCGGTCCTTTTTCCGCTCCGTTCGGAAAGTCGTAGCGTGTGAAAATTACGGGTCCAAACTGCAAAACAGTCTTAAAAAGTGTTTGCTTCGCCCTCATTCTACGCATCAGGAAGTCGAGAAAGCAATCAGAAAGGCAATCCGAACTAGAACAACAAAGGCAATAAAAAGGCTATCAAAAGGCAATCCCCTTGCCGATGGCTGATTTTGTACGTTACGACAAAATCGTACTCTTGTAGACTTAGCCATCCCGCGAGTCGACCATTAGGGTCACGGAGGGGAACCAGCCAGCAGGGCGCGTGACGATCCGTAACAATTAGAAAAGAGCGGCTTTATATTTAGGAACAAAATTTGGTGATTGCCAAGACCACAGCCAAGCATTCTTGCTCGGTTACTGTGTAATTCCGCTAAGCCTTATTCAGGCAGCGGCTCGCGTATGCCATCACATGCTCTGCGTTGTCATGCCTCTGTATTGGTACTGCCCCAAGTTCAATGGCGGTAGTGTCTGTATGTATTTCGTAGGATCGCGAGGATCATAGTGGCAAAATATTGGCCAGGGTGTCGAAAGAAATTTTAACCCACAGAACGCGGCTTCACATTCCGGGGGCCAACGTAAACGAGGCATTGTTGTGAAATACGCCAATCAGAGGAGACCCCCCGTCAGCACAGTGAGGAACAAAGCGGCAGAAGAGAAAAGTCCCACGAAGCTATGGAGTTATCCCATTGATTGGGGTTGGTTGAAGATTTTGACAGCTACAATCTTTTGATACGTCCTGTCTCACGTCATCCTTGCCGGCGAGGTGCCCAAGAACGAGCCTCTGACGTTCAACAAAACGGCATTTCTTGAAAATTTACACTATGCTGGCACTTTGTACCGGCATAAACGTCGCTAGGCACCTGTTATGCCTGGCAAATACTCCTCCGAATATAACAACATCGTCCAGATAAAAAGGATAAATTTTCCTCTTTAAACCTCCCAGAATCGTGTCAATGAATCGTGCGAATGTTGCTGGGGCGTTACAGAGGCCTAAAGAAATGACGTTGAATTCAAAAAGCGCGTCAGGAGTTGCAAATATCGTTTTTCTCTGTGTTTTGGGTCTACAGGTACTTGACAATGAGCAGATTTTTCGTCCACAGGCAAGAAATACTGTCGGAATGAAGACAGTCTATCACGTCATCGATTGTTGGTACTAGATAGAGGTCCTTTTAGATGCGACTGCATCTCATTCACTCGCCTTGTCCTTCGATACGGCGCTGTCCGTCCACACCCTTCCCCCTACACTCTAAAAAAATAAGAGCGGCGCCCGGTTTCGATCCCACGACCCTGTGGCCGGAACGCGAGGTACATGGTGCTCTTGCCACTGCTCCACAAAACCGAGGCATAATTAAGTGCTACGAACGCGCTTTATATCCTTGACTCATTCAAAACACGTAAGGAAGCTACTCATACAATGCATGATGGGGCAATGATGAACACTTCCAATAAAAGAAAAGAAGCTCCCACTTACAGCAACAATGATGGAGGAAAGGTCGCTGCGATCGCGAAGCCCCAAGCACGCCACTTAGAGAGATTGACCAAGATTGGCCAATAAAACATAATAATATTCATAAAACATATTAATCCTACGCGTTCCCGAGACCTTTCACGCGATTTCAGAATCAATGCAACGGAAAGACCAAGTGAACCCCACAATGCGTCTGATGACGCCAAGCGGTAAGGTTTCTGTCAAATTGGGTGTGCTGGTTCAGTGTCTATTGCCGCGAACCATACCTTGGGTTTGTTTATTTCTGTTTTGCTTTTACCACCGTGGCATTCGATTCGACGACACTCGCCTATGCAAGTCACTGTGTTGACCGCTGCTTCGTCGCCTCTGTATTCTTTTGAGTTGTTAGGGGAGCACAAGTTCGCTCCAATAAAGGCGTTTCTCATTCAAGACAACTGCATCGTCCTCGTCTTTGTGAGATCTGGTGGAGGTGCTGGGTACGCATCCTTCATGCCCAGTACAACATCTGGAAGCCGCCAAGCCAGTCCAACAAGAGCCAGCCTCCGCCCGCAAGATTTACCACCCGAGTTCGGTCTACTACCGGAGAAGACGAAGAAGAAAGACGTCGCAACCGGCACCAGCACGTCAACCAAGCCAATCCTCCTGTCGTTCTGCAGCAGCCACGGGAACCGCCATTATTCCGAGGAGCCCTCGCAGAAGACCCAGAAGAATGGTTGGAGAAACTTGAGACCGTCCGGAAATTCAACAGGTGGGACGACGCAGAAACGTTCCGGCACGTTTTCTTTTACTTGTAAGATTCGGCTCGCGCTTGGTTCGAGAACCACGAGAGCTCCTTGACAAACTGGGCTCAGTTCAAAAGCGAGTTCACTAAGACGTTAACTACCGTGGTCAGAAAAGGACGCCAAGCGCTTTTACTTGAAACTCGAACGCAGCACTCCAACGAAGGGGGGTGACAGAAGAAAACAAACTCAGGTTTCTAATGCGAGGAGTAAAGCAGGAGCTTTTTGCTTGCCTTGGCCGCAATCCTCCCAAGACGGTGGCCGAATTCGCGTCTGAGGCGGCCGCGATGGAGAAGACGCTGGATGTTCGAACGAGGCAGTATGATCGCCCGGTCAACGTGCTGGTTTCCGATAAGATCGGTGCCGGTGCTACAAGCCCCGACACACTGCGTGAGATCATCCGAGCAGTGGTCAGGGAGGGGCTTCGGAAGCTTTTTCCGTCGACGCCGCAACCTCAAGTGGCTTCCCTGACTGACGTCATCCGCGAAGAGGTTCAACACGCTCTGGGCACTTCTGTGCCGTCCGAGGCACCCCGCGAACCACAGGCGATGACCTACTCCGCGGCTGTTCATCGACCCCGCCCAGCTCCAACCCGTCTACAAGAAGCTCCACCGTACCGCCGTCCACTCTCGCCGCCATCCCCACTCTCGCCGCCGTCCCCACTGTGGCCGCCGTCGACCGTACCGCCGTACACAGCCCAAACGCAGACGCCGAGGAAGACTGACATTTGGCGAACGCCAGATCATCGTCCGCGGTGCTACCATTGCGGAGAGTCCGATCACACCTATCGTCGCTGCCCGTACAGGAGACTCGGACTGCGTGGTTTCTCCGTCGACGCCCCACGCCCCCGACCCGGCCAGCGCCCTACTGAGATCGATGAATACCTGTCCAACACCAACCGAGGACCAGCCCGCTCACACCGATCACCGTCGCCGTACCCATACCAGTCGCCTAACCGCCATAGCAATGCTCATTTCGCACGTGGAAGGTCCCCCAGCCCACGCGGGGGAAACTAAAAGAAGCAAGTTCTGGTGGTGAACTTGCTCTACGGCGAAAAACTGGAAACCCTCCAAATACGCAAGGACGCGCCGAAGACAGTGATTCACGACATGCCCTCATCCCAACGACCCGACCTAGCCCTGACAAGACTCCTGAACACACCGACAGCTACATGGCGCGACGCGTACCCGACCTGACCGAGACGTCCGTTGAGAAGACGACGACAATGACGATGCACAGTGCCCGACCGTCAACACGTACAAGCAGAGATACGACGCCCCGACGAACCCGGAAGTCGAGAAAGACTGCATCTGACGTCAAGGTGTCCATCGACGGATTTGACGTAGTCGCCCTCGTAGACACGGGAGCTAACTATTCGGTAATGAGAGGACCATTTGCGTCTAAACTGAAGAACGTTATGACCAGATGGGATGGTCCGCACATACGCACAGCAGCAGGCCACCTCGTGACTCCAAGTGGAACGTGCACATCGCGCGTCACCATAGACGGCACAACGTACCCTGCGGCGTTCGTCATTCTGCCTAACTGCTCCCGCGACGTAATTCTTGGAATGAACTTTTTGATGGACAACGCTGCAATAATCGATCTGCAGACCAAGTCAGTAACTTTTCCCCCAATCACTCTATGACGCCGGAACCGAACCCCGAACGACGTGCTGCTGTGAGGATTGCCGATGATCATGTCACCTGCCACACCGCGCAACTTGATGGTAGCAGTCTACTGTGAAGATGCTGCTCCTGACGTCGACGTTATCGTAGACCTGATCAAAGGGTGCTTCTCGACCGTGGTGTGTCGGTCGCAAGAGGCATTGGGCGCTTCAAGGAACACCAATCCCACATTTTGGTTACTAAGTTCACCAAGGAGTACCAGCATTTAAACAAGGGCGCAGCAATTGCATTCCTCGAAGAAACGCAAGAAGCAAGTGACGTCATCGCGGTCGCCGACTTTGAACACACACCCGTAGAAACCTTCAAGCTCCCGCAGCCCTTCGACGTGAATCCGGTGCTACCGCAAGAACAACGGAACAAATTATTGGCTTTGCTGCGCCGCTATCGCGAAAGTTTTTCGTAGAGCGCAAAACTACGTCACACCCCTCTATCGAAGCACCGAATAATAACCGAAGATGGAGCCCGACCTACCCGACAGTCACCGTACCGCGTCTCATCACACGAACGGGAAGCCATCCGGACTCAAGTCGACGACATGCTCAGCGACGACATTATACAGCCATCGAAAAGCCCCTGGGCTGCGCCCGTCGTACTCGTAAAAAAAGACGGCACATTAAGGTTTTGTGTTGACTACCGGCGACTGAACAAAATCACGAAAAAAGACGTGTACCCCCTCCCCCGAATCGACGACGCCCTCGACCACCTCTGCCACGCGAAGTACTTCTCATCGATGGATCTGAAAACCGGCTACTGGCAAATTGAAGTGGACGAGAGAGACCGAGAGAAAACTGGATTTATAACACCAGACGGCCTATACGTGTTCAAGGTGATGCCGTTTGGGCTGAGCACAGGACCAGCGACGTTTTAAAGAGTCATGGACACTGTGCTAGCTGGCCTTAAGTGGCACACCTCCCTCGTATACCTCGGCGACGTAGTGGCATTCGCCCGGACTTTCGACGAACACCTTGCAAAGTTGGAGTCTGTAATCGAGGCCATTCGTACGTCGGGATTGACGTTGAAGCCTGAAAAGTGCCGTTTCGCATACGGGGAACTCACGCTCTTGGGCCTCGTCGTCAACGCCGCGGGAGTCCTACCTGACCCGACAAATATTTCAGCCATTGCGAACTTCCCAAGGCCGAAAGACAAGAAGGGCGTGTGAAGATTTCTCGGGCTGTGCGGATACTACCGGCGCTTCGTCGCAAACTTCGCACGCATTGCAGAGCCACTCACACGCTTGACGAAAGATAGCACCCCCTTCAGCTTGGAAACCGATCAAGAAAAAGCATTCTCCGAGCTGCAAAAACGCTTGCAAAGCCCGCCCGTGCTCACTCATTTCGACAAAATTTCGCGAACCATACCTTGGGTTTGTTTATTTCTGTTTTGCTTTTACCGCCCGGCTGCGCCAGTCTGTGTTATCTCTGCGCCAAGGGAAGCGCGTGTTCCATTCTTTCTTTCTGTGCCGCATGTGTTATCTGTTGTGATAGGGAGAGCATTCCGATCTAACGCGAACAGCCCAGATTAATCTTCTTGGATCTACTATGTTCTCGTTGTGAATCGACGTTTCGAGAACCACGCGCGCCGAAAGATAAAAAGCCTGCCGTGCGGACGCCGGGCATTCGATACGATGACACTCGCCTGTGCAAGTCACTTTGTTGACCGCTGCTTCGCCGCCTCTATATTCTTTTCAGTTGTTAGGGGAGAAGTTCGCTCCAATAATCCTGTTTCTCATTCAAGACAACTGCATCGTCCTTGTCTTTGTGACACTATGGTGTGACTAGTTCAGGAGACTGCGAGAGTTTTTCTGGAGTCTTGTTGTGCAAAGTGGAAGATGGCAACGTGTTCTGAGAGGACATCGACCAATACTTCACGCTCAGCTGATGAGGAGTGCTTGCCCACCATACTAAGAAGGTCCGGAGTCCGGTAGAGCAACTTCGGCAAAGGCAGCTTCATCGTGGCTCAGGACAGCACAGCTGTCTTTTGCTCCAAATACTTACCAAGCTTCATATCTTGCGGTAGCACGATACATTGAGCTGAACAGTTGAGTGCGCACAAAGGCCTGCTTCCTCGTTCGACGAACACATCACAAGAAGGCACCAAACGGTCCTGGCACAGTTCAATGTGAATGGTTCCACCACAGCATCAAACGAACCGGCGTCAGCAGTCGAAGTGTCTACTGGGACAACCGAAAAGAACTAAGCACGGAATACTGTGTCGTCAGAAACAGCCAAGAGTTTTCGCTGCTCTGGGGCACTTCAGCAAGCGCACAAAAGAAGGGACTGCTTACAGAAAGCTCGCCCGTTGCACAATCGACTGTAGCCCCACAGTGACGCAAGAAATCAAGGCCTAGAGTGACACCATTCGGTGACTGGGAATACAATGAATTCCGCATAAAACGTTCGTCCTCTGACTAGGACATCGACTGTACAAACACCGAGAGTGCACAATGGCTCGCCGCCCACTCCACAAAACGAATTGTATTTGGCCCACTTGAATGTGGCCTTGAAGCTGTATTTGAAATCACTACTCAATACAGAAACAGTTTGCGCCAGTGCCTACGAACGCTAGAGTATAGACCCCATCGATGAACACTTGAACTTTGTTCGTTCCCATAAAAACTGGCAGAGGGTCGTCAATCAAAGCTGTCCGGCAACCTAACATTCATTGGCTGCGCCGGCAAATTTCCGGCGGAAGGGTCCTGGGCGACGCCGGGGCCACGAGGAGTGGTGCTGGAGTCCAGAGTGGGGTGCCAGGCTGCTATCCGATGTGGCTGGTGAGGCGTTGCGCGGTGGCCGGCTCCTTCTTTGGCACGAAAATTGCTGAAGGGGAAGAAGTCCTCGGATCAGATCCCTCCATTGCTTCGAGGGGTTGGTCCAGGGTAGTTGCGCCGAGGATCTTGCATTTTAATCTGAAAGCGTTGGCGACAATACCGTGTGATGTGGCCCACGATTCTTGAATGGTAGCACGAGGGTGGTGGACGCATCATGCTTTGTTGCAGGCTCTTAGGCACTTCGTTCTGTGGGCGCTTCGGTTTTGACCGTGATAACTTTGCTCGCGTGGACGTGATTAGCCGCGGCGAGATGATTGCCATGCCCAGTAGGTGGGTGCAGCTGGCGTGAACGAGGGTCGGGAGTTGTTGAATCTCGCGGAGATTTCGGAGTTGTAGGATTCAGCCGGAACCGAGTATCTTCGAGAGGGGGTATTCTGCTGCAGGTTGCAGACGCCAGTCGTAGCACTGCGATGCACCAAGTCACCAAGCAGGCGCAGTTATTCGCGAAAGATCTGCCGTATTGTGGACGTGAAGTCCGTAGTCTGGCTGTCGTGCACGCTGACCACCGATGTGACATTTGGTAGCGGCCAAATTTTAATGTAATGCGGCGTATTCAAATGCTGAAAGTGTTTGGCAATGTCAAATGACGCATGCGATGGTGGTGTAGCTGTCCTTACAAATAATAAAAGTATAGACGTCTTCAGCGACACCCTTGAGTAGGTGGCCACCTTTGTCGTCCTCAGACATTTTGCGATCTAGAGTCTGCCACAATTTCAGTATATCCTCGATATACGTCGTACAAGACTCTCAGGCTAATGTGGCCCTCTCAAGCAGTGTGCTCTGCCCACTTCTTTTTCGCGATAGAATTTCCGCAGCGCTGTTTAATTTAGTCGACTACTCTGCTCCAGGTGGTTAGTGTACCCTCCCGGTTTTGGAACCACATCAAAGCGGAGCGCGACAAAATCATCACGACGTTTGCAAGCTTCGCAACAGTATTCCAGTGATTCCACTTGGTCACCCTGTCGCAGGAGATGTGTAGACGTCGTCAGCATCGTTTCCATAGAACATGCGGTGCTCCCTGTACGGCTGCCGGTTGACAGTCGGCATTGTGTGATTGCTTTTGGTAGGCGCAGCTGGCTTTGACACCCGCGGCGATAAAAACCGTCGAATCAGCAGCTGCTCCGAAGGTTCGGTGGAACCTTCTCCCCGTAAGGCACCCAGCACCTCTACTACAAACTGTTATGATGCAGAAAAGTTTGTAGTTATGGGGCAGAAAAAAAGACATATATATATGTGTGTTTACGGTAACGGGAAGGAAGCCGTGAAGCCAAGCGGTACAAGAGGTATCCCCACAGTGTATATACAATCCCGAGAGCCCCGCGCAAGCAAGGCGCATTATCCTCTTCTACTTCTATTTTCCGAGTCCGCGTGCACTACCGTCATCTTCTTTCGGCTAGTACATGGCACATGTGCCTATGTGGTACATTGGCTACGCACGAACCGTAGCATAACCCCCACGGCGAAAAGCGCCGTCTCGGTGCTAGTTATTGCGATGCGGGTAGTGGACTGTGCTACGGTTTCAGGCAGGCTAGGTGAACAACGTCCCTTGTTGAACGATGGGAAGTTGGTGAATGAATGGCCGGTGTTATTTCGTACGTGACAATATGTGAATGTGTGTTGTTTTTAGATGTAGTTTCGCTTCGTTTCGTGTTTTGCGTTTAGAGTCCTTGTTGCCCCCGTACAAGGTTATGCGTTGATCGCTCCGAGTGAGCAGTACCACCTAGCCTCCTCTGATGCCCTATTCACCCAAAAGAAAAGGTTACCAACAAATGGCTTCACTTGAAAGGATTAAACGACGTCATTACCATTAAACAGTTCACAAGTGGGCGTTACGGGTGTATCTTGAAACACGAGAAAACAAAGAACGCTATTTCAATAGGCATCCCTGAATCGCACTCCCTTGTAGAAGCCGCAAGCGACCTTAGGAAAGCACCAGGCACATGTGCAGATGTCGGAATTAGGTAGCGTTGGAAGGCGAGTGCTCTGAGTACATAGGTAAATTGCCATCTGCTCTGATGTTCACACAAACCACTCTATAAAATCAATAAATCACTGGTGGCATGAGAAATCGCTAGAATAAGGGTGCAAAAGGATGTCTGCCTCGTGGTGTATTGTAACTGCGGGCTACGCTATATTACTATTTGTGAGGGCATTTTATTCCAAAATCCCGTGGAAGATGTTTTCTTGGTGAACAGGGACATTCTAAAAACTAAGACTCTTCAAACAGACAATCACCAATTCTCTATTTTCAACAATTAGTTCGACACACTATTTGATTTTTGTTTCACCAAGCCTATTGGCACCGAATCCCACCACTGGAGAGGCCAGCGCTGCGATCATTTTGACGTCACTTGTAGGATCGGCGTTCCTATCTTGCTTCATATTTGGCTTGCAACGCGTAACACTTCGCTTAGGAAGCGCGTTCTAAAAGTATTTTCGCGTTAATTTCCTTCGTTTGAAGTTATTTTTCTGTGCGTCAAGCGCATTTCGACCTAATGGTGACTGTATAACCGTATCAACTGTGGTAGATTATCCGCAAACACCATGAGCGTGATGGTGTATTACGCATGCGACCGAAGCGTAAGCAGCGGCTTGTTTCCTCGTTCCACAATGTGACTACGACGATCGCAGAGTGAAGTATCTAGATTTCCCCTTTTCGCAAGAAATGTATAAAGCAGGAAGTCGTGAAGCGTTAACTGCTCGCAGAAGCATACGCACCCGCCGTGCCTGCCCATACAACCGACGGTGCTGCTGAACCGACACAGGTCGCGGCAGCAACAACTTGTCGCCGCTTTTGATCGCCACCAGGTGGCCGTGATGGACAGACCCTCATCACGTCGGCTCCGTCTTTGAAGGACCACAAAACCGAAAAAGGCGGACTCAGCCACCAACAGATGATACCAAAGCGACAGTTAGCGATCAGCGACGTACCAAGCCCTCTTGGAGTGAGTTTCCCAATATTCCTCACGCCAGTAACGATCAAGCGCAAGGCCGCGCCAAGCCGCTGCGCAATCCTAACAAGTGTTCCACCGAGGAGCGTTTTGCTCTCCTACTCCCGCCAGGTTTGCGAACACTTGAGTGCCGGCGGCCCTCCTCGGGCCGCATAAGCACGTGCCACGCTGAGCCGCCAGGCCCAACGCGCGCGAGCCAAGTTCCCCTCAGAATGGAAATTTCCGTGGAGGGATCAGCAATAGACCCCGCGGAGCTGCTCAAGCCCGACTGGCAGCAGATCCGCCACAATATCAAGAACCTCTCCCGACAACCGGCGGCGCGTAACGAGCTTGTCAAAGGACGACCAAGACCCCCGCCTCCAGAGAGCCCACTGCCTGACGATGATGTGAAGAACATCCTCCGCCCTCAAGGTGGACTGGACCTCCACACGATCCCGGCCGCCACGCTAGCGGACTACGTTTTGATACAGGCCGGCGTAGAACTACCCAACGAGGACCAAGTGAGAATCCATTACAAGTCAAACTTCATCATTGTCAGCACCACCTCTGAGGAGAGAGTGCTCAAGTACCTCGGCTCGACCCAACTTTAACTGCCGAACGGCACGTACACCCTGTGCAACAACATCCCCCGCCATCCGATACCGCGGTTAGAGTAATGTTTACGGTGCCAAAAAACGACACTCCGGAAGAAATTATGCGCAGCCTAACAGCCTACAATCACGACCTCCACATACTAGACTCCAAGCGGCTGCAGAACTCCACCCTAGTGCAAGTGCTGTTCCAGGGACCCCATGTGCCATTCTGGGTCCGCTACAGGGCGGCCACCCTCCGCTGCCACCCGTTCAAGAGAAAATTAGAGGCGTGCTTCAACTGTTGACAGCCGGGCCATCGAAAAGACGTCTGCCCCAATCAACCACCTGACCAAAGATGCGCCGCTTGCAGCCTAGCGCAAGCTCCGGAAAAGCACTTGGGCAACCCGAACTGCATCTTGAGCGGGGAGGCCCACCCAGCGGGAGCCGCGGGTGGCCCCCGCCGATTCCAACCAAGGCGTCGACCAACACACACCAATAGCGAGGCGCCGAATGTACCACCCAACAGTCAACAGAGCTGCAACAGCCAAGAAAAATAACACCAGACGGAGGGGAACCGCAACCACAAGCCTACCAAACCCCTCGAGAAGACGACACAGGGGAAACAGCTGCCGCCACTGGGGCAACCGCGGAATTACATCCAAGTTCTCCAAGGAACGACCGGAACCGCAACAACGGCAACACCAGCAAAGGCGAGTACCCAAGGCCTTTTCGCTCCCAACCTCACCCCTCCTCCCATACATACTACATCTCGTACATCTAGGGCCAGCAAACTGGATCTAATTCTAAAAGAGATGCAAATTATGCGAGCCGACATAGCGCTACTTAGAAGCAAGAACGCCCAACTTAGGGCAGAGAACAGCAACCTTAAAGCGCAGATAGCGAAGCTAACAACTAACAATGCCGCGGAGGCAGAAACCATCCCGCCACCGCCTAAGCGCAAGAACACCAGAAAGCCGGCAACTAATCCCAAGTCCGACAACATGGGCAGTGTAGACATGCCAGAACTGAAACAAGAAATGCTTCAGTCACTCAACGCCACACTAAAAGAATCCATTACGGCCCTGCGAGTGGAACTATTTGGAAGCCTGACGAGAGCGAAGGCACCGGCAAGCAACTTAACCGACCAGGTGAGCACGACCCCTGTACCAATAGATATCGAGCAAGATGCCGACATCTAGACACATCACCATATGGCAATGGAATTGCAGGGGCTACAGAGCCAAGAGAAGCCAACTGCAAGCCCACTTGTCCACGCTAGATAATCAACCCGACGTCATAGCCTTACAGAAGACAGTACCCAACACTAAACTTCTTAACTATACACCGTACACACACCCCGAACACCCGCAGCTAGCTACACTCGTCCACAGAAACATATGCACATCCGCTAGCTAAATAACCAACAGATATATACCGCACGTATCATAACTCTTTTGCCAGTCAAGAAGAGACACTAGCCTCTCCACGTGCTCAACATTTACAGCCCACCAAAGCAGACGAGCCACAACTTCAAACCCCTCTAGCTGGAAGCCCTGAAAATAGCCGGGCGCCAACCCTTGATAATAGTAGGCGACTTCAACGCTCCACACGAGGAATGGGGATACCATAAGACAACAAGCAAGGGCAGGGAATTGGATGAATCAATACAGGCTTTGGGTCTCACCCTACACAATACGCCAGGAACACCGACCCGCATCGGAAATAGCGTACAAAGAGACACAACCCCGGATCTAACCCTAACACACAAAGTAATAGCGGGAAAATGGGGGGTCTCTTTTCAAAACTTTGGGAGTGACCATTACGTAATACAATTCGAAGGCAACTACAAGACGCGGCTGGCACAAGAGTCACCCAGGAAATCCCTCACCAACTGGGATATGTTCATACAGAAATGCATGCAAGTGAAATTACAGAAGGAAATTACAGAACACAACATTAGAGAATGGATGCAATCCATTTTGAAGTGCAAAGAAGACAGCGATGCACCAATAGACCCCAGAGTTCCGGCACCTTATGTTGATTTTAAGCTACAACACATGTCGGACGCATATCGCAGTATCGAAGCGATATGGAAAAAACACCAGCAAAGGAAAACACTAAGAATAAAGCTACTGAACCTCAAGACAGCAATAGCCAAACACGCAGACTATCTGACGCGAATGCAGTGGCTCCAAGCGAGTGACGAAATGCGCGGCACTCTATCGATGAAGCGCACGTGGGCTATCCTACGGAAATTAATCGGCCCCAGCAACAACAAGACAGACTCTGCTAAGAAGATCACCAATGCTATACAAGGTTACGAGGGCTCAGAGCTGCAAATGCATGGTGAGCTCATAAAGCTATACGCAACCCAAAATGATAATACGCGCTCTCCACTTGCGCAGTATATGGGCGCGAGCAACGAAATACTAGACGCCGAATTCACATTTGAAGAGGTGCACGCCGCCAGCAGAACGCTCAGAAGAGCGACCTCACCTGGAGAAGACAAGATATCCAACAACATATTACGACATCTTGAAGAGACAGCGACTGAGACCCTGACAGCCTACTTTAACATGGTGTGGCGAGAAGGGGCAGTGCCCCCCGATTGCAAGCACGCAAACATATCACTCATTCCCAAGCCAGGCAAGCCAACCAAAATCGAAAACCTCCGACCAATATCGCTTACGTCGTGTGTGGGGAAACTCGGTGAGAAAGTCGTGAACGCCCGCATGGTAGACTACCTCGAGACGAACGACCTGTTGCCACACAACCACGTGAGCTTCAGACCAAGGCTCTCAACTCAGGACGCACTGATACAGATTCAAAACGATTTACTGCACCACCCACCGAAAAAAGACAACTCGGCCATTTTAGCCATTCACCTCCACAAAGCCTTTGATAACGTATCACACGAGGCAATACTAACAGAAATCTCGACGCTCGGGCTTGGAGCAAGATTATTCGCTTATGTAAAATCCTTCCCCACAGGCCGGACAACCAAGATGTCAAAGAATGTCCCAAACACAAATCTTCAATATGCCAAACAAGGGGACGCCCCAGGGAGCCGTAATCTCGCCTTTACTCTTCAATCTCGCAATTCGACCGATGGCCAGCGCACTTCACAGCATCCCAAAACTAAGATCAACGATATAAGCAGACGATATCAGCCTCTGGGTCGACCAGGGCAGAGACGCCTACATCGAACAGACGCTAAGGAAAGGCGCCGAAATAATCGCGGAACACGCTACCAAAGCGGGCTTCATGTACTCGACTACCAAATCTGAAATAATGATCCTTCATCCCCCCAGGACGAAACCGGCCACCCAACCGCCCATCAAAGTTGACATCCGAGGGCAAAGCATACCCATTGTCTCGACCTTAAAAATACTAGGCCTGAGGATACAGGCCAATAGAGGGACAACCCAGACAGTACGCGTCTCAAGGTCACATACGCTACAAACAATTTCCATGCTAAAAAGAATCATCTCGAGGCAACATGTTCTCACAGAGGAAGAGAGGCTAAAGATCGTACAGGGCTTCGTAGTCAGCAGATTCAGTTATCACCTGCCTTATGTGAATCTAACCCAATCTACCAAAGACTCGCTCGACGCGGTACTTCGGAGACCCCATCGCACGGCCCTGCACGTTCCCTACTCCTCTCCAACAACCAGACTTGCGAAACTGGGCATCCACAACACCGTAGACGAGATAATCGATGACCATCGCACGGCACAGATACACAGGCTGGCGCAGACCACGACATGAAGGTACATACTGCAGCGGATCCAACTAGAACCGCCCAACACCGACTCCGCGGCGGCCAGGATACCAGACACATACGAGCCCTAATCAAGGTCAAACCCATCCCAAGAAACATGCACCCGACCTTCCACGCGGGAAAAAGAGAGGCACGCGCGCATTACCACTCGAAGCACTATCCACCAGACAAACACACCGTGTATGTAAATGCGGCACGGTACACCGACAGAGCAGCCTTCGCAATCGCACGCATTGCCTCCGCCACAGAACCGCAACCAGCAATCAAAGCCTCCATCTGTACGGCAAACCCCACCACTGCAGAAGAAACAGCCCTGGCTCTCGCCATAACCAAGACGCCAACACCGACCGTCGTGCTATCGGACTCACAGCAGCCGCTTCGCAACTATGAGAGGGGCAACATCTCAGCCTCGGCACTCAAAATTCTTCTTAAAAAAACCTCCCGACCAGCCCGCGATGTTGCTGTGGACCCCGGCTCACACTGGCGTGGGAACCAACGAGGTGGCTAATCAGCAGGCCCGAGCATTATTACCCCGGGCAAGCACTCCTCTTGGTCTTAAGCATGGAGCAGTCGACGTCTCTGGGTACGCCCTCACCACATACCGAGACAGCACACAACACTACCGCCTCACCCGCAGAACACTACCCAACCAACGCCGCACTTACGATAGAGGAAGCACAGATGTGGCGCACTCTACAAACCCACTCCTTCCCCCATCGCACGCAATTGCAGCACTCCCACCCACACCTCTTCCTCTCCGCAGAGTGTCCGAGATACCGCAACCTCGACACGCTATTCCACTGCTTATGCGAGTGCCCCGCGGACTCCTACCCCCCCCCACCCCTTCCCCACCCCCACCAACTGGGAGCAGGCCTTGTGTAGCTCTTGCCTCGTGGATCAACGGATCCTGACGCAACGGGCACTACAGGTCGCTTCGGCCATTTGGGCTGGGGCCACCCCCCAACCTTAACCCGGTGACTCACAAATACAGTGTTTTTCTCTCTCTCTCTCTCTCCGCTTTTTAAAATCACACAGTCGTGGAAAAGAAGCTCCAGATTGGTGAAAGTGGATGTTAGTGTGATGAAAAATTCTGATAGGTACTGTCATCAGTTGTGGTTTTCAAAGCGATGCTCGAATACCTGCCGCTATTTAGGGCGACCCGGCGCGGAGGTTGGTCCTGGCAGCGCCGGCCCGTTCACGCACGGTGCGGCGAGCGGCCGAAGGATGGCTATGCTTGCGCGCAAGAATCGGCCGAGGCTATGCAGGTATCTTGATCGTCGATCGCTTCAACAGAAATTACGCGCTTCTAGAGTTCCCAGCGCGGTGAAACGTTCTGTTTGGGACTGTAACTCGCAATTCTAATGGCGATGAAATATCTGCTGCGACGCAAAGCCTAAAGTTCCCAACATCCGATTTACGTGCATCGGAAGCCGGCTGCGAGCTGTTGGCAAAGGCCCTCCCGGCTCGCACGCGCGTGTTGTTTTTGGGTTCCTCTAACTTGTTTGGGGCCCCCAACGCTCGGTTCTCCTATTCTAAATATCCCCATAACCCGAAATCATTAATGACGTGTTTCAGCTCGCACGCAGCCTCGCCTCTTCGTACGCAGCCTTGAAATGGATGCTTGAGAAATGCCGGCTTCGGGTAAACATACAAAACACGCTGCATTTATAAATTACCACGCCAAGCACTTAATGAAAACTAAATATAGCCTTGTCCTAACCCGATCGAAGGCGTTAAAAACTCGTGTTCCTACCGTTCATTCATTGCGGACAAGTCGCGAAAAGTATACATCAGCCGTGCAGAGTACAGTCTACGGCAGTGATCGTTATTCAAATCCGGGCATGACTATCAAAACATCGTAGTGCAAATAGGCACTGATTAAGCCAAACTGTAGACCATAACAATACTTTTAAGCATGTGCGGTGAAGCAATCTGACCACCGTTCTCGCGTCATTCATTTACCAGGCAATACGAGCAGTTTGCGCGGTGAGATCATAAGTGGGCGAGGCTTTTCCGTCGCTGTTACAAGGAGTTTGCTTGCATACACATCTCCCGCACAAGTATTTCATAATAGATTTACAGCGCACTTTTCTCGGCATCAGTTGCGTCGTCCTTGGCGTTAGCTGGCGGCGTATGTAAGAGCTCTGGGTCGCGATCGCAGCAACTACCTAAACGCGGCGGTGTCGCCGTGAACAAGCGAGTCACTGATTGCTTGGCCCAATTATTTGTTTTACACACAACTTTTTTGGTATTTTGCATCAAATCCACAAGGAGCGGGCGAGACGGTGGCCACAGCAACAACAAAAAAAAAAAAAAAAAAAAAACACGCTTCCTCACACGCACGGGAAATGGGTTGTAACAGACGACAACACAATTCGCCATGCTACAAGTGACGTCACTCGTAGGTGGCGCCCCGGTATGTCCTCGAGGCCAATAAACTACGACCTTGGTGCAGATTCTCTAATCTCCTAATTAGTCCTCATTTCTCGTTGCGAAGTATAACTAATCTTTTCTTCTCATTCCACTTGTGGAATCTATGCTCAAAGATGCAAAGATCCATCTGTACAAAGGTGCATTGAGGTTTTTTCAAAGAAAAAAAGTTTTGATCAGCTTTTTCACCCTCAAGAAAAGTACTTGAACTTTTAAGCTCAAACGTCATTAAATAACGCATTAAACAAACACAGTTACGTCAAATGATTCATTGATACGCACAGAATTCAAAAAAAGCAAAACAGGTTTCTTTTCTTTTGTACGGACACAATGCATTCTTTGCTGTTTCGGCTGAAACAAAAACTTGCGTAGTAGTTGAATGGAAAATTGCTCTTGCCCACCTGTGTACCAGACATGTAGAGACAATTTGTATCTATATGTCCGGGAACTTCTACTTGCCTAAAAGTGCAACACTTCCTATTAGTACAGGGCCAAGAGGGGCTTAGCTTGGCGTTGCGCCGAACCTTGGCATACCTTGCTATTGCCAACTATGACCCATGCCATTCCACTATGAAAGAATACCTTGTTGCTAACGCAATATAAATGATGGAATGCACCAGTAGTTTTATAATCAAAGATTTGCTAATGTTGTCGAAAGGTTTCAAAGTTGCTGCTGAGAATTACTAATCACGTGACTCGCCATGCCGAGATTTGCGAACTAGAGCGTGCAGTAGGCGCCATCGCTGCTTCCGCTACGGCCCGCTTGGCACATGCACGCTCCTCACCTGAGTATCATCTGTCCATATGATTATCGGGGTTCAGGTGACCTTGCCCATGAATGAGTTCGAGGCGGGCCATCTTTCCTCGGAGCATTGCTCGGATGGAAGAGGCTTTGAGCCGTAATCCGGAAGCGGTTTTCACCGCCCCGCGGATATCGCTCACTAGGATGCTTCACCGGAGAGGTTCCGGAATTCCAAGCACTCGAAGATACTGTCGGAGACTGAGGAAGAGCGACCAGCTTGACTCGGAAAATGCCGTTCTCTTTATCACGACTTTACGGGGAGGCAGCTTTACACGATTAGTATGATATTTCCAGTTTTTCTAAGGTTAACCAAGTGAATCTAAGCCTTCATCAGGCGTAATGAACGTCTAACTTTGCCTAACAAGATTTAAGCAAGATAAGCCATAGCTTCATTTTGAAAGCTCACACAAACGCAGCAGCTTTGGTTTTGAATTTCCAGCAGCACGGCAAAAAGGAATGTTAATGTCTTTTCAAATGATGAAGATAAACCTTGTGACTGTATTTTCTTAGGCACACAATGTCAGCAGCCCCAATCGAACTTGCCTCTGTTATGGCAAAAGTTTAATTTAGCACATAACCCTTGTCGCTAATTTAGAACAAGCATCCAAGGTTTCCCCGGCCGTTTGAATTACCACCAATTCTAAATTTTAAGGACTTAAAGTTAGTTGTGGCTACATAAAAAAACCGTTAAAAAGACTGGCATAGACATAATTATTTTCAAGAAACGTAATCAATGTGGAGTGTCTTACAGTTTTTTTCTAGGTCTTTCTCTTACGACGGACGAGGTCTCTAAAAAAATTTATCGACTAATTGATTTTCACGGTCCGAAAAGTTTCACTTATGTCTGCCTGTAACAAACATACGCTCTAATATTGACACTTTATATAGAGATAACGTATGTTGTTTAATTTAAAACATTCCCAGACTGATAAATGAATGGTATCCAATAAATTGAAAAAGAAATGATCATCGTAAAATATTATTTCATTGCCGGTGTTGACAAATGGTTGTACTGGTGGCACAGTTCTTATCATTAGGCCTGTGGGTTTAAATAAGCCCTGGAGGTCGAGGGTTTTTTTTATTTCAGTTTCAGTTCTTTCGCTTCAACTGCGTCAATTGAAAGATCCACTTTTGTATCACAAAGGTAATTGTATTTTTGCTTGATTTACGTATGCAATACCAGCCATTCTTCTTCGTATACTTATTTACACTTAGGTATAGCTAAACTGTTTTTACATATCATGCCTTGCAATGAATCACAAACTTTATATTTACTACAATGAAGAAATAATCTTTTAAATCTTCGCCAACTAAGACTAAATGTTCTCCAAGTAAACAGGCCAATACTCTTTTTTTTTGTTCTACGGCCACAAACTTTCAAAACGTTAGCTGTTATAACACTGTTACAGCACTCCGTAGAACAATGTAAACGTCTAATTGAAGATACGACGCTTCGCGTTTATAAAAGCACTGCAAGTAAATAAATCCCGATGAAACATATATGACAACACATATTTTACAAAGCGTTTGATGTCGCTGCAGCTCTATCGATCTACGAAATATGCTTTGAACCAGACCCACAAAGAACAAGCAAGTACCATATCTTACGCAAATTATTGGGCTGATGTAATACAGGAGAAGAATTACACGAGTGGCCATGTTGAGGCCTGGGACTTGGCTCAGTCAGCTTCAACCACTACCCCGCACACCAGCAGTCCTACTGAATAATCAGTACGTGTCCCTAAACTTTGCTTAGCAACAAACGTGCCATTTTAATTACTTTAGGGGCACGTCGCTTCATGTAGAACAAAAAACCTTTCTTACAGAACTGCCTATGTGGATTTTCACCAAACTGTTGATTTTCTTTATTTCCCTTGTGCACAGAAATTGGACGAAAAAGTTTCTATAAAATGTACTTTGACTCTAAAGGGCGCTCAAGCCATTTCAACCGTTTTATCACAAAGAGTATTTTTGTAGGCTTTCATAACTTTATATACCAAAAAATTGAGTGTCCCGAATAAATGCACTGCCTTGGACACGAAAAGCTATTTAGTCACGGTATTGAATGTTCTTCAGCCCAAAAAAGAAACAAAATGTACAATTGCGTTGTTGACTTTACAGTATTTTACGTCTTTTACAGGGATTGGCCTAATTTTGAAGAAAGAAATAGCAGATGCCCAAAATTTATTTACCTCATCCCGCCACGTATGAAATGGTGAACTAACATATTTTAGAAAAACAAACAAAAATCCGTTTTATAGGCTATATTTCTCTTTGTAAATAATAGGCGATGCTGAGATTAAAATAAAAATAAATAGGGTTTCAATTGTTTCCTTCTTGCGTCTATGGTTACGTATAGGAAAAGCACGTTATTACTTGGTGTTTCTCCCAAGATAGTGTTACATGGAAGCGGAAGGATTGAGACGAAGGATTGGTAGGAATGATGAGCCGCGTGTTCACAGTATGTACAAGGAAGCCATGATACCCACTCCTGCATCGACGTTTGCAACCTCATCTCTTTTTCTTTTGTAGGAATATTTTACTCGCTCTAAATCTATCATTTTTAGTGTATCAGAAACACAATATGCTTTCCTGTGTTAATGAAAGGAATACTTTCAGCGAACAATAGTATCGTGTCTAGTAAGCAGAAACATGCACGCGTCCTCTACAACGATACCAGGTCGAAATACATCCGCATTTCTCATCGATGGACTGTGCCTCAAAAAGCACCCGCAATACTGCATGAGCCCAGCAGTACAGGGATAACGGGTTTTGTTCAGCAAAATCTCACCTCCGTGTTACAAAAACAAAGCTGCTTTAGAGAACGCGGGAGGCATTTTGATGCCCATTGCGCACATTAGCCTTCCAACATGTGCCAGTGCTTTGCAGAGCCCACACGCCTATCAATGTTCGTAAAATCGAAAGATCCATTATTTCATATAGATGGGGCTCGCAACATTGATTTCTCTTGTCCATGAACCCCTGTGCCACTCAACAGAATAGCAGACATGAGGTCATCGTTCACCACAGCGTGTCTTCCAAACTGCGCACCCTGTGCCGATTGCAAGCCAGAATTGATCGACGTGTTGAACACTACATCCCGGGCATGGTACAAACTCTTGCCATGGCCGAACGACGTGGGCAAAATGTACGGCGCATGATCGTCCCAGCGACAACTGCCCATCCCACACCCTCCTTTGTGTGAACAACGGGGTCCGCAGGCGGCACACTCCCACAAGTGTGAAAAAATCAAACTGGGAAAGAATATATTTAACATCAAGGACACAGAGAGCATCACCTTCCCAGAGGCGCAAAAGAGGTTCGCCTCTTTCCTGCTGAAGAGGTACGCCGACGCAGCTGCCGGGGAGCGGAACGGCGTCTGGTGTCCACAGGTACCCAGTTTAGCGAGTCTGACCTGGTACATCCCCCGCTCCCCGTGGGGTTGCCTGAGGCAGCCCACCCAGGCACCACGCCACCTGCTGAGGCAGCAGCGGTTGTGGTGCAAACAAGCTCTGTCGGGACTGGTGCCGCTCCCACGTCTGCCTCCCCGTCCTCCAGTGCATTGGAGGGTGCCGAGGGGATGGACATCGCTGGCCCCGCACCGGCTCTCACCGCCACCGCACCATCCGTGTCACTTCTGCTTCCCCCTACGCCCGCGGCGTTGGCGGCTCAAACGAAGGGCTCCCGAAGTGGGGCCAAGTCCGGGGGGCCCGGCTCGACAGGCACCCCCTAGACATCTGATTACGACATGGATGTCGCGCCGTTCTTGCCTGCCATGCACCGCAAGGAGCGGCATCCGACGTCCAAGCCTACAGAAAGGCCTAAAAGCCCAATCCCAGAGAAACAGCCCCAAAAGACGACACATGAACACACACACACACTCCAGTCATTCTTAAATGTAAATAATGGGAACACAAAACATCGTCCAATGAAACTGCAGGGGCCTCCTTAAAACTCTTGACGATGTGTATGAGATGCTGCATGCCAGTCATCTAAGTAATATCTGTCTCCAAGACGCTCACCTCAATTCCAAACAGACGGATTTCCTAAATAGGCACATGGTATTAAGAAAGGTCAGGGTTGGCTGCACCCACACTTCCGGCGGTGTGGCAATTGTCGCCCAGAAAGTATTAGCATTCCACCCTCTATCTTTAAACACTATCCTTGAGGCTGTAGCGATCCGTACGATAATATTCAATAGGTTGATAACGATATGCTCCATTTACATCTCTCCTGATTTTGCACTTCTCAGCTCCGATTTTGAAGCACTGGTTGACCAGCTGCCCTAACCATACATCCTAACAGGCGACCTTAATGCGCACAACCTTTTGGCCATTTCGAACGGCTTCAAATCACACTCTATTCATATTCCAAGCCACTTAAAAATTTTTTGGGCCATCATTGAACTCGGCTATCAGAAAGTAATCGTGGGCGTTTGCTATCGGCCCCCTGATCATACTTCAGACTTTCAAAAGACCTTCATGACGTAACACACACAAGTTCTTCTCGTTATCCTCACCTGCCTTTATTTTTATTGGGTGATTTCACCATTCCTAATATAAATTGGGCTACCGAGCCACCTAACATCCTTCCAGTATAAACATTAGCAAGAGAAATCGCCAACGTGTGCTCTGTATTTTCCTTCTCTCAAGTACTTCATGAACCAACAAGAACAACACTTTCATCCGCCAATACGCTTGACCTCATACTAACCACCAGACCTGCGTGGGTTCGAACAGAACTTACGCACCAAGTTTAAGTGATCATTCATTGCTGTCGTTCGACATTGAGCCCGCCCGTACACAACCGCTTAAGGGCACAAAAATAATTCGCGATTATAATAAAGCAAATTTTGAAGGCATTAACCGCGAACTTTGCAATTTTCTTGACACTTTTCTGGAGGGCTTCGACGAGCGCGTTGTGCAATCTAATTGGAATGTGTTATACGTAGGGTAGATGAACTGACCAACAAATGCATTCCCGTCCGCTCTATAACTACAAACTTACACGCTCCATTGTTTAATATTTACATTAAAGAAAGCGTCTATACAGATTACCAAAGCGTTCCAACAACGCTGCCCGGTGGAATGCCTACAAATTAGCCTCTACAGAGTACATCAAACGATTTAATCTGCTAAAGACACATTTATCAATACCACTCTCCCATTTATGCTATTTAACGATTCTAAAAAGTTTTCGTGGGTAATAAACCCAAGCAGTGAGCATACGAATACCCTTAAATAGATAGCTCTTGAGACGCTGTAGCCCCCCAACAGTGTGCTTTATCTCTCAAAAAAATATTTCACTCGAAATTTCCGTCACACTATTATTGCTCCTGTGCCACCTAAGAAATGCTATAACTACCCAATTATGTTCCAAATAATGATTGATTCTGTTGGTGTAGAAAACATAATTAAGTCCCTAGAAAATTCATCCGCCCCCGGTTGCGACCTAATTCCAACTATGTTCCTTAAATGTACGTGTTCCTATTCATCCATTATTCATACTAAAAATTTTCAACAGTCGCGTCACGAAGGCATATTACCAATCGAATAGAAGATTGGCAAAACTGTACCATTTCACAAATCCGGTGACAAGCATTCCCTATTAAACTATAGACCCATCTGTCTTACTAGCATTCCATGCAAAATATATGAGCACATTTTGTTCTCTAAACTTGCAAGCTTCCTGGATTCTAACACATTTTTTACGCGTAACCAACATGGCTTTAGGAAAGCATTCACATGCCAAACTCAGCTTGTAGCCTTTACACGCAAATCAAACGTCATTCTCGATCAATCTAGCTCTGCCGTTTGCATATGCATAGATATTTCCAAAGCTCTTGATAAAGTCTGTCACACCTTCCTGTTGCACAAATTAAATTAAAAGAATATAGACCCCAGCCTTCTAGCATGGCTCGAATGCTTTCTGATAAATCGTTCACAATTAGTTTCAGTTATTATTGTAAGCTCTGAGACAAGTGCCGTTTATTCCGGTGTACCACAAGGCTCCGTACTAGGTCCACTGCTCTTCCTTGTATACATTATTAATTTACCTCCCGGACAAAAAGTCCAACAAGACTTTCTTGTTGGGTTGACAGCGCACCTGTGGGGCCAACAAAAAATTCTGTCGGCACTTTATCGTCCCAATAGCCTAGTCTTCCAACAGGGAGTTTAACCTTGATGGCGTTTGTGGGGCCAATAAGAAGCTCTGTCGGCACTCTATCGCCCTAACAGCGTAGTCTTCCAGCAGGGAGTTTAACAGTGATGGCGTTTACCGGCTCGCCAACACGATCAGTGAACGCCAACAGACGCCTTGTTCGTAATTAGCGGCGCGAGCGCGCCATCAGACAGAACCGAATGACGCCCTGAAGGTGCTTTTTAGGGCGTAAACTGCAGCGTCTATGTCTGGCATAGACGCTAGTCGTCAACGTTTGTGCTCTGATTTTTCCCTTCAATAAGTAACAGTCAGACGGATGATAACATAACGATGTGAAGATATGCTTTGGCTCATACCACGGCAAGCACAATCGTTTGTTGCTGCAGCCTCGGTAGCTCTTCGTCAACAATAAACTGAATGGGCTGTACAGCTTTCTTCGAGGGCGTGTATGCAGGGCTTCTATCTTCATTTTTTGCGCAGGCCACCGGGGGCCGCCCCTGTAAAATCTTTTTCTCTCGTCGCTGCCGTCCACAGTACCTGTTTGCTGTACCTATTACGTCGCCGCCACGGCACGCTTCAGTCGCTTTCTAATAATCCCCACTTGTTACAAACTGTGGTAATCCGGCAATAGTGGCGGGGGACAATCCCACGGGATGGACATGTGCCGGCTGAGGATGAGGAGGTGGCGCGGGACGAGCTAAGGCGGAACATGGCGGACTCGGCTGGGCTACGTGTGTGCAGCTGGATCGGCTGAGCAGTGGACCTTGGCGGAGCGGGACTCCAAGTAAAGGTGTGATCGAGGGGGCTCAGTGTCTTTCTGGGGAACCGCGGCCGGGTGCAAGAATCCCGGTACCACATTTGGCGCCCTGAATGTGGGGCCGGCCGTGGTTCCTGGGAAGGGCATTGTGGTCTTCTTCCCGCCCAGAATGCAGTGGCACAGGACATGGTGAGTGGGCGTTTTCGAACGGAGGAAGCAGCGAGGCCGGCTCGGAGCGGTCGCTGCTTTGGGTCGTGCGTGATTTCGGTGGACTGCATCGTCGCTGTGCCGGCCAGCGCCCAGTGATGATGACTCTTCAGGACGGCAGCGATGACACGGCAAACGTGACCGACAGCTCGCTGAGGATGCGGTCAGACACGATCGACCTGGCGGACCAGTCTCTGGTGGTGGACATCTCGAATGCCCTCAGCGAGAGGGACAAGGTCAAGTTCACTGTCCACACCAAGACGACGCTGTCGGACTTCCAGAAGCCGGAGTTCTCTGTGCTTCGGCAGCACGAGGAGTTCATCTGGCTCCATGACGCCCTGGAGGAGAGCGAGGACTACGCCGGGATGATCATTCCCCCGGCCCCTCCGCGACCGGACTTCGACGCCTCGCGGGAGAAGGTCCAGAACCTCGGCGAGGGCGAGGGCTCCATGACCAAGGAGGAGTTCGCCAAGATGAAGCAGGAGCTCGAGGCGGACAGCTGCTGACGACTGCGCCGGACACCACCCCCGCGGAGCAAGGCCCGCAGACAGGACCTTGCCACGCTTGGATTTCTGCAAGGACCCCCGGGTCTAAGGAGGCCACCTGTGGCACCGGTCTACTGCCATCTGGGCTGGGCCGTGGGAGTCCCTCGAGAGTGCCGACGACTGCAGCCGAGGGCAGCCAGCGTCGGCCTTTTCTTCGGAGGGGGGGAGAGTGTGGTAATCCGGCAATAGTGGCGGGGGACAATCCCACGGGATGGACATGTGCCGGCTGAGGATGAGAAGGTGGCGCGGGACGAGCTAAGGCGGAACATGGCGGACTCGGCTGGGCTACGTGTGTGCAGCCGGATCGGCTGAGCAGTGGACCTTGGCGGAGCGGGACTCCAAGTAAAGGTGTGATCGAGGGGGCTCAGTGTCTTTCTGGGGAACCGCGGCCGGGTGCAAGAACCCCGGTACCACAAAACTCAGAGGTTTTCGCACTGTTAGCAGTTCTTTTACATGACGGGTTTGATGCGCTTGACATGTAGTATTAGTGCGACGTTGCTTGTCTGCAATACGGTGCCGGAGAAGCAAGCGTTATCAACGCCATAATTGTAACGGCCCATTCCATTTCATTCGTGGCTAGCGTGGCTTGCGCAGAAAAGGTCGGGTTGACTGCGATAGCTTTTATTGAGTCAAATAAGGGAGCTTTGGCTCAATCGCTTGCAGCGCTAACAATGCGGCCTCGTCTACAAGACCGGTTCATGAGAAAGAAACGTTAGGACAGCCAAAATTTCAAAAAATGCAGCATTAACTAGACACAAGCAACAATATTCGTTGGCAAATTACGTGAGTATAGAGTGGTTTTAGGCGACCCTATAGCGCCCGCCCAGATAGCTGAGTGGTGACGCGTTCGTTTACTGTTTTGTAAGTCAATGGTTCGATTCCCCGTCGAACCTACCTTTTTTTAAGTGAGGGTTTCATTAGCTCTTTTTTTACGACCAGGGTAAGCACCTGTTCCTTGCTTTCTATCACGCCGGCATTTACCACCCTCTTCCTAAACCCAAAGTAGCTCATTTTCTTGCACCTTCTCTCTTGAGAATCCCGCTGTGAAAACAAAACCAAAACAGACGTCCAAATCATTTACAGTATCAGTATAGATGTCAGTTACTTTATGTGTATTTACTTTTGCGTTTAAAAACCCTAAATTTAAGTTATAAACACAGTTGTTACTTTGAAAGCAGAAAGATAATTGCCAATATTACAGTACTTACACACTTTTCGTCAAACGTAGGGGTGTTGCATTTGAAGTCTGTGAACTATCTCTCCTTTTTGTGTGCTTTTTTATGGAGTTTTGTGCCGAGTGGTAGCTGGCGTGATTAGATCAGTTTTATCTATTTCAAGCTTAAATCATAGTTATAAAAGCTTCATTGGTGATATCTACCCTTTCAACCTTCGCGTGTGTTGAACATGGGGACCCCGGAAAAACGATCATCGCCGCATAAAATACTGCGCATGAAAAGTGCAAGACATTGCATCTGAACAAAGCGTGTTGGTGTCCGCGAGATGAAGATGACAGTGAAGAAGAATTGTACGTTCGAAACATCGTTTTTGCACGGGTAAGTACGCATCTTTAATATTCTGTATTTGGTTGGAACGAGTTCTGGTGTTTATGGGTCAGTGGTTCGGTATATCACCATCTCATTTGCTGTGAGAGCCTACGTAATTTAGGATACTTGTTTGGCGCCCAGTCCATCGTTTTCGCAGAGGTCAGCATCAATTTACGCTGAAGCTAGACCTTGGCTACGATGTTCGAGCTGTAGTACACGGCTGCTAATAATTTCACATCACGCAAGGCTCTTTAACCCCGGGGCGTTTGTTTATGTGTCTCTCAAACAGTGCCTTTGCGGCTACAGATCGCAGTCGCAACTTCGCGTGAGTGGCACGACGCTGTGATTAGTCCTCCTTCGTGAATACCCGCGGTATACCAAGAAATAACATGAACAAGAGGCTCCCTGGAAATGCATGCGAAAAAGCCTACACTTCATTCCCGAGCTGGCGTCTCGTAGGTGTTGCAAAGTCTCCCCCCGTACCCAAATTTCGTGCATTGCGCGTCGTAGCGATTGCGCTCGCTATACCGGCTGCCGCCTTCGCGACAGTACGTCTCGCGGTCTTCGGGCCGCGATATGCGTGCCGTTCTCGTAAAGCTCGGAAACAGCGTCGGGAAATTGCTTACTCGCTCGCCAACGCGCCCCGACAGCGTACGCGTCGACCAGGGGCTGGCGGAGTTGTGCTGGAAGAAAAGGAGGCAAGAGATGAGGACGCAGGAGGTGTAGTTAAACAGATGAGAACTTACAAAGTGCAAGGTTGAGAAAATGGTATGCATGGGCCGGAAACGGTGAGAGAGTTCGGGCCGCGTTAAACAGATGAGAACATACAAAGTGGAAGGGGGAGAAAATACTTTGCAAGGGCAGGAAACTGTGAGAGAGTTCGGGCCGCGCGCCAGCGAGCAAGTACGGCTATTTAACGACGTCTGACGTTGCCGAGCTTCACGAGTCCGGCACGAATATGACGACGCCCGTCTAAGATTGTTCATAGAGGTATAGAATTCACATACGTGCAAATTCAAGGAGAAATGCGCGCCAGTGGCCTTGCAGGGAGTTAGCATAGTCTCGGGGTAGTGGGGAACATTTCACAACGCCTGCGAGGCGCCTCCCGATTCCGTCAGAGTAGCTCTGGGGAAGATTGGGGATTAATATCAGAGGCATATGTATTGTTTAAATTAGTGCAGAAAGTTGAGCGAATTCACGAGTTCTCATTTTCGCAAAACCACGAGCCATACAGAGACTAACAAGAAAGCTGTAGGCACTCACTCAAGTCGATTTATATTGGAGAATTGAACGTGCAGATACAAGTCAGGCATTGAAATGGAGGAGCCTCAACTATCACACACCAGATCCGATTGAAAGCAAGGGATACAGATGAGCTCCTAGCATGCGTTCCATGCAAATTAGCTCAACAGTGAGCTTTGCGTACATCATGCATACCCCACTCACAGTACCTGCGGGTCTAATAAATACATTCTTACTGAGACCTAAATTTCACTTGGGGTGTTCCGGGATTGCTCCTAATAGTGCCTTGGAGGTTACGGTCTTTAAGCGATTAAACATCTACTTGATATAAGCATTGGTGTTTTGTGTGGGCTCTTCTTGTATTTCAACAAGTGTCAGCACACTCACTGATTGTGCACCTGCAGGTGTAGCTGCTGGCTGTCCTGGGTCGGCTGCCTTCCCGTCCAGTTTCAAAGGCTTTGCCAGGGCCTCCCTTGGCCAACCAACACTGTACCTGCTGTACCCAAGTACTGCCTGGCCTTTCGTTGGTGCTCCGTACGCTTTGCCACGAGGAATGGTCATTCCTTCATCCATCATCTGGCCGCTTAGACCACCCGTTCTGAAGCGAGCGCATTTGCTCGACACATCAGTCCAGGCACTGCTGCCATATCGGTGCACCCAGCGATTATGTACTTTCAGTTTATTTACTGCATGTTGTGGAACCTGCCATGATGTATACACACGTTACCCGTGCTGTGGCCTCTGATTATTTGAAACATTTTCATGAAGCAGTGCTGTGCGTTTGGAGCATGTCATTGCTTTGCAGAAATATTGAAAAGAATCTGGGGCCGATGACTAAAGGGCAACAAGAGAAATTGAACTGGCTTTGAAGCAAGTATTCGTATGTAATCAAGCCAAGCAAACATTTAGGATCTTTTGATATGGTTTTGAACTTGCAATACATACTGGTGTGCAACTACATTATATTTTAAGTAAGCTTACAATTTTATCTACTTCAGATCATACTGGTATTAATCACACTATAACAAAAAGTACAACCCGCCGTCTATAGAATTCCAACAGCACATTTTTGGCAGTCTCTCATGACAGGCACTATTCTCCATGATTGGACGATAGTCGAGGTAGCACCAATCTTTAAATCAGGAGACGGTACTTCACCATTAAATTTCCCTTACAAGCACCATATGCAAGGTCGGGGAGCATTTCATCCACTCTCAGGTGGCTAATTATTTATAAAATCACAATATCACATTTGAATATCACCACGGTTTTCAGAAGGGGTACTTGAGATACAGAACTTTCAGGATTTGTTCACGATCTACATTGATCCATTGACGGAGGCTTACAAACTGGGGTAGTTTTTCTCGATTTTTCTGAAGCATTCAATCCCATTGCACACCACAGACTACTTCTCAAACCTCATCCTAATGCCCTCACTTGAGCGACAGATTTTCATTCTTCTCAAGTGCAGTTTACTTCTCCTAATAGCTATATACTTCTATTGCTCGTGCCACTTTGTTGTCCCACCCAGGCAGGTTGCTTTGTCCAGTCTATCTTCCATGTTGCATGTTCTCGAATGTAGGTCTATTTGCAGATGATGTCAATTTATCACACAATTTCTTTCAACTACCGTCAATGCTTTCAATCTGATCTTACCACAATTAACTCCTGGTGCTGCAAATGCCTAATGTCGCTTAACTCTAAAACAAAGTGCATGACTTTAACGGTGGCAAGTCTCGAATTGTCAATACTTACTTCATTAACAACAGCCTGATTACCTCTTGAGACAAAGGTGTTTTGGTAGGCCGGTAGGGGAGGGGGGTTTGCATGGTGGATTTCAAAAGGTAAATCGATTAAGAAAATAAGACGTGTGAATTATATTTTCATTTGCACTCCAAAAATCGCTTTATTTTATATGTTTAACCCACTACAGTGGCTAGGGTGGTGTGCTGTGTAGGCGAATGTCGGTTAGATACCGCTTGGTCTGGCCGCTTTTCAGATGGAGGCAACACGTAAAGACGCCCGTGTTTTGAGATTTCGGGGCGCACAAAAATACCCAGGTGGTCAAACTTAATGCTAAGTATTCCCCTACAGTGCTCTCCATATCTCAAGTGTAGCTTTTGCGTGTTAAACCACAGTTTTGTTTTTTCATGTTTTTGGAATATAACCTGCTGATGTAGCAGGTGACACAAAAAGGCGAAATTATAATGTTTCCAAGAGCTAAATATAAAGGCCATATTGAAGTGCGTTTATGGGTCTATCTCACAGCAGTAGTGAAAGGTTTATACTCTGGTGCAGGTAAAGAACGGCAATGGCTCATGTAGTGTAGTCCAGTGTTTGATGAAATGCCGTGTAGGCAGGTAAAAGCATCATTGCAATGATAAAACATACGTCAGTGACCAAGTCAAGAAAGACTTTTTAATGGTTTGGTGCTTGTTCGCGGTGAGCATGTGTCGCGGAAAACGAAGTTATATTTTGGGCATAACGCAGCGCAATGAGTTTGCATAGATATGGTGCATATTGCCATCCATTACGTTTATAATGTCGGGCATCGTCTGAACGATGAGGGACTCGAGCAGTAATCGAGAAGATAGATTGTACTCAGTTGTCAGTAATTTCGCCTTGTTCCAGTCGACCACGTGTCCCGTCCTCTCACGGTGCTCTGCCAGTGTACTTTTTTTTCCATGGCCCTTGTTCACTTCGTTCCAGTGCTGCGTTAATCTTCTGTGCAGATTGGCCGTTTCGCCAAGGTACACTGAGTTGCATTCAGAGCACGGAATCTAATAAACAACACCTGGAAGCTTGGAGCGTGAGAGGGAGTCTTTCACGCTGACAATGACAGAACTTAGCTTGCTAGCGGGCACATGCACGATGTATGCACTGCGTTTCTTGAAATTAAGTGCGAGACTTCCACTGATGTGTGGGACGTAGGTAAATGCTGCACGTTTTGATGCAGTCCTTGTGCCTGCCTAAAGCGTTATATTCAAAAAGAAGCGAAGAGGGCGACTAGCAGGAATCTGCATTGAGATTAGGAGGCAGAAGCATCCGCAAGGCCTGTGTCAAAACGTGTTCCAATTCTCGTCCTACACATCAATCAAGCTTTTGCATGCATTTTCAAGAAACACAGTGTGCACATCGTGCACGTTCCCACTAGCAATCTACATTCTGACAGTTTCAACGTGAAAGACCCCCTCTCACGCTTCAAGCTTCGAGGTGTTGTCTATTAGATTCCGTGCGCCTGTGCCAAATGCAAATCAGTGTACATTGGCGAAACAGGCAATCTGCACAGAAGAATAATATAGCAACGGAACAAAGTGAACAAGTGCCATGCAAAAACGAAGCCCAAACCAGTCCTGACACCACAGAAGGTCGCATCCCTGAAAGGTATTGCATGTGATATCTGGCATCAGAACTCACAGCTAACTCATAATTTAGCAAAAGCAAGCATCCCCTAATATAAAACTTCTGGCACAATAAATGGCCTCACATTAGAGTTTTAGCAGTCCGTTCGTTCCGTCACGTACGTATCTAGCATGTTTACCGGGACCCGTATGGGCACTTGGGCATTCGTCAGGGTAGGGGAATTAGTTCCGCGCGCTTGCCTTCGGCTAGTACGAGCCTCCTCGCCCTTCCGCGCGCGCAGGCGCAGACCGGTACCGGCTACCCGGTAACAACGTAACAAACGGTGCGGACCGACTGCTATAACTCTCTATTGTGCCTGAATGACATTCATGAATAATGGTTTGCTGCGGGCCCAGCATGCGGTAGCTTACAAGAGAAAAAGCTGCATGGTAATATTTAGTCCCCAAAAAGTTGCTTTTTACTGGCAACCTGTTTGGAAATATTTCTTACCCTTTTACCACATGGTCTTTTGTTCACAAGGTCATTGAACCCTTAATTATTCTCTGTATGTGCTGCAGCTCTTTTTCAGATCTATGTGGCCAGGACAGCGTCTGCGGAGCCCACTGAAGCCAGGCTAAAGCTGGAGCGAAAGCACCTTTCGTACAAGCACGGCGACATCCAGCGCAAAAAAATGAGTGAGCAGCACAAAATGAACTTCCCTATTTTTATTTCGCAAAGAGGCCCACATGCTTGCCAAACTTGTAAACCAGGTCCACACCTCACAGCATGTGTCCTAAGTCAATCTCGTCATCGGACCGATAGCTTTACCAACAGACTGCATTCATACCAACAGACTACCATCAGACCAACAGACTGCCATCAGGCCAACAGGCTGCCATCAGACCAACAGACCGATATGCCGAATTTCCGGGTTTGCTGTCGGTCCAACAGCGTGAATATCAGTTGGGATTTCTCTTGGGGCTTCTTGGATTACCTCTAATATTCATTTCTTTGCGGATGACTGCGTAATCTACCGAGAGATAATTTGTGATGGCGATATAACCGCTCTTCACCACGATCCTAACTTCATTTCTCTCTGGTGTAAAACATGGCTAATGGAATTAAAAAATAAGAAATGTAATTTTTTACGTGTTTCAAGAGCAAACCATCAACTTCCAACCTAATATTTGGTAAAACACCTCTTGAATCCGTGACAAACTATAAATACCTTGGCGTGCATATAACAACCGATCTGCTCTGGACTGTTCACTGTAATTACGTAATTATAAATGCTAACCGAATGTTAGCTTATCTCTGCCGCAACTTTTCAATGGCCCCTTCTTCCTTGAAACTTCTCCTTTACACTACATTAATAAGATCTAAACTTGAATTTTCCGCTGCAGTACGAGATCCTAGTCATGCTAACATTATACACTCTCTTGAAATGGTACAGAACAACTGAACTCTTTTTATACTTTGTAATTACAACCGGACAGCAAGCATAACAACCATAAAATCCACCCTTAACTTGCCTTCACTTTCATTCCGTCGTAAAATATTTCGTCTTCACTTGTTTCAGAAGCTATTTCACCAACCATCGCTGCGGGACGGTCTAATCTTGGCTCCTAGTTATATCTCACCTCGCCTGGATCATTCCCTTAAGATCGAGTTGCCTTTTTGCAGGACTCATGCTTTCTCTCAGTCTTTCATACCATGCACCTCTGAGGACGGGAACTGCCTTCCCGCAGCCGCGGCAATTATTGCAAATCACCTTCATTACAAAAGTGCGTTATCTACTTGCGCGTAATTTAGGTCATCAAAATTTTGTATTAGCTGATGTTGTGTTGTTCCTGTACAGCATTTATTTTCTTGTCATCTTTCCTTTCTTGGTCTAATTTTCATAATTGGCGCGCTTTTATTTGCTAACTAAAACTATAATTAGGAACTTCTGCTCGATGTAAGACTCACAGCTGCATTTTATAACACCTTTCTGTTTTATTTTGCAACCACTCCCTCTGTAATGCCTTCGGGCCCTGAGGGTATTGCAAATAAATTAATAAATAAACTCACGTTGGGGCTCCTCCAGAACGCATGCCGGAGGTCGCTTGATAGATAACAAAGAACAGACTATATGCCTAAACGTAGGACATATAACATACTCACATCTTGACATAGCTATTGGCTCAGCAGTTCTCTTTCCATATCTTGAATGGGGTGTGGGCACGAACCCATATGGTAGTGACCATTTCCCCACTTCATTAACAATATAGGTACAGGCCTTAGCAGTCCATCTCCCTATAAACGGGGTAATGAATAAAAAACTGGAGCACATTCACAGAAACATCTCAACCACACCACACATTTAAAAAGACCTACACGTGGAGGAAGCTGCCCTACTAATCATGGCGCACATTCTCGACGTGGCCGAAAAGCTCATTTCCTAGGCCTCCAGTGCGTCCTGTAACCCAAGGAGGCCCTTGTGGAACGAGGACTGTAGGAGGGCGCGAGAGGCCTAGAACAAAGCGTTGGGTGTCCTTCGCTGGTACACCACGTCGGATAATCTGACCTTGTTTAAACGGGCAAACGCTTTTGGAAATCGTGTGCCTCGTGAGGCAAAAAGGGAGAGTTGGCGCCTTTCTTTACATCCATTAACTCATACACAGACACACACAAGGTATGGACAAGAATACGTAAACAACATACACATAGTCTGCCCCTGGTCACTACAAGAGGGGACACACTCAAAGACCAGGCTAACACACTTGCACAACACTTCCAACACATTTCCAGCTCTGCACACTACACAAACACTTTCTTGAAACATAAAACCGATTGTGAAAAGAAGTTCCTACAGGACAATAACAGGTCGACCATTTCAAGGGACATCCACACACTACTAGACACGTACCCCTGCCCTCTCAGGCTGGTGTGGGTTAGGGGGAATACACTCCCCGCTAACATTGCAGTGGTTATGGCTTGTCACCCCATGTATATTCCTCGGCCGCTGCCAATGTTACAAACCGGTCCGATAGAAAACTTTCTCCAACAGAACGATGATCTGTGTCGCGCCACACGTGCCCTCATCCCCCCGTGTGGAACGGACCTCCCAAGTAGACTTGCCCGCTGGGAAGAGGGTTTGCTGCGCAGACTTCGCGTTGGAGTGGCACTTTCACCTGCTGTAACCCGGGCGTGGCCACCACGCTACCATGCCCCGTTCGACGACACCGGCCCCTTCTGCACAGCTCCGGCCGCCCAAGCTTACGCGGACCATCTCATATGGACGTGTCCTTCACTGGCCTCAGCCAGAAAGCGACACCTGAGAGTCACAGGCCTCCAACCTGGAAGACCTTCCGACCTTCAGCGGTGGCTCTGGGGACCCCATCACCGCGCCCTTCTTCACTTACTTTAAGAGACGGGGGCCGATGTATATTTGTAAATAAGTTATTTTTATGCCAACGGGCATTCTATCACAAAAAAAGTTCGAAATCTGATTGCAATTCTGAATTTACACTATGAGTTGAGGGTTGCGCTGAGAACATATAAACCTTCAGCTCCAGGGGCTGATAAGATTACATACACCATGATACAACCCCTACACCCAGACAATTTTAAAACACTCCTACACCTATACACTAAAATATGCCTTTCGGGGCACATTGCACACTCATGGAGGGAGGCCATAGTAATAGTGTTCCTGAAGGAAGACCCTTCCTCTGCCGCCAGTTATTGTCCCATCGCCCTGACAAGCTGCCTGTGTAAGCTGCTCGAGAAGATATATCGCAGGCTCGTGTACTTCCTTGAGTACAACAGTCTTCAGTAGAGCTTCCAGGCAGGCTTCAGGGTAAGGCGACGTACCAACGACCAACTTTTTGCGTTGAAATCCTTCATAAAAGTTGCATTTGTTCATAAGCAGTTCTGCCTCACGGTATTTGTTTATCTTGAAAAGGCTTACAACACAGCCTGGCGGTCACGCATGCTTAGCGACCGCAAGTACTTTGGTGTGTCAGGCAACATGGTTAACACAATTTCATGTTACATGTCCACGAGCACATTTCGTGTTAAGGTTGGGTCTTATCTGTCCGTTATAGATGTGCAGAAAAATATTGTGCCACCAGGTGGAGTTCTAAGCTGCACATTGTTTATAGTTAAGATGAACTCCCTCCGAAAAGAACGTGTGTTCTGTTCGCCCGCAAGCGCAGGCTTAATGCTGACCCTGATATTACTCTTAACCGTTCACCTATTCCTGTTAAAAGGGAGCACAAGTTTTTAGGAGTCATATTTGATGACTAGCTCACGTTCATCCCACACATCAAAGAACCTAAACATAAATGCTTTAAAACACTAATCATTCTCAAGGTCCTCTCCCAGCAATCCTATGGTGCAGACAAAGAACTGCTTCTGTGGGTCTTTACCGCCTTAGTCTGTTATCTAATACGACTAAGACAGCGTCGTGTATGGGTCGGTATCAAAAACGACACTAGAGATTGTTGACCCTGTACTACACTTGGGTTTCGGCTTGCGCCGTGTGCGTTCCGCAGTAGCCCGGTAGAGAGTCTATAAGTTGAATGCAACAAATGGTGCCTTGAGGATCAACGAATGTACATAGACTTGCTCCACGCTTTAAATATTTTATCATTAAAAAACCATCCTTTTAAAAAAATTTTAATGATGTATTCATATCACCACTGTTTGTAAACCGCCCGTTCGTTCCTTTCCCGTTCTCACCTAAAGTGAGACAGGAAGATTCGGATTTCAATATCTCCTTTTTAGACATATACACATCTTCTTTGCTCATGCTTTACCACCCTGGCAGCTTCAACCTGTATCTTGTGACATGTTTTTTGTGAAAACTGATAAAACCAGGGCACCACAAACTGCTATTTTGCAGCACGTCTTGACCCTGCAGTGTAAGAATCAATGTGCAGAGTTTTATAGTGACGCCTAAAAAACAGCAACCATGGTGCCTTGCGCTGCTCATGGGCCAAACTTTGATGCATGCAGGACGATGAGCACATACACCACAATTTACTCAGCTGAAGCATATGGCATCCTACTCATCGCACAACACATTCTTGTACACAAAATCTCAAAGTCCATCATACATACAGATTCCTTGAGTGCTGTGCGCGCATTGGCATCACACAAGCCATGCAAAAACAGAATTGTCCATATCGTTTTCTACACTATCATGTTTATATATGCCCCAAAACTTGTTCTGGTGTTGTGCTGTATTCTAAGCTACGCTGGGATTGCTGGCAATGACACTGGTCATCAGAAGGCCGCTACAGGCGCACTCAGGAACACAGTAGATATAACAATACTACCACAGAGTGACCTTAAGCCACAAATACAACTCCTTCGTAGCAAATGGCAAGCACAGTGGAATGAACAGACAGATAACAAACTACACGTAATAAAACCACACGTGGGACGGTACACAACTGACTCACACAAGAGACACACGGAAGTCGCCTTGGGTAGGCTACAGATAGGGCACACCCATTCAACGCACTCGTATCTGCTGACGGGATCTTCAAGACCCCAGTACAGCAGTTGCGGAGAAGCCCTATACGTAGATCACATACTCATTCAATGCAAGGCACTTGAAACCTCAAAACACAAACACTTTCGACAACTGTACAGACAACACATTCTATTTCACTCATCATACTTTGTAGGAAACGGGCACATGTTTTCCATCAAGCGTGTTTTAAGTTTCTCACGGATGTCATGATTTTACATATCATCTCTTACCATTCATCATGACAACCTGGCTCGTTACACCAGTCATCTTCATTACCTTGTGTGTTACATCGTTTGTTTTAAGTGCGAATGCACTTCTTAAGCGAGCCTGAAGCGTCCGCCGCCATCCGCATAGCAACCGCTGCGGGTGCGCGCGCTCCTCGTCTTCCTTGGCAACGGGCGGAGATGGGCGCGCGCTGCCTGGCCGCTGACATGGCACATACCCACGGGGGGGATTGGCCAGTAATCTCCTCGTCTTCCTTGGCAACGGGGGGAGATGGGCGCGCGCTGCCAGGCCGCTGACATGGCACATACCCACGTGGGTGATTGGCCAGGAATCGGGCGTGAGAAGGGCTAATGCACCCACTTAAAGGAGTGCTGACACAAAATTTCAAAGCTGAGATCCGCTCTAGCAATCAATTACAACGACAACACAAATAGGTGTCTGTGAATAAATGCATCTTTCGTTCTTTGTAGTTGTGTGTGTGTGTGTGTGATCTCTCTTTCGCGAACATTACCGAACCGCGCAAATTCAACTCGTGCATTCGCACTTTCACATTCTTCCCCTCGGGGAAATGCGGGGAATTTTTTTTACTGAAATGATTTCCTTTTACATTCGTGTCACTTAAATGAACCATTCATTGTATGGTGCTCTTTGCCCTCACTCGGCCTTGCACCACAAAAATCCAAACATCATCATCATCATCTACTTTTTCCCTGGAGAAGTACCCCGACGTGGCTCGTTGGGGGCTGAGTGGCGTCTGGTTTCAGCGGGGACCCAGTACTGCGAAACGGACTTTATCCCGCGCCAAACGTGCAGGGTTGCCCCTGGAAGCCCAACCGGCCACTGCAGCGCTGGCGAACGTAGCAGCACCTCGGGTGGCAACCACGTCTGTTGGAAATGCCGCTGCATCCACTGCTTCCTCTCAACCGGCGAAAAGCACACGCGAGGGCACGGGGGAGATGGAGACAGATACACCGGCGGCGGTTCCCACCCCCGGCGCACCGCCTCTTCCACCCAGGGTGATCCTGACGCCTACGGCGGTCGCGAGTCCAACGAAAGGCACCGAGAAGGGTGCCAGGTCTAAGTGTCTGGTCCGCCAGCTACTCTCCACGAATCTGTTGACGAGATAAATGTGGGACCTTTCCTGTCTGCTTTGCAGTGGAAGGAGCGGGTACCTCCATCCAAACCTTCAGAGCAGGTAAAAAAACTCTTTCCAAGAGTCCAAGCCCGAAAGGTCTTACATAAATAGTCACACTCCTGTACTTCTGCACACTTAATAATGGGAAGAGAAAATATTGTTCAATGGAACTGCAGAAGCTGCTGAAGGTAGGGAGACAGAGAACGCTTTTGATGAATGCTGAAGAGGTCAGCCCCACCAACGGTAGGGCTTGCAGCTCCAGATGGAGTGGATGCAGGGATGTGACACCGAAAAATAGAGAGAAAAAGGAAAGGAAAGAAAGAAAGGGTGGTAAGAGGCGAAATGCACACATGTAGAAATTGTACATGATCAGAGAGTTCACAAAACCTCTTCTAGCCCTGTTTCCGCAAGAAAAGTAAGCAGTGTTTTTTACCCAGCACTGCTTCCTCACGATTTCGCCAGGGTCCAAGTAAGTGTGAGAGTTTCAGAGAACATCCGCGTCGTAGGCGCACAAGCGCTTTCGACGCTGTTGCCCGCTGACTGGCATATCGCGAGCAGTGGCTTAAAATGTGCCTGATGTTGTCGGTAGTAGAGCATACTGTACACAATGGCGACTGTACCCAGCCCATCTTAACAAGAAACTTCGGGTGTATGCGACATTAGGTCGCCGCAGCTGTAACACGCCTTCAGTGCGCTTTGGCAGATCCCGTAGATACGGAAAATCACACTGAGGGTCTATAGCATGACGAGGCGCGTAAATGCTCAGAGGATCCGGCCAAGCCGGCAGCTGTAGTTGCCATCCTAGGTCAATTGCAGCTGCTTTGCTATCCTCGTTTGAAAAGTGTATTCCAACGTTGAAGTTGAGGTCGTGAGCTTCTCTGGCGACCGCATCGGGGATCTTGGTGCCCGTTATACCAGAATAACCTGGTATCCACTGAAGGAAAATTTTATGTCCTTCGCGCACCGCACTTGCAAATATTTCGTTCATATCGCATGCAAGTTGATTGCGACAATCAGGCAGATTATTTAATAGTTGCAAGGCTGGACAGTGATCGGAAAGAATTACCCACCGCCGAGCGGGTCTTCCGCTAATGTAAAGAAGTGCTGGTCTGACAGCTGCTGGCTCAGTTGCCGTGGAGGATGTTCTGTCGCTGAGCTTTTCTTTAATGAACCGTCCCGCTGATGGAATCTATACGCCGATTGCCGAAGACGCCGAAGTCACGGATCCATCCGTGTACACTTGGATGTGGTAGATTACGGGTTTGGATATGCTCCAAGACAAAATATGTCAAGGCAGAATCGGACGTAGACGACTTTTTGTCTATTCCAGGTACAGTGGCGCACACGGCCCATGCCGCGTGAAACCATGGGGGAGTAGCGGGCAGCTTGGGTCGGAGGTAATTAGTTGGCAGGGCGTCCACCACGCGAGATGCAGAAGCGGGAGCCAGTGGATGCGCAAAGCATCGAGAAACATGTCGAAGGCCAGTACGGAGCAATTCTTGTGAACGGAGAGGTGTCGCAGAAAAGCACCTTGCCACAAATAATGTTCCTATCGTGGAGGCGCATTTTGGAAGGTCCAGGCATGTTCGCAGTGCTCGAGCTTGCAAGCATTCAACAACCTTCAACTTCGTCCTGGACACAGCATGTAAAGCTTTAACCCTATATCGCAAGAGCCCTGCGAAAAGTGTTTTGTACAGTCGCAAGAATGCTGACACTGAGCAGCCCCAGGTGCTTCCTGTCATCATCCGCAAAACGTTAACGAACGAAAGGACTCGCTCCTTTACAGCCTGATATGGGGAGCCCCGGTCAACGAATGGTCAATTGTAATGCCTAGAAATCTGTGATTGCAAACATGGGGTATCTGCACGCCATTTATCGCGAGTAGGTATCAAGATACATCGCGCTTGGTGAATGCCCTGGCAGTGCACTTCTCAGGAGACAGAAGCAGCCTGCAGCTGCTGAGGTATTTTTCAATGGCGAACAAAGCCTTCTGCACTTTTGCTTGTATGTGTCTGCGGTTCCTGTCCGAAGCACAGATGCAGATGTCGTCAGAATACACCCAGATGTGAATTCCTTGAGGTAGTACCGTGTGATGCGGATAAGGCGTATACTGAACAGTGTCGGGCTCAGAACACCACCTTGTGGGACAGAATGCGTGATGGCATGTCATGTTGTGTCACCGTCTTTGGTTGTCATGTAGACATACCGATATTTCAGGTAATTACCGATCCAGGCTTGCATTCGGCCGTGAAGTCCTCGAAACGTCACCTCCCTTCGAATTGCTTCCTGGGAAACACTGTGAAATGCTGCTTTATATCTAGGAAGACAGCAATGGTGAACCTTTTCGCAGCGTTTTGTGCACGAACATTTGTTACCAAAGCGATCACATTATCCATGCTGCTCCTTCCTTGCCCAAATTTTGAGATCTCTGGTGGGTAGACATTCCTGTTTTTGAGGTCCCAGACAAGCCACTGTACAAACATTTTTTCCATTACCTAATTAATGCAGTTCAATTGAGCAATTGGTCGGTTTTCCCTGCTTCAGAACCGGTACCAGTCGGCCAATTTACCAGCTTGCCTCAACACAGCCAGTCTGCCACGATGCGTTGTATATACTCAGCAACTGCAGAAGAGCCTTGTTCCCGAGATGTCGCAGAGACGAATAGCTAACACCACCACACCCAGGCGAGGTTGACAAATTAAGTGATTTTAACACTGCAGATAGCTCATTGATGTAACAGGCTCATCGATCATCACAGCATTCGTGGTAAGAAGCCAGTCGGTCAACTGCGCGGGAATCAGAAAAGGGCTCTAGGGAGCACTGACTTTATGCAAAATTCTTCTGCGACGTCTACTGCACTGACTCCACGCTTGAGGGCAACTGAAGAAAATGGGTGAGTCTGACTGGGTGGGGCTCTCAGGCTGCGTAATACCTGCCATATGCGTGTCAGTGGCTTGGGTGGATCTAATTTAGAACAAAACTCGTCCCAGAGGATTTTTGGCAAGCGTGGCCATGTGCTTCTGAACACGCTTCTGCGTGCGCCTGGAAGCTCGGATGCCATCTGGCAGTAGGGTATTTCTGGCCCGGCGCTCAGCTCTGGGGCGAATATTGCGAAGATGTTCATAATCCCCATCAAATGTAGACCATGGCTTGGTAAGTAGACTTTGCCGTGTTGCCTCTGATTTGTCCCGGCCCATGGCAACTGCGAGCTCCTCGCTTGTTGAGATGGCTCCAGCATAATCTTGTAGTAGGTGTTGGTAGGTGTGCCTGTTCACACACTATTCCTTCTGCTTAGAGAGTCCTCCACAAATTCATTCAAATTTTGTGTGTGTGGGCACGTGGTCGCTACTAAGGCTTTCAATATCAGAATGCCAGGACACGGACGGCAGCAGAGAAGCAGAGGCCACAGTGACATCCAACACACTTGAAGTTGTGCCGCGAAAAAATGTGGGGCATCCAGTGTTTATTACGTCCAGGCCCGCTTCGTTGGCAACATGGAGCAAACTGCTTCCCCTTGATGTAGTCTTTGTGCTGCCCCAAGCTGGGTGGTGTGCATTGAAATCACCTGTGAGCAAGTGCGGCGGAGGTGGAGTGGACAAAACGTCTTCCAGGAGCTTCGTGTTGAATTTTGCCCTCGGTGGGACGTACCCGTTTATTATGGTGAAGGTTGCACGGCCATGCTTTACTCTTGCTGCCATGTATTCGTTGGATGCGTCTTGTGCGACAGTATGAAGCGCAAAGGTAAAGTCCTAACAAATTCCGAGTAGCGCTCTGCTCTGGTCACAGGTCGTCGAAGACTGATGCAGTGTGTACCCCGATAGACGATATCCGATCCCGGGTGGGGTTCTGAGATGGCAATGACCGGACATTTATTTTTGTTAACTAGCTGACGCAGGTCTGACCAGCGGGAGCGCAGACCACAGACATTCCACTGAAAAACAGGGGCCAAATTTCGAAGAGTTTGCATGGGCACTGATTTGTTTCTCCCGAGATGATTTTCTGCCATTCCGGTAAGAGCGGAGTAATGGTGTTTAGGAGGGTTAAAATGGCTTGATCCACAGGACACAAAAAAAGCGCTAGGATTGAACGCACAGCTTCAATGAGCGTAAAAAGGGAGGAGCTTGAGTTTGCCGACGGCTCTCTGTTGGAACGACCCATGCGCAATTGATTGGAGCGTTTCCAGGCAGGCTGCTGTAGGCCTGCGGGCGGAGCAGGACTTTGAGGAACTTAGTCTGAAGACTGCGGTTCTAGCGGCGGTAAGTCAGTAACATCAAAGTCCATATCCTCAGACAGTGGCTAACTATGCTCTTTGTGCGAATCTTGCTCGCGTTTCGCTTCCCAGACCGTTTTTAAGATAAGACCGCCGCGTTCGCAGCCTTGTAGTCTACCTTGCTCTCTCTCTTGTACCGATATATGCCTTTCACGTGTAGGAACGTTGGGCAGTAAGGGAAATCGGCTTGGTGTGTTTTGCCACAATTTCCACATAGCTTTTGAGCAGATGTACACGCCGCAACCTTATAATCTCCCCCACAGCACGCGCAACGCATCTTGCGGGTGTATGTCCCTGTGATGTGGCCAAAACGCCGTCAGCGGGTGCACTGTGTCAGTTTTTCCGAATAGTCGTACACTTGGTAACGAGTGTAGCCCAATATTCTGGTCTCGTGTCAGAAGCAAATGCAATTTGCACTACCCCAGAGGGGCGGAAACGCCGCGCAGTTCGCACTGGTGTACGCTGCCGCAAGTTGTCATGAAGTTCAGAATCAGAGATGTCCTGTAAGACTCCTCTGATGACTCCATGAGCACAGTTCTCTGGGCGGGGTTCGTAGGTGCGCACAGGTATGTCTCCGATGGAAGTTATCTTCAGGAGGTGTTCTGTAGCAGCATTGTTTCTTGTATCGATGGCGAGTAGGTTTTGTCTATAATTTGGCAGCAGCTGCAAGCCCCCAACTGGCATGTTTTCTTCTAAGCTGTCCTTTAGAGCAAATAGTTGAAGCGCGTGAATATTTCAGTGGAGTCCACGTGCTTCAAAATCACAGTAAGCCCATGCTTCGGAACAGTCGCATTCACAGTGTTGTCCGGAGTAGCAAGAGATATTTTTCAGAATCGACGCCGCCTTTTGTATTGAACAACAAGTTGAAATTTGTCGTCTTCGGATGAAGGCGGTGTGTCATTTTTGGCATACTCGTAAATCACACTGTTGAGGGACTGAGAGGATATAGAAGAGATCGAGCTGTCATCATTGTCCATGACACACTGGGTGTTGTTAGCGCACGTGGCGGCCCCCATATCTTGCTATGCAGTCCCTGCAGGGGACGCATTTCTTGGTTTCTGCGCCGGCAATCCTACCGGAGGCCGAGGAGCGCTGGAGGTAGGCCTACCGCCCCAGCAGCGGACCCAGCTTGCATGTCGGCGGTTGCTGTGGGTGGGCGAGGCAGGCTGGGCGGCTCCGCAGTGCCCACGGGTCGCATCGTGATCATCGGTGCACAACAGTATAATCACGCTAAACTGCCTAGAACCTTCAGTTCACGAAATGAACTTCGGAGAGCACAGAATGGGGCAGACACCACTTCAATTCGTCGTTGTCATGATGAATACTCCTAAAGACGTTTACGAGATACTGCCAAGTGTAATGTGTCAAGAAAGCGATTCAAATTCGAATTATACACTTTTTCAAACACCTATTTAATATTCCGAAAGGTTAGGGTTGGATGTACACACTCTTCTGGTTGTGTGGTCATAATCGCCCAAAAATCCTTAGCATGCCACCCTATCACCTTGAACACATTTCTTGAGGCTGTAGCAATTCACACAAATATTTATTAGGTTAGTAACGGTATGCCCCTTTTACATTCGACCTGATTTTGCACTTTCGAGCTATGACTTCGAGGTGCTTGTTGACCAGATGTTCAAACCATATATCCTCACAGGCTACCTTATTGTGCACAATTCTCTTTGGGGCTCTTCTCGCGCGGTTGCCCGAAGTCGCCTGTTAGAGAAATTTCTTACATCTTCTGGAGCACGCCTTTCTAATAAACATATGTCCACATACGTTTATATATGGCACAAAACACATACTCCTATCTTGACTTGGCTATTGGGTACGCAGTTCTTTTTTCTTGTCTTGCGTTGGGTGTACGCAAATACGCACATGGTAGTGACCACTTCCCCACTTCACTATCAAATATAGGCAAAGACCCATGCAGTCTATCCTCCCAAAACAGGTTCAGTGAAGCAAGAGCTCACTTGATTAATTTTATAGAGACATTCGAACTACACCGCACATCCATAGGACACATGCACGTTGAAGAAGCTACCCAACTCCTCACTTGACACGTCCTTGCTAACACCGAAAAGTTTATTCCCCACGCCTCTGGTGCCCAGAACAACCAGAGGCGGTAGTACAGTGAGGAATGTAGGCCGGCGCGAGAGGCCTCGTGCAAGGCGTGAGGTATCCATCGTCGGCACCTCACGTCGGGCAACCTTTTATTGTTCAAAAGGGCCAAGGCGATGGGAAAACGTGCGTGCCGTGAGGCAAAACCAGAAAGCTTCCGCATCATTCATAACATACATAAACTCGTACACCGATACTCACAACGTCTGGACACGAATATGCGCATTAAAAGGACAACAGACACACAGCCTTCCTCTGGTTAGTACAATAGGGGATACACTGGCAGACCAGGCTAACGCGCTCGCACAATGCTTCGAACATGTGTCCAGTTCAGCACACTACACTAACACTTTCATGAAACACAATAAGCTGAAAAGAAGTCTTTACTTAATAATGACAAGTCAACCCCCTCTTATAACTCCCAGTTTCCACTTCATGAGCTGAGGGCTTCTCTGAGCCCTTCTAAATTATAAGATCCAGGACCAGACAACAGCACTTATACAATGACACAGCCCCTACACTAAGACACTCTTCTAACACTCCTGCACCTATATAAGAAGATATCGCTTTCGGGACACATTCCAAACTCTTGGAGGGAGGCTATAGTTGTGGCTTTCCTGAAAGAAGGGAAGAACCCTTCCTTTTGTGCTGGCTATCGACTAATTGCCCTGACGAGCTGCCTGTGCAAGCTTCTCGAGAATATGATAAAACGGACGCTCTTGAACTTTCTGGACTACAATAGCTTTCTCCAGAGCTGCCAGGCAGGCTTCATTGTGGGCCGCTCTACCAACAATCAACTTGTTGCGTTGGAATCCTTCATAAAAGATTTATTTGTACGTAACCAGTTCTGCCTGATGATATTTTTTGATATTTAAAAGGCTTATGACGCAGTCTGGCGATACGGCGTCCTTAGCAATATGAAGTTCTTTGGCGTGTCAGATTACATTTTAAACACCGTTTTTAGTTACATTTCCACGAGGATATTTCCTGCTAAGGTTGTGTTATGCCTGTCCGAGGTGCACGTGCAGCAAAATGGTGTACCAAAATGAAGAGTCTTTTTGCAGCGCATTGTATATAGTTAAGAATAACTCCCTCCGAAAGGCACTGCCACAATCTATTTCCTGTTCCATCAGTGTAGATAACGTAAAAATATCTTTTAAATTCGGTAAACCCTCAATTTGTGAAGGCCAAGTACAGCTCGTTTTTAAGAAACGTGCTGTCTGAGCGCACCTTAACAGTTTCAATCTAAACCCGTGCGAAGGCACTTGTGTTGTGTTTTCCGGTAAGCACGTGAATTATCCAGACCCTCAGATTACCCTTAATCGTGCATCTATTCCTGTAAAAAGGGAGCAGAATTTTTTAGGTCTTATTTGATAGAAAACTCACGTCAATCCCACACATCAAACAACTTAACATAAGTACCTAAAAAAACACTAAATATTCTCAAGGTCCTTCCCACAAATCCTATGGTGCCCACGAAGAACTCCTTCGCCTTGGGTCTGGTGCGTTCCGCACCAGTCCGGCTCAAAGTTTGTACATTGAATGTAACAAATAGTACCTTGAATATGAACGAATGTACATAAATTTACTATATGCTTTTAAAGGTTCGACATTGAATCCACATCCTTTCAAACCTGTCCTAAACAATACATCCACCGCCATCTCTTCTTCAATCATCCACCGGTTTCTTTTCCCTTTTCACTGATGGTGAGAGGAAGCTTCCGGTCTTTCCGTTGGGTTTTTAGTTGTATACACATCATAATTTACTGACATTTTGGCACAATGGCAACTTGAGCCTGTAATATGTGATTTGGCTTTTATGAAACCAGATAAATACCGAGTTCCGGGAACTGTGACTCTGCAGCACTTCTTTTTTCTGCAGGATAAATATAAAAATTCCGAATTTTATAGTGATGCCTGAAAATATTCAACTACAGTGTCGTGCGCCGCTCATGATCCTAATTTTTATTCTTGCAGAATCATGAGTGTACACACTACTATCTTCTCCGCAGGAGCATATGGCATTTTACTCATGGTTCAGCACATTCTTAAAAACGAATTCTTAAGACCGTCATTTATACAAACTCTTTTAGCGTTGTGCGTGCATTGTCTTCGCCCAGATTCAAAAAAATACCATTGCCAATCTTGTTTTTCTGCCATAATGTCTATATAAGATAAACATTTTCAACTAATTCTGTGCTCGGTTCCAGGCCATGTTCGAATCGCCGGAAATTAGACCGCGGATCAAATGGCCGCAGCTGCTGCACTTTCAACGCAGTAGACATAACAACAATACCTTACACTGGCCTCAAGCAACTCATAAGACAACACCTTCGCAAAACATGGCACGCCGACTGGAGTACACAAAGAGACAACAACTTACACATAATAAAACCCCACTTAGGAAGATACACTCGTGACTCACATTACAGATTCATCGAAGTAGCCCTAGCTAGACTAGGGATAGGGCACACACACGTGACACACTCCCATCTGCTCAGTGGACCTCCAAGATCCCTGTGTAACAGTTGTGGGGAGGGCCTATCTGTACTTCACATACTCATTACATGAAAAGCATTTCACAAAACAAGATGGAAGCACTTCCCTCACCTCTACAGACAACACATTTCACTACACCAAGCACTCTTTGTAGCGGATGATTACATTATTCCTCTACAACGTGCCTTTGTGTTTATGCCGAAATCAAATTTTTACACCTTATTACCTACCGCGCTTAGTTTTTTAGACCTAATTTTATCCCACACACAATCAGAACCTGGCTTCTACACCAGCCATCTTCATTGTTCTTTACTGATTTTACTTTTGTTTTTGTTTAATTATTTTAGAGTTCACGTCTACATCCTACCTACAGCACAACAGATTTGGCACTCTTTTCCCTAGTTGGACTTGCGCCATAAACATCCAACCATCATATTCATCATATTTTACCTTTGCGCTGGTTTGTTTGTCTGTTTTTAAGCGCGATGGACGGGTAATGAATAGGTCTTGCATTCCTAATTCGTTATTGCGTAAAACACGCTTTGCTAGTTTCTTCACTGGCAAGCTCAAACTATAACTATGTTGTGGTGTGGTGGGAGGACGTAGACATCCTAACATTGTAAGTTGATCTCTTTTGCCTTTGCGGTTTCTTTTCCAAGCTTCTTAATGAGATTGAAATGCATAAAAAATTTCTGCAAGCCTACTAATATTACAACATACGCAATATTGTAAACACATTTTGCACTTATGTAATTTTTGTTCTCAATCTACTCCAATCAACTACGTTTGTTTTTAAACACGAGATTGGGTTTACATCCTGCGAAAAGCAGATTTAAGGCTTTAGGGTACCCTACAAAGCTTACAAATGACAGCGTGTAAATGCAACGTTCTACGATGCAATTAAGCTTGCTTACTAGCTTCGCATGTGAAATCCTGACGATACTTTAATAATAGCAGTTCCCCTCAGTGTGAAAGCTCTTTGCACTACTGAGCGGTCAGTCGCCATACCGGCTGTGGCGCCATTCTTTATTCGATTCTATCGCACCTCACGCACTTGGAGTCTCTCTCTCCCTCTTTTATTTTGTTGAATTCAACGGAGGTTTGTTCAACGGACATCGATTTTGCCACCGCTGCAGTGCTCACGTGCCTTCTTTTTTATCTTTTCTTTTTGCTCTCCATGGAACAGCAGGAGCAAGTGTTCTCTTCCTTTTCTGCTTGATTTGAACAAGCACGTGCTGGAGCCTTTCTTCACCATTTCGAAACCGTCGTTTTTCGTTCGGCGATACCTTTTTTGTTCATATCGTAAAAGGCAACACAATGAACATTCCGACGAGGAGAATGCGGGTTAATTACACATTGTTGCTTCGAATGTACACAAAGTTTTAGTTGTGGCAAATATGGGGAACATGAATTTTCAAGCGCCAGTGGTTGAAGAAGTTTGGAACGGTTCTACGGTTCTCCAGGAGGAAGGGGGCAAGAGGGGGGCAAGAACACACCCGTGTGAGACGCCGGACGTTACTAATTGCGAAGTAAATACTGGTTATGAACTTTTGAAAATTGCGAGCGTTTGCTTAGAAATTCTTGAATCCAGTTAAGAGGGTTTTTTTATAGGTTGAGCTGAGAAAGTTTTATAAAAAGGCGTTGGTGGGGAACCTTGTCAAAAGCCCCAGCGAAGTCGAGAAATATGACATCTCTTTGCTGGTTAGCGTCAAGGTCATTTAGAATAGAGGTCTTTGCTAATTGTGTTTACCAAGAAAAACCTCGATGGAAATCGTGCTGGGAAGGATGAAAAATTACGCCCATCTTCCCGCGAGAGAATCCCGAAGCGATTTGACGCATGGGGGGGGGGGTTCAATTGGCGTTTCCATTGGGTTGATTCTGTAAATCCCGTGAAACGTGTTGTGAACGCCTATGATGCATTTTCATCACATGGAAGTCAAGCACGGAGGTATCGTCAAGCAGACAAATCAAGGGCGAGAGCGAGTGATTGACTGATCCGGCGCCGTGCGCTCCCCCGCTTATATTCCCGCTTTTGAAAGAAGACGAGCCGGGGGGAGAATCGTGCGCATGCGTACGCTTGCGCGCCGGAGCAGACGCGAACGCAGGCGAAGCGCGCGCACACCAGCTGTTGTTATGATAATGAGACGGAGCGACAGCGCTGCGCACAGCTGTCGGAGAGTATAGCAAGGAGAGTTGCACATGTGCAGTGAGCATGCGGACAACGCCGCGGCAACGACGCTGGAGGAACATACCCGCGAGCAAAGATGCGTAGCATCTAAAAGATTTTTGAGTCTAAGAAATTTATGATTTCGGAATAAATAACATCTTCTGTGAGTATGCCGCGGAAGCTCGGTAGAGACATGGGATTTGTAAGGGCGTTAAGGCAATAACTGGCAGGAGAGGATGGGTTGTTGCTCTCCTTCAAAAATGCAATCACTATAGCCTCCATCCAAGACCTAGAAATTTTCACCGAGAGCCATATCTTGTCGTGAAGGTGAAGGAGTGCTACCAGAGTGTCTGCGTTTAAGTGTTGCATTATTGTATACGTTATGTTGTCTGGGGCTTGAGCTGAACGCTTACAGCCGCTCAGCGCAGCCTCTGCTTATGAAGCGGGAACTCAGAGTTTTAAGAAGTGGTGGACCTGCTGTTATCGCATGATTACTTCTTTTCGGTAGCCGTTTTGTGTTTCAAGAAAGTGTTTGTGTAGTGTGCGGAACTGGAAACGTGTTGGAAGTGTTGTGCGAGTGTGTTGGCGCGCTCTTCAAGCGTTTCCCCTGTTGTACTCACAAGGGCAGGCTGTGTGTCTCTTGGTGGTTAAAGTTTACGTATTTATTTTCACACTTTGTGTGTGTCATTGTGCGAGTTTGTGAATGTGAAGAAGGCAAACCAACCCTCCCTTCTTGCCTCACGGCACACACTCTTCCCCCGGGCCATTGCTTGTTTCAAAGATGTCAAGTTATCTGAAGTATGGTATTGACGAAGGATACCCCAGGCCTTGTTCTGGGCATCTCGTGCCTGCCTACAGTTGTGGTTCACTAGGGCCCCCTTTGGTTGCGCGGGACACTGGAGAACTTGGGAATGAACGTTTCGGTGACGTTGGATTGTGCGCCGTGACCAGTACGGTTGCCTTTTCTACGTGTAGGTGTGTTATCTATCTACGGTATAGTTTAGACGTTGCTGTAAACGTGTTCCAATTAGCCCTCGCTTCATTGAACTTTTTGTGGGAAGGGAATTGTTTCTGCCTGTATATGATAGTGAGGTAGGGAAGTGGTCACCACCATACGGCTTCGTGTTTACCTCGCATTCCAGATTCGGGAAAGAACTGCTGAGCCAATAACAAAGTCTTGGTTTGAGTAAGTATTGTGTGCTATGTTATGGTACGCAGGCTGTTTCTTTTTAAATACGCATGCTCCTGATGATGTTAGGAACTTTTCAATGAGGCGACCTCGCGCATCGGTGTGAGAAGGGCCGAAGAGTGAATTGTGTGCATTCAGGTCACCAAAAATATGTATGGTATAGGTAACTGATCTATCAGCGTTTAAAAATCAGACCTCGTCAGCCGATAATAAAAATGGAAGTATATAGAACATATTGCTACGAGCAAGTTAAAGATTACAGTTCGGATAGCAAGAGCCTCAAGGACACTGGTCAAAGTGACTGGATGACATGGTAAGGATTTTTGGGTGATTACGGCCACACCACTAGAAGACGCCTGGCACCCATATATGTCCCTTATGAAAATAAGATATTTCTTGAGGAAAGTCGTATGTTTTCCGTTTAATTGTGTTTCTTGTAACTACATGCCACTGCTTTGGCTGGCATGCAGGAGCTCGTACACATCATCCGGATTTTTGAGGAGGCCTCTGCAGTTCCATTGGATGATTTTTGTCTTCCTGTTACAGCTATTTAGGATATACTGTTATTTGTGCGTGCGTTTGTATTCATGTTTTGTCTTTCGGGATTGTACTCTTAGAAGGGGCTTTTTGGGCCTGTAGGTTGGCGTGGATGTTGAAGGCCGTTTCTTGCACTGTGATGAAAGCAGGTACGGCCCGATGTCAATCTCATCTCCAGATCTCCTTGGTGTGCGTGACAGTGTGGACTCCGTGGACAAGGATGTAGCTCCCTTTCGGACCCTCTTCTCTTCAGCCACCGCTGCCGACCGCGTCGTGGGCGAGGTTTGGGGGGGTGCAGTTTCCTCCTTGTCCCTTTCATGAAGGCTCTCGGGTGTGCTGGATACCTGTGAGGTAGGAACAGGAGTGACTCTGCTCCCATCAGCGTGGGTGGCCATCTCAACCACTGCCTGTCAGCATGGGGCGTGGGGACCGGTGCGGCTGCCACAGGCAGCCGAGGGGGGGGGGGGGCAAATCAGTTCATCTGTATTTCGTCGCCCGCGAAACCAGGCACCGCTGAGCCCCCCCGGTGAGCACAATCGCCGTACCTGCCGGATCTGAAGAGTACACACCTCTTACGGCCTTCAGAATACTGATGTGTTCATTGACCTTCAAAGTGATGATTTTTTTCTTCTTTCTTGAATTTTTTGCACGATTTGAATACACTGTGTGAGGTCCATGGCAGTTAGGGAAGGTAACGGTGTTCGTGTCGCAGTTGTCTGTAAGATGGTCAGATTGACCACACTTTGCACATTTTGGTCCGTCACGGCACGATTTTGTACCGTGCCCATAGCGATGGCGTTTGTAAGAATGGCGTGGGTTTGGCACGTACGGGCACGTTGGACATCACCAGAAACCTGTCGTCCCGAATTCTGGTAGTGGAGTTCAGTCAAACGTCAAGATTACGTGCTTTGTTTTAATTTATTTGCCTCCTCGTGTTATTGTGATTCGCCGAACTGTTGTGATGCCTTGATCACGCAGTTCTTCCAGGATGTCGGTTTCGACTTCCTTGAGTAGATCGAGTTCGGAGATGACGCCTTAAGATTAGTTTAGGGTTCTTTGGGGTGTAATGGTAATATCTGCACCATGGATGCTAGTTGGCTGAAGGAGCTTTTTTGCCTACTCTTTGCGACTGACTTCTCCAGGGGTGTTGTTTTTCGGGCTTCTTTTTCTAGCAACACTTTCTATGAAGTTGGTAACAAGGAAGACTGATTTTCGTACCCCGTTATCGTACCCCATGGTACAAACCGATGTAGTAGAGCGATTTCCAGTACACTGGTACCCCCGAACGGGGGGCGCTTGTCCCCAATTTTATTCTGGTGGGTGACCAGCGGCTCCGGAGGAACCTACCACGTCTGCCGCAGTGGTAGAGCGTGTCCAAACCCCTGTTCCCCCGCCAACACAGGGGGCGCTTGTACCCTTTGAACTGATGGGTGCCCAGAGGTCCCAGACCCCGCCCGAAGGTGTTCGAGGGACCTAGCATGTGTCCTCCCATGGCGTCTTCTGGTCAAGCTCCAAGCGTCTGTTCCACCGTCGAGACAAGCTACAGTATGGTGACGCTTGTACCCTCTAAAGAAACTGGTGGGTATCGGGCGCGCCCAGGATACCCACTTGGCAGAAGCGGCGATGCGCTACGCATCTTGGCTGATATCCTCTCTGCCACTCGTTGCAGATCGCTGCGCAGCTGCACCAAGCGTCAGAAACTGGTTCAGCTTATCGTACGGGGTGACTAGACGAACCTTCCTTCCGCTGCATCCAAGAAGCGTGGCGGTCAGCGACGCAAGACCCGACAGGTTGCGGAATCGGCTCCTCACGGCAGGCTACAAAAGGGAACAGACCGCTCGGATCCCCTTCACTTGGCAGAAGCGGGCACGCGCTAGGCATCTTGGCTGATAGCCTCTTTGCCACTCGTTGCAGATCGCTGCGCAGCTGCACCAAGCGCCAGAAACTGGTTCAGGTATCGTACGGGGTGACTCAACGAACCTTCCATCCGCTGCATCCAAGAAGCGCCGCAGTCAGCGACGCAAGACCCGACAGATGGGGGAATCGGCGCCTTCCAGCAGGCTACAAAAAGGAATGAACCACTCGGTTGCCCTTCACTTGGCAGAAGCGGTGACGCGCTACGTATCTTGGCTGATAGCCTCTCTGCCACTCGCTGCAGGTTGGTGTATTTCGCAAGATTTGAGTTCTTGTGCCTTGCTTTTTGCGTCATTTGCTGATGCCAAGCTGTTCTAGTCGCGATTGTTTTTTTCGTTTGAAATATGTCGAAAGAAGGTGGAAAACTAAAGGACGAGATCAAAACTGATATTCTTAGGTTCATGGAAGAGTGGAAGCAGGAATTCAAAACCGCTCGCGAAAGCCTTCAACGGCATTTACGAAATGACATCCGGGAATTACGAAACAAGCAGCGAACCATGTCTAATGGCATTCAGTTCGCAGATGATACGATTGAGGAGCTCAAGAGGGAATTAGAAAGTAAGCGAGCTAAGAAGAATGAACTGAGTAATGTGATCGTAGCACTGCAGGCACATTGCGTAGAAGTGCAATGCAAAAACACTGACTTAAAGGCACGTGTTGTTAACATGGAACAGTACTCGAGGAACAATAACATCAAAATTCCGGGCGTGGAACAAACCGAAAACGAGAATGTCGTGAGCACCCTCGCCTGTTTTTGTAATTGTTGAGTTACGGTGCGCTGGTATGGGGAACAACCACGCTTGAAAACGTAGACAGACTGCTCGTGGTACAAAAGCGGATAGTACGTGTAATGAGTAAAGTACACTAGTTGTCCCATACAAGCTCTCTGTTTCAAGAACATAGAATTATTAATGTAGAGTCTCTCTACAGATATAAATTACTCCGGTATTACAAATCACAAATAATAAAAAACACCAACCTACTGGAAACACTTGCACAACTTCGAAAAACCGTAAACACATATAACATCTGTCGTCCCGAGCAATGGAAAGTAAATACATGCCGTACCAACTACGAAAAACTAATGCTAAATTTTGTTTACCATCTTTGCTTAACGAATTTTACCTTGTACAAAATGTCGACATTTTTTCTGTTTCGTTCAAGGATTCGCAGAACATGTTCTTTTGATTGCGTTGTTTTCTACAATTCTGCTGTTCCTATTTTTCTGTATTTTGTTTATTTTCACATTTTGAGTGTTTTTGTGCTTTTGTGCTACCGGTTTTTTCTGTTTATACTTTAGCCCGTCTTTTAAGGTAAAGTCCTACGTAATCATGGGTTACTTAAAGAACGCCTAGTATTTCCCTGGTTATAAACATGTATTGTGTAGTTCTTTATGGTCTGTAACTCTTATGATTTCCTTTTTTGTAGTGACCGTGTTTTGTCACTGCTCTTCTTGTCTGAGTTCGATGTTGTGAGAAAACAAAATATTGCACCTTGCAAAAGATGTACGTTCCCTTTGTAGCACTCACTGTATGCCATGTAGGGGGCAGGGACCCCGTCAAGCCAGTATATGGCTTTTTGTCCATGCCACCAAACATCACTGATATTGAAATAAATGAATTGAATTTAATTGAATTGAAAATCGATGCCGCGATCCGTGAACCGATTGAAGAATCTGAAATCGAGGCTTGTCATCGTGTGCCCACGCGAAATCCTGGCAAGAGTAACATATTAGTTCAGTTCCGGACACGCGCAATGCGGGATCTTGCCTTGAAAAAGGCAAAGAACATGAGGCTGAAGAACAGTGACTTTGGAGTGGCCACTCATGAACCCGTGTACGTTAACGAGCATCTCTGTCCCTCAGTGAAAAGGTTGTTGGGCATGGTAATCAGAAGGAAGCATGACCACGCGTGGAAATCAATGTGGGCATACAACGGCAAAATCTTCGCACGGAAAAATGACGACGCCGACGCGATACAGATTACTAGGGGGCAGACCTTTCTAAGATATGGTCGGAACAATCCACTAACGCCCTAGGTCCATAGGCGCAGCTGAAGAAGAAAGCTCTCACTTCCATTTAGCGTCATCACAAATGCGCTATCACGAATTTGTTTTGCCACAGTTCATTCATAACCAGCAGCATGCGTTTGTCTTGCACATTAATACCCGATCTGCATCTAACAAACAAGATTATATCACCAATTCCTGCAACAAATTTTGTTTCAGTTTAATCTCTTGATACTGTCCGAGACATGGTACACTGATGATTGCTCAGTGATCCCGCTTGTTGGATACAATACTTTTTTTCTTAATCGCCCAAATCGGCGAGGTGGTGGAATTACAATTTATGCTAAACCTCCTAATATTACACTGTATTGTCCGAGTTTTGTGTAAGAACTGATGACTACGAGGTACTGACTCTGCAAAGTAACAAGGAAAAGGTAACAAGGGTATACTGTCCACCGAATGGCAATATAGCTCGCTTTTTTGCCTTCTTCGAGAAGCTGCTGGATCACATCTGCTCCAATAATCTTTATCTTCTTTGTGGCGGTGACTTTATTATATAGATTCTGGAACAATGTCGTACTGTTCATGACTTCACAAGTATAATTCACTCCAGTGGTTGTACTAAGGTAATGACTACGCCTACTAGAGTCACTGTGTCATCTTCATCTGGTCATGATGTATTCATTGCAAATATTGGAACATTTAGTTTTGAGGCTGGTACGGTGTCATCTGACATTAGCGATCACTGTCCCATTTTTATGCTGTGCAGTAGCCATCTTGCACGGTGTCCGAAATCAGAACCCATTACTCGGCAGTTTATATCTGATCAGGCTCTGGAGCGTTTTAAGCACAATATTTCCTCGTGTGACTGGTCGTTCGTGTTAAATAAAAGTGACGTAAATAAGCCATATTCGGCATTTATTAACACCGTTCGCAGATATATATGTCACACTTTCCTTTCAAGACCGTCAAGCCTTACAAATAGGCTAAAAAGCCTTGGATTACACACACGCACTTAACGTTGATAAGGAAAAAGAACCGCCTTTACCATTCTTTCCTTAAGACACGCATGCCAGACACCCTAAAGGAATTTAAGATTCTAAAAAATAAATTGAATGTCCAGCTTAGACATGCTAAAGCATTGTATTACCAAGAATTTTTTTCCAACATCGCGAAAAACCGCCCTCACGAAACCTGGAAAGCTTTGAACACCGTTCCTGGTCGCAGAGACAAAAAAGTGAGTCCTGAAAATATTACGCATAACAACGAGGTACTGACCAGAAGATCGTTGGCACATCATTTCAATTCGCATTTTGTACACGTTTCATCCGTTGATAATAGTTCACCTCCAGTAGACATATCATTCCCTGGGCATATTGACAGCCTGTTCTTCGAGCCCACTTATGAATTCGAAATTATCCGAACCTTTTTCAGCCTAAATGATATCAAAGCGCTTGACGTTGACAATATACAGGTAAAGCCAATAAAGTATATTATACATTCCATTGCTACAATACTTGTTTACATTTTTAACCTGATGTTTGCGTTGGGTGTTTACCCTTTTGAGATGAAAAAATCCAGAGTTTCTGTGCTGTATCAGGGTGGTGACAAGAATTCTGTGGCAAACTACAGACCAATCTCGGTGATACCTATTTTTTGAAAAGGAATGGAAAAATAATTTGTGCACGCCTTGTAAAATTCTGAGACAGACATAAATTTCTAACTGATGGTCAGTTTGGATTTCGTGCCGGAAGGTCTATACAATTGGCGTTACTAACACTGAAAAACCAAGTACTGTGTAATTTCGAAGAAAACCTGTATACCGTTGGCCTATTAATCGATTTCAGCAAAGCCTTTGATTGCCTACAACATCGTATACTGATAGATAGGCTTCCTCACTATGGAATTCGTGGTTTGCCTCTGTCCTTACTAACGTCTTATTTAGGGGATAGGCATAAGTGTGTATGCATTACAGTTACCGTTCATCGTTTCTTCCGTTACAATGTGGTGAACCCCAGGGTAGTGTACTAGGGCCAATCTTATTCAACCTTTATGTTAATGACATTGTTAACATTGACAAAGCCGTAAAATGTATTATATACGCTGATTATATTACCGTGCTGTTTTCTGGAATTAATCTTGATGACGTGATCGGAGAGGTAACGCGGTTCCTAACAAACTACACCTGTGCTCGCAATCCAACTACATTAGAATTATTCCTTCCAAAACTAAAATTATTATTTTCTGCCCAAGGATTAAGGAAGTTAAGCTGCATCAGCATTTAATTTATGCTGGTCAGGAGATAGAGGTCGTAGATGAACATAAAATACTTGGTGTTACATTTTCCTCAAATTTAGTCTGGGATGCACACATCAATCCCCTTTGTTCTAAATTATCCGCAGCCGCTGGTGCTCTTTCGCGCTGCCGATCATTGTTTCCACTGTACGCAAAACTCAGCGTTTATTATGCCTTATTTGCTTCGCATCTTAATTATTGCAGTTTGGTATGGATGACTACTACGAAGGAAAACATCGAAAAAAATCATTATCTTGCAAAGAAAATCATTCGCAACGTTGCTGACGTTGGTTATCTGTCCTTAACGCGTACCTTGTTTCCCTTGTATAATATTGTTAAAATTGAAAACATGTACAACTTCCGAATACTGCGCATGTTTTGTTTTTCATCCAGTACGCACAAATGTTTTCTGGCAGAAACTGCCTCTTTGACGCCCAATATAAAATATGTTTCCACAAGGAGCTCTGATGAGTGGTTTGTACCCCAGTTTCGAACCAATTACAAATTTGAGATGCTCCATCATAATCTGTTAAACAGTTACACTTTCTTAACATTCAAATATATGCAACAATGTTTTGTAAGCATGTATATTGATGTTGCCCTGCTCGCGTGTATAGCTTGTTTGATATGTTTAATGTTATGATATCTTTCGTGGGTCATTTAGATTTTTGAGTAGCAGTTTGAAGAGTGTTTATTTAATTAACTATGTGAGTAACTGTGTTTCTCGTACAATAGGTGTGCATTTATTCCTGTATCGAAGTAATTTCTTTAGTTATGAAGTTGTACACCCTGTATTTATCTCTGCTGTTCATTCTTATATCTTTTGTATTTTTTATTTTTTTATGTACGTACTGCTCCGCCGTTGCTGTCTTGTAATGGCTTCCCGGGCCCAGTCAGCTTGTTTAAAACAGCTTTTATCCCAGAAAGCTTCTCAGGAACATCTGGGATAATAAATATTTGTAAAATAAAGACCTCGCGACCGTCCAGGCCCAAATGCGGGCCGATCCGGCCTTTGCGGCCGCCATTTTGGCTTCGGCGGCGGCGTAGGTCAGCCAGCCCGTCAACGTCGCATCGGCGGCACCCGCGGTCTAGCCCCAAGGCCCGGGAGGGAGCGGCTTCTATGACGAGTCCGCGCTGCGGGCGGAGGTGCTTCAGGGGGCGGACAGCCCTGCCCACGCAGCTACTGCAGCCGAGGCAGCTGGGTTCCTGGGGCCTAGGGGGGTGGCCTTGCTTCCGTTCTCGAACCGCGGCCGGCGGATCCGCCGGCCGCGGTCCGCGATTTGGCGACCCCCATGGAGCAGAGCATGGAAGACCAGGCGCCGACCAGGGACCTGCTGAAGGTGTATACATTTTCCAGGCGCTGAACGGTGAGGTCATCGTTCACTGGAGCCCTCGAGGTCGAGCGGCTTTGGTCAAAGGGGGGACGGATGTTGAAATTTCGTAGCCCCGCCACCTTCCTATCCCTCTCGCCCCGCAGCAGAGGCGAGAGGGGTGGTACCTCTTTCTTCGCAGCCACGCGCTTCACCCTCCGGGAGGATGCCCGTGAGAGCGGGGGGGTGCGGCCGAACAACACACGTGACAGGTTCGCCCGGAAGTTGCGGCGGCCTGGTCCAGGGCACACGACGGAGGGTACGGAGGGTCTTTGGATACGAACCATCATCGGGAGCGGCCGTAGTATGACGTGCTCCTTTTCGGCCTTCCTTTGTTACCACTCGCGCCTGTTTCTCCCGTCCTGGCTAGGGTGGTCTTCGCGGTGTAGAGCGATGCGCCCGACGTCCCCTTATTGCAGTGCCATAAGCGTCGAAGTCGGCAAATTCTGTGTCCTGTGTTCCTTGCTGTTCGCTGCCGCTACCCAAGTTGGCGGTCCGTGGCGATGTTCACCGGAGCTAGCCTTGCAGCCGAATATCGAGAATCGAGCTAGGCCATCGTACGAACATTGGCACCCACAGTGCTCAGTTATGCACAGGCCCGCGCAGGCGTAAACGAAGCACATGTGTGGTGGCCATACTTCGGGCATCCTTTGATGTCCAAACGAGTGAGGATTCGCCTTCAAGGTGCCGATGCCGCCAGAACCAGATCATTCCCGCCGCCTCCATGGTCAGACCCCGAGCACGTGCTGGCCCGTGCGAGTGGTATTTGTTGCTGCGAGTCCGTGACCGGTTTGCCGGTTGTCCTAGGCGCGAAATGCAAGTCTGTTGCGTGCCTTTGTGCAGCAGTCACTCAAGAAACGGTTTGCGGGAATTTAAGTTATCAAGAGATTCATACAGAAAAAATGTGTGTACTCCGAGAGTCAGGTGCGACAAATGGCAGCCTACGAACACCCCGTGTATACACAGTGTGAGTACTGTGACGCTTTTTGGGAATTCTTTTTTTTCCTACGTAGATTTTCCCCGCGTGAATGGAGATTGAAGAGACTGCGGATAGTGTTTTCTGATTGTTAACCTTGGGCTGACAAGTATATTACCAAATAAGTAAACTCCTCGCCGTAGCGTCAACGAGTTTAGAAAAATAAGTTATCAAGATCTCGACTTTCTCCGTCAAGTCCCGAAAGGCGTTGTGAGTGTCGGTGTCATTTATGATGCAGTGTGTTGCGCCGTCTTGCGTCTTGTCCAGCATTTCGGTGGTGCAGGGGAATCCATTTGCGCCGTTTATTTACTCGCTCCGGACGGTGCAACGCAACTAGGCAAAAGTTGTGTTAAATGATGAGCCCACAATACGCCATATGGTGTTCCGCTACTTTGTAGTATAACCGTTACTTATTCCGGTTACTTAGATGTTACTCGCGTGTGCAGAATTCCTTGCAAAGCATAATAGTGGGCTTTAAATTTTGCTGTTGCAGTCAATGTCAGTAAATGTTAAGAGCGTACCAAGCACAGCATTTGTTGTTGTGCGAACACTCGCGATATCTTTCGAAGGAGATTAAATCTTCGGGTCATTTCGAAGAGGCCAGCTAGGACCTAAACAACGGGAACAGATAGAAAAGGCCTATGACAAATGCCGTGCCCAAAGCTTTTTCCTTCAGACATGAGAGGTTACTTTCATTTTTTAACTGGTTTCGAGTATTTACACTTATTCCTTATTGTATTCTGATAACGCCATTGTGTTACCGTTTACGCATGTATTTCTTTTTCGTTTTAGTACCCACGCCTATAATCTGTATACAGTTTGAACGCACTTCTGGCAACACAAAAAAGCAAGTATTTTTCGTCTTCACAACAAAAGGGGACTTTTGCTGAAATTTGCTGCTCGTGATTTCAATTTAACTGCATAATGGAGCATAAAAGTACGGATGTCACATTGGATGACATTTCGCGCTGTAGGAGGGGGGGTGGTTCTTCTTAACCGGTTGCTACGTAGCTTAAATATGAACAAGAAGAACGCCGGGCACAAACGAGGTGATGACCCTGGCTTTAAATGACATTTTCTTGTCTCATAGGCGTTTTAAATGGGTAAAATTCCAAGAAGCGGCACTGTGTACAGAAAAGTACAAAGACATAAAAAAATCCTTTCGTGACGCATACCACTTTCCCTAATGCTGTTTATTGGATGTATTTTGACGCTCTCCTTGAGTTTCGTATGATTTCCTCGTGGCTTAAAAGCACCAAAGCAAAGTACGGGACTCGCTGTCCACTCTGGTACGCATGAAGATCAACACGACGTAGCCACTGATTGCCATGCAGCTGCCATGCACTCGCTGTCGTCACACGGCAGCTTTGAGCTTTCTCAAGGACAGAAGTGCCGCTCATGCGGCATCAACTCAAGTGCACTAGCAGCGCAAGAGCACGTCAACAAGTCTCAGCCAGTATTACTGCTGGGGTCTCCAACCTGGAGACTTCTTGCACCTGTTGCGCAAACAACAGCAAGCAGATCGTAGACCTGGCACGGAAACACAGCTACATACATGAATTGCATACCCAGGATACCCAGGAAAACGTTAACAAGGTCGAAGGTGACATTGAAACCTCCCGAAAGAATATGAGCTTTCTTAACGAGGGCAAAATGCTGGAACTGTCAGGCAACACAAAGGGAGCAGTCGGTGGGCGCAAACTGTGAAGCAAGCGCTCCATAATAAATATGCTTATGGTACAGCAGGCTATGGACACTTCAGAAAACTCGGGTACACCCTGCCAACTAACCGCACTGTGGTACCTCGCGTGCAGGCATTCACGTTTCTGGCCAGGATTCTGCTACTGAACGAGGTCGCCTGGGGCTATGAGCTTGACCGCGCTGAAGATGCTGTCGTTGGGAGAACAACTTTGCCTACAAAGCCAAAAGAACCCGCCCACTACACCCTAGTATTCATGATAGCAGGTCTTGGCCAACTGTACAAACAACTAAGTGCATATCAATTTACTGAAACCGGCATATATGGCATCATTCCCAAAGACTAGGTAATGAATATTGCGGCGAAGCATGTATGCGTTTGTTTTTTTATGGTTTGTTTTTACTGCCGGGCCACGCCTGGCTGTGTTATCTGAGTTCCAAACGAAGCGCGTCTTCCATTCTTTACATTTATGCCACACGGGCTATCCCATTCAGATAAGCAGACTGTTTCGCACTAACGTCACCACCCCAGAATAATATTTTGTTCTGGATGTCAATCGACGGTTCCAGAAACACTTGCGCCGAAAGATAAAAGCCTGCAGAGCAGACGCCGCGGCATTCGATCTCCGACGCTCGCTTGAGTACGTCACTTTGCTGACTGCTGCTTCGCCGCTCGTGTATTATTTGAGTTGTTAGGGGAGCACAAGTTCGCTACAATAAAATCATTTTCTTTGAAGACAACTGCGTCTTCTTTGGCTTCGTGACAATATAGTGCAACTTTGCGCAGATATATTCACGAGGATTCGAGTCGTCACTTCACATATGGGTTCTTCCAACAGAGCAATGCGGCGTGAGTTTGGTTTCTATAGCCAGAGAAATTCCAACACCGTATGCTCGATATCACACCCTTGCCTAGAAGACACAGCTCTTCTTCACTGCAGAAGCTGCGCAGGTACGTAAGAACGCCAGAGGCCAACTTTTGACTTTTGTCGTTTTTTTTACTAAGTGTCAACATGACCTACCTTAAACGGAAGCAAAACTTGAGCCCGTACGCGCAGTGGTACACTTTGACTAGAAGCAGGGGCTAGAAGTAGAGCGAAAACTCTCGGAGATAAATTTGTCTAGTGGGCATTTTACCAAGAAAAAGGTAGGAATGACTGTCCAGTATTTTTTGCGAAGTTCGAGCCGGGATTGTACGCTTGATAAAGCAGATGATTGTAGACTCGAATTATGAACCTACCCGGCGGTTTTTCGAGCTTGTATTTAAATGCTATATTCTCATGTCATCACGGCACCCCTCAACTGCCTTGAGTCTTGAGCACATAAACAAGTATTACGCCGCCACTCACACGCTGGGCTTACATGTGGAGCACCTACCATCAGAATCCCTCACAGCAGTGTTTCTATTAAGCCACAACCATGATCCTTCGCCTAAAGGATGTCACCTACACAAGGCAAGGCTACCACTTCTTCCGCACAAGCTGATTGCTCCAAGTCTGCCTGAAAACCTTTTTTCGGTTGTACATCTGAACGATGCAAGTTCCGACTTGAACTGACATGAAGTGTGCGTTAAAGATTATTTGTGTGCGCCAATTTTTTGACAACACATCCACTACTAGCTACGATGCTAGTGACGCACAGTACCTGATATACTTGCTTCCGGGAGGTAGGCAAGAAGACGTGGCAGCCGAGACTGAAGTGATCGATGAGTCGGAAGTCCCGCTTGTTGAAAAGCTAACATCAGCTGAGTGCGAAATGTTGTTCCACATCAGTGGCTTCCTTGTAAAGGGGTTCCTCAAAGCTGGTGGCCACTGTGAGCTGTGTAAGCCTGCATTGTTTCGCTCAAGCATCAGCGAGTATGTGTACTTGACTTGTCTCAAGGAATCAATCCCTGAAGGCCGCCACCCTTCATTACCCAAGCGATGCACTCATGCTAGTTCTCAAATATTGCGAGGAACATTTTAACACTATCACCACACGGACGAAAAGTGTTTCCACCATGAAACCTTCTTTGAAGGCTGTAACCGCGTACGTGACCGAGATGTTGCTGTTCGGCGTAATTGGCGCCTGTCAGGGACACAGAAAAGCTTGAAGAAACTCGTCGCGTCAAACTACGCGAGACTGGGACAGCGCGCGCGTCTGCTGTAACTCGCGGCATCGGTACTTGGCGGGAAAGCGAGCAAGACCTGCGCAGGAGTGAGGCTATATCGAACATTAAAATCATATTTTAATCCACGTTACAAGGATTCACGAACCTCCGCTTTATTTTGTTAGTCTTCTTATGTAGCCTGCACTCGTGTGTGTGCTGTTGTGTGCTGTGCTTGAAAATTTTTAACCCTGTGTTTGTACAAGAGTTTTAGCTTTTGGTTTTCAATTTGTCTTTCGCAGTTACAAGCGAACAATCTCATTTGTTGTGTTAAAGACAATTCAAGGCTTCTTTCTGTAGCTTGTGACCGCTTCCTTAAGATCTCCGCCGAATGTGCGGCAACTGACACCTCCATGGCGAACGAAACGTCGTCACAGTATGCACGTGTCTACTCGTAACTTGTTGATGTCCTTACTTTAAGATCATCGCGTGCTTATGCTATACAATTTTTCAGGGCTACATAAAAACCATCTTACAAGCACCACAGGTTCAACGAGCAACTTACTCAGAAGAACAACAATGCTAGCCGCGTAACAATTTCCGTATACCCCTGGAACGCGTGTGTTAGACACGTCATTACCAACTGTTAAACAGAGTCAGCGATTTGCGTGCAAAATATCTCTGTATTTTAAGTTAGTGAAGCAAACAGGCCACGCTAAGGAACGCTTTCAACGTGTTTTACACTGTACTTCCTGACGCCGGCAGTAAAAAACCTGCAAAAAATCATTTGGCTGTTTCGTAAATCAAATGCCATAGAGATACTTCCGACTTTACCGCCATGACTGCTCCGTGTAATAAAAGTATTATTATTATTATTATTATTATTATTATTATTATTATTATTATTATTATTATTATTATTATTATTATTATTATTATGACACCTTGTTGCCATTGAGAAGTTTTATTGTCGGCAAGAAAAATCTTATTGTTCCGTCAAGCCGCTCATACAATGCTCGCGTTGCTCGAAGCGAGCATTACCATTGTGGACACCATAGCAGGCGATGCACTTGTCTAGAGCCACGGCGTGCGCGCGCATCCCCCTACTCTTCTGAAGGGGTCGACTTCTTATTCAGCGCCGCCGTTAAGGGTGCAGACGCCCTTTGAATGGTCCTGTGCAGCCGCCAGTGGATCAAAGTGATCAACGCGTAGCTGACTTAGTTTCCCACAAGACACAGCAACCTACAATGCACAATATGATATAAACTTCTGGAGTAGACTACGTCGCGCGTAAATTATAACGTAATCTAGCTAGAATGGTGAGCGACGTAATGGTGATCGGCGTACATTCTAACGCAATCTAGCCACGGCGGTGATCGATTCACCCAAAATGGCGGCGCCAACGTACACGTCGGTCCTCCCTGTACTGAGGTTTGCGTGGATTGAGGTTACGTATTTCAAATTACATCGCGGCTCAGCCAATACGCGCCGACGTGAAGCCATTGACTTTTTTACCATTATCACGGCCAGGCTGGAGCGGCGGCGCATGCTGTGTTTATACGGCCTTCACAGCGGCGGAGCGAACAATGAGGGCAAGTCTCGACGAACAGTTAAGCCCGTACTACATGGAGCGATTTCGCTTGCGAATTCGCTGGTGCGGCGCCGCTCGTGCGGCAAAACCACCTTTTTTCGTTGCTTCGGCAAAGTGCCGAACATTTGAAGTGGTCGAGCAAACGCCACTCGTGCGGCATGTGCGGCGTAGAGGGGCCGGACTTGCGGCCAATAGGAGCACAGCTCGGCACCACTTGCACGCTTGGAAACCAGATGGCGTTGCTTGTATGAGCGCAACAAAAGCGCGGGCACACCAAAACGTTTGTCTTCTCTGCTGTGTGTGCGTATATTGATAAAGAATCGGCGATTCTTACATAAAACCGCGAATAAACTTATATTTACCACAAAACAGGCACAAACAACTTGCCAAGAAAGTAAAATAAAACCACCCTTGTTAAAATAACAACAACCTTTGCTGGTGGCAAACTTAATTCAGTCTGCAAACAAGGCGCATCTCAATTGTGAAAATCCCGGCGTTCGCAGGCCCCATGTAGACGACAATTCCAGGCATTGCGAACTTCACAAGTGCGAATGTTCGTTCCAGCGGATTCGCAGGCGAAATTCGCTCCATGTAGAACGGGCTTTACGCCACTCTGCGAATGGGAATTCCGCGAGCCTAGCTTTCGCTGGCCCGAGTGCGCTTGCATTGGCAGGCTGTTTTACGCACGTGCAGCCTGTTTTCGGAGCCTTCGTGCTCACGTGATTTCACAGCGATAATACTGGAACAGAATATTGTTGCTTCAATATATTACTGCGGGAAAAACTGCACGCTGGAAACCCTGGCTTCGACGAAATCTTTACTTCCGGGGGGATGCACTTGAGGCTGAGCGTCGGCTGAGATGCTCAACATGGGCTACACAGTTGGTGGCAAATTAACAGTGCCATTTCGGGCAAAGAGCAAATCTGTTATTTCCAACGTGTTTGGTATGACGCGAGGTATCGACTGAAACCAATATCGACTAAGGCAGGTGCTTTTTCGATGGTTTGTCAAACTTTGAAGCGATCGAACGGCGCTAAGCCTAGGCGTGGTCGCCGAAGCTATGCCCTGCGTCGCGCCGGTCAGCTTTGGCTCAACCTTCGAAGATGATCAGTTTAGACGCAGAAATGGAGCCGCCATTCCGTCTACTACCGATTTCAGCAAGATGAGATAGCCGAAAACATTTCCCCGGAGACAATGAACGAGGCAGGATGGAAAGTTGCCGCTGACCGAGCCACTCGCCCGTACCCAGCAACGAGAGACCCCGTCGATAACGGACAAGAACGCTACCATGGCGTAGAAAGCGGCAAATATGGCAAGAGGAACTTGGTCATCAGCAGTAAAAGGGGCGGGAACGCCAGCGTTACCAAGGAATAATATCAAAATCGTCATAAGGTCGAGAGGCGTAATCAACGTGCCCAAGTTAGGCCTGGTCGAAGTTACCGCGGCCGTTCACGCGGCGGCGGGAACCACCAAGGAACCCGAATACGAAGACACCTTTTGCGTAAACGCGAATGAGATCATCATCGTGATGTGCACGGCAGAAGACGAAAGAGCCAGTCGCTACAGCCAAGTCAAAGAGATCGCAGTGAGAGGGCAGAAGTACGCGGTATGGGCCTACAGAACCGCCCCACACAACACGGCCAAGGGAATCATCACAGGAAGCCCGACAACCGAAACTCCCTAGGACATCGGTGAACGGGTAGTCCACCGACGCGACCCGCTGGTGCTAGGAGCCAAGACAGCATGAGAGAGTATGGCGGTCATTGTCGTCTTCAAGGAAACGAAGCTGCCAAACTACGTGAGGTACGAATCGCTGCTGCTGTGATGCCCTTTGTACTGCAAGAAGGTGGACGTGTGCTACCAATGCGGTCGAGTAGGCCACCAAAAAGACGGGTGCCCACACCCAAGCGAAAAACGATGTCTGGGCGGCGACAAGCTTTCCAAGGGGAAGAACACCCATGCAAGTCGAAATGCAAGCTATTCGGCGGAGAACACGTGACGGGTTAAAAGGCCTGCAAGGCAAGCTTCAAAACCCCCTACGTATTCAGGTAAAGACAATGGGAGCGGAGCTTCGAGTCAACAGAAGAGAAGTGAATGCTGCTGGAACTAGATTTCCCGTAACTGAACCCCGCAAGTAAGTTAAGATCCCCATCCAGGCGGCCCTCAGAATCAAGAGGCAGATCGCCCTCCAGCGGCGGCATTCTACGGAGGCAGAGTCGGAGTCCCAGCGTCACGCGGAAGGGAAGGTCTACGTCGACGGAGCGCGTGAGCTGTGCGGACAAGGCCAATTGTACAAGGAGGACAGGCAAAAAAGAGCACAAGAAGCAGCCACAAAAGCACAGCAAAGAGAACGAAGCCATGGAGATCCTTCGAGACGAGAAAACGCCACTGCGTAGAATGCTGGAAGAGATGAAAAATACCGTACAGAGCATGGCGGAAACCTAGAACCTGCTTGCTGCCCCGAGCCACCCCGCCGAGGCGACGGCAGAACCACCGCCCAAAATCGCAGCCGATATATATAACGAGCGACGTCATGGAACCCAGAGACCCCGCCATCAAGAAAATAACGACGAAAAAGCGCGGCACCCAGGAAATTAGTAGCATTGACGCCGGCATGGAAAAAAAAACAGCGGCATCGAAGCGCACATGGACGACAGGTTGAACAAGCTGGCAGCGAAAATGGAGCGGATGTTCGAGACGATAAAGGCGGCCATCGCAGAGAAGAGCAGGCTGGACCACGAACGATTCGTAAAATAGAGGCAGCCGTCCAACTGCTGCACAGACACATGCAAGCTGTTATCCAGTATCAGCACCCGTGCAGCGCGCCGCAGGGAGGCATCGTTAGAACGGAACAAGCATGGACCCAGAACCAACAGTGATCATGTGGCATTGGAACAGACGCGGTCTGGAAAGGAAGTGGGCGGTACTAGTACAGCACGTCGAAAACAGAAAGAAGAAACCGGACTGGATATTGCTGCAGGAAACACTGGCGACGCATTGGCCTCTCCACGGCTACAGAGCGATCTTGTCCGACGGGGAAGACAGCAGGGGACTGTGCATTATGACCAAAAAGGAGCACACAATGCTGGAAATTCTACTACAAAATGTCGCAGTCGACCACGTACTCGCCTAGGTGGTAATTGGTAAGAAGAGGAAGAAGAGCGTCTACGTCCTTAACGTGTACAGCAACCCGAGCAATCGCAATCAACGCTTCAGGGCTTTCGTGCACAAGGCGAGCTCGCAGGCAAACGGCGCCAAGCTCCTGGTGTGCGGTGACTTGAACGCCGCTGACATGTCCTGGGGGTACGTCACGAATAACGCCAAGTACAGGAACCTGGCGCAAGACGCTATCGACAGCGTATACAGCGACACGGACCCCTCCAACCCGACGAGATCAGGAAACTCAGAATCCAGGGATCCTACTCCCGACCTCAATTTGGTCAAGAACGTTGCAGCGGAAGTCGTCATGTGGAGAAACAACTGGGACGGACTTGGGCAGGAACACATGACCGTGGAAACTACGATTCAAATGAAGGGGGTCCGAGCGACGCAGAGGCAAATATACACGTGGATCGATTGGGAACCGTTCAGGGAGCCGATAAATGAAAATGCGGAGGGAGACCAACAGATAGGAGACATCGGGAGCTGAATGGAAAGATTTACTGGGGAGTCAAGGCAGCCACGAGAGAGATCGTAATGGACGACCAGGTAGACGGCTAGGACAGCCAGCAGAATGGCCCACTTTATCGAATCCAAGAAGTCCATACAGGAGAGGTGGACGAAGCAACGTCTGATTTGAAGGCTGCGAAAGAAGGTCGCTGCACTTAACCACAAGATAGAAGAGCAGTGCCGCACGCTTGGCAGCCACAATTGGTCCCGGGTTCGATTCTTTGCCGCGGCGGCAGCTTTTCTGCTGGAAGCAAAAAGCAAAAACGCCCGTGTGTACGAGATTTCATCGCACGTTAAAGATCCCCAGGTGGTCAAAATTATTCCGGAGCCCTCCACTACGGCGCACCTCATCGCCCTCGCTGCGTCGGCGCGTTAAACCCAACAATCAATCAGTCAATTGGCCGCCAAAATTGGAACAAGATATGCAACGCGGCAGACACACAACTGCACCACGGCAAGACCTGGAATCTGTTCCGGCATCTTCTGGACGAGACCAACACCAAGTCTCACTAGAAGGACCGGCTGGCGAAAATCATACATTCCAAAATCAAGGAGAATGGAATGGTGGCGGTGGAAACCAAGCTCTGAAGAAGTATATCACCACCACGCAGAAGTTCTTTCGCGGAGGCTATCTCGGAAGACCAAACGAGAAGCTAGACCGAGACATTGACGTAGAAGTGCGGACTTCCCTGCATGAGCTCAACAGCAGTTCGTTGCCGGGCCCGAACCATGTACCGAATAGGGCACTCAAGAGCCTCGACGGCGCAGCCATCGAGCCACTGACGAAATTCCTCAACAAGTCCTGGAGAACAGGAGTCGTGCCGAAGGAGTGGAAGCACTCGAAATGATTCTTATCCCCAAGCCAGGCAAGCCGTCGAGCACAGACAACCTCCGGCCTCTTTCTATCACTTCGTGCGTGGGCAAAGCATTCGAGCATGTATTGATGGCGCGATGGCAGCACTACCTGGATAACAACGACCTCTGTCCCGAGACCATGATTGGTTTCCGAAAACACCTGTGCACGCAGGATGCTATGGTCCAGCTGAAACACCTCATTGTTCACAGGGACTCCTGGGACTCGAGGGCCATCATGGGTCTCGATCTGCAGGGAGCATTCGACAACGCCAACCACTCGGCAATTCTAAGTAAATTATCGAAGCTAAACAATGGAGAGAGAACCCATGCGTACATCAGAAGCTTCCTGACTGGCCGGGTGGCGGAGATCACCGCGGGTGACATTGCAACGAAGTCAGAATTAGGGAGCCGGGGCGCCCCGCAAGGGCCGGTGATCTCGCCGCTCCTATTCAACGTAGTTATAATCGAAGTCGGCAACAGACTCGCAGAGGTGGAGAACCTCGGTCACGCTATATATGCTGCCGATTTGACGCTGGGGGTCAAGGGCGGCAGCGATGCCCAAGTGGAAGAGGCCCTGCAGGAAGCGGTGAGAGTGGTTGAGGACTGCCTAGAGGGCACAGGCCTTGAATGCTCACTGGGCAATTCCGAGCTGTTGTTGTACTGACCCAGGGAAGGCACGCGCCCCGAGAGAAGGGAAGGAGAAGTAATCGCGGTCTACACCAAAGACGGCTCAGCGATCCCCAGAGTATCAGATATCGAAGTCCTTGGCATGCTCCCCAACAAACGCAGAAACAACGCAAGTACGGTGGCACGGGTCATCGGGAAGGCGGCCAATGCCATCAGAATAATCAAGAGAGTGTCAAACAAAAAGCGATGAGAACGCGATGAGAACCTCACAAGACTCGCGCACTCCTTGCTGAAGAATTTAGTCAGTGCCTCAATGGCTGCGTCGTCGATGTTCTTGAGCGCCCTGGAGTGCACGTGCATGGCCGCCATCCACAAGTGGAAGAATGGCGAGAAGAATAAGTTGGAGGTGACCATCCGAAAGGCATACAAGGCGGCCATCGGGGTGCCCGAATCTACAAGCACGGGAAGGCTGCTCAGCCTAGGCACCCAGAACACCCTAGAGGAAATCATTGAAGCTCTGATACCGGTGCGGCTTTAGAGACTGGTAACAACAAAGACAGGAAGGAGAATCCTGCAAAGGCTGGGGCTTCGATACCACGAGCAACACGGGTCAAGACGACGATCCCGGATGAGGTTAGGGGCATGATCCAGGTGGACGCAATCCCGCGGAACATGCACCCTGATTACAACTAGGGCAGACGAAAAGCGATGGCCAAGGCACTGGCGAAACTAGAAGAAGAAGAAGAAGAATATATCTATTTCCACATAAAATAATGCCAGGAGTACATTCAAAAAGCCAACAATCAACTTGACGGGGAATGCACCCCCTAGAGGTTCGACATGCAGTATCAGCACTGGTACTATACGCCAAAAGAACAACTTAAAATCATAGTTCGTCGCCGAAGTTCCAAAAATTGTGCACAGTCCTGTAATACATTTTACCGTTTACCTACGGTACAATAACAAGACATGATATACTAAGAACACAAAGAAGCGTACAAGATGCCAGCCCGTCATGGTAACTCTTCGTTATACAACAGGTTGAGTAGCATTGGAATTTGGAAATGAAGCATTTGCCATCCATAATTTGTATGCACACGAGGCACTTGCCAGGGTTCCTTACTTTTTGTTGGGTTTCGTTCATCTCGTTGCATTAATTTGGAGGTTGAGTAAAAAAACGGTTTTAGTTTTTATAGTCTTTCTTATAGCGACACTCCAGCAGTGTGCTGTACAATGTGGTAACAGGTACATTATTTAAGCAGGTAAAAAAGGGCTCGGTATGGGTATAACATGAAGTGTTCGCAAGCACACGTACAGCTCTTTTTTGCAACCTTTTTTGCAACTACACGCCGGAGACGCGGGAGCCCGCTACGTACACGCAGCCGAGTACAACAACAGAAGTGGTTTCGCCGTACCCGTGGTAGACGTCAAAGGCAACGTCACGGCGGCGGCCAGTACAAAAAGCGCCAAACCAGAAGAGACTGGGGAAGTGGCCGTAGCACTGCCTCCAAAATCCTAGGGTGCACCACCGTGCTCAGCAACTCAAGGAAAGCGCAAGGAAACTTCGCACGAGGAAGGGTTTTCTCGCGCTGTGGAGAAAATTCTGATAGGAGCGCCAACAATCTTAGAAAAAGAGAAAATCAAGTGGTTCCCGGCACACGCAGGAGAGGTGTCGGACGTCAGTGTGAACCACATCGAAACCGCACATGCCCTGGTGCGCAATCTAACAGGCTGCGTCAGGCCAAACGGGGAAAGCCCGTGGCACAGCACGAGAGACCGAATGATGGGCTACAAAGAAATCACCCAGGCATATCGACTGATGAGACGAGCGCACCCACCACCCTGCAAAAGGCTGAGCAGAGAGCAGGCAGTCGTTTATACGCAGCTGCAGACAAGAACGGTCATGAGCCCGTCCCTAATGGACAAAATATACCCGGTTACGCACCCAGACGACACGTGCAGGGTGTGTCGTAAAGCCACCGCGACCTTCGAGCACATCGTCTGGGACTGTCTCAACTTCCTTGAAGTATCCACGACAGGAAGACTGCCACCCGCCTTTGAGGAGGCGAAGGAATTCAAAGACTATGACCTCCAAATCCAGGCCGTGTAGCGGGTCCTCGTAGCTCTGACAATGCAGGAGCCCTAGCGACCCCATGACGGAAGTGAGGCTCGAGCTTCGCGGCGACGGCGAGGGCGACTCTGGCAAAGTCTGAAACCTTAGTATAAGGCTTTAACCACCGGCCCAATAAAAGTTTTTTTCCAATCCAATCCAATTAAATCTGGTTTTGCAAAGCAGAACCGATGTTGACAAGTTGGTCGCCATCAGAAACAGGTTTCCAGGTGCGCCTTAGATTGCAGAGAATTACCGGCGGGAGGATTTTACAGGGACTATCATGATATTCAACTAGACCGTATATCTTATAATAATACCTTTATTATAATATTCAATAGTGTTTTCATAAGCGCCCAGGTACTGCCAATGGGCCTTTGTGACTGCCGCTCGAAAAATCCTAATGGATAATACTATAATTATAATTATTATAAACATCATTGTAATAATATATTGCAATAAATAGGGCTCGACGTCCATTAAAAGATTTAATCCAATTATTCGAATAATCAGTTAGTAATTGGAATAATCGGACGTGTTCATTTAGGAAGACTCCCTTAAAAAGGGAATTTTTTTAACACTTGCTTATGTTATATTGTCATTGCTACTGGATACAAGTCATTCTGTGCGATCAAAGGTAAAACGACGATTGTCCAGTTGCGGAGGTCAAGACGTTCGTTGACAATGTCCGAGAGCAGGAAGATTCTATTTTTGTTGAAAGTCGTTCCGGCTGTGATGGACACATGCTCGCGTTGAGGGCAGGAAGTAAATGGCATTAAAATGGTTTTGAGGTCAGCCGTATGCCGAGGAGTATTTTTACAGTCGGTGCTATTTCCAGAAAGCAGGGGTTCATGCACATGCCACATGGTATTTGGCGCTGGGGTCGCGTGGACTTCGATCAATTACTGATTTAAAAAAATATTTGCGACTAGAACTATAATGAATAAATCGGCAGGTGGCCTTTACTACTAGTTATATTGTAAAAAAGTACGAAGGAGCAAGATTCGTAGACACGCCTGCGAAACCAAAGCAAGAATGCTCGTAGCGACTGCTTCTGTCCGTCAAACGAGCAGGGAAAAATTTTGTTATGCAGAATTCACGATAGCACGCATACAACAATATCAATGCAAGAACAGTTTAAGGCTCTCATTCAAATTACGATAATAGTTTGAGGCAACTTCTCAAACTGATGTAATTTCTATGTGTACCTTCCAGTCATTGGACGTGAATTGGTGGTTCGAATTAGCACACTTGACGCAGCTATAGCTTGAAGCAGTTGCTGCACCGTGGTACCAGATATGCTGGATGCCAATGTGTGTCCCGCAAGGTTTTGTTAACTACTTTTATATAGTTCCTATTACGTAACTCTCCTAATTTCGTGCTTTCGCTTTAAATCCTAAAAACGCAACGACATTTTCTGACTTCTCATAGTGAGGGAAATTGAATCCACTAGCCTTAATCCATGGGTACATAGAGTCGTCTAAGCAAAGTGTTCACCCCCTCCACCTCCGTTTTAATCAGTTGCATTTAACAAGACGACCGAATTTTCTGCTCTTCCGCGGTGGCCGCTTTTCTGATGGAGGCGAAAAGCAAAAACGCCCGTGTGTACGAGATTTCGACGCACGTTAAAGATCCCCAGGTGGTCAAAATTAATCCGGAGCCCGCCACTACGGCGCGCCTCATCGCCTGCGTTACGTCGGCGCGTTAAACCCCCACAATCAATCAATCAATCTTCTGCCCTTACACTGCTGTCAGTGAAATCATGATCTCAATGGCCTTATGCGTAAGGTTAAATCGCGAAAATGACAGCTGTCTTTAACACGGTAGTTTATGATTACATTGCCAAATTGAAAGCTGACTCAACTGAGATATCTGGCATATCGGTAAATCGCTAAACCGATAGATGATTTTGAAGAGCGAAGATGTTTAGCAAAGGGAAATTTTGGTGTTCGCCGTACTAAGTAAGAAAAACTTGTGAGCGCGCGAACGTGATCACAGAACTCCCGGCGACCGCTCAACAATTAACAAAACCACAATAATGCCGAGCGCTCGCACTTGCGCGCCTCGCGACGCGCGCCCATGGGCCTTGCTCATGTTTATCAAGCCAAGCGGACCCACTATTGAGAGATTAAACCAGATTGCAGCCGACCACCCCGCAGATAAAAACAATACAATGCTGAGCGATCCTGTGTGCGTGCCTCGTGGCGGCCGCTTACGGGCCTGGCGCATGTTTGTCAAGCCAATCGGACCCACCATTGGGAGGTTAAACAAGGTTGCAGCCGACCACCCCGCACACAAAAAACAATAAAATGCTGAGCGATTCTGTGTGCGTGCCTCGCGGTGGCTGCTTAGGTGCCTGGCGCATGTTTGTCAAGCCAAGCAGACCCACCATTGGGAGATTAAACAAGGTTGCAGCCAAGCACCCCGCAGATTTAAAAAACAATAAAATGCTGAGATCCTGTGTGCGTGCCTCGCGGCGGCCTCCTAGAGGGCTGGCGCATGTTTGTCAAGCCAAGCGGACCCACCATTGGGAGATTAAACAAGGTTGGAGACGAGCACCCGCAGATAAAAAACAATAAAATGCTAAGCAATTCTGTGTCCATGCCTCGCGGCGGCTGCCTAGGTGCCTGGCACTTGTTTGTCAACCCAAGCGGACCCACCATTGGGGGAATAAACAAGGTTGCAGCCGACCACCCCGCAGATAAAAAAAACAATAAAATGCTGAGCCATCCTGTGTGCGTGCCTCGCGACGCGCGCCAATGGCCTTGCTCATGTTAATCAAGCCAAGGGGACCCACTATCGAGAGATTAAACAAGGCTGCAGCCGACTACCCCGCAGATAAAAAACAATAAAATGCTGAGCGATCCTGTGTGCGTGCCTCGTGGCGGCCGCCTAGAGGCCTGACGCATTTTTCTCAAGCCAAGCGGACACACCATTGGGAGCTTAAACAAGGATGCAGCCGAGCACCCTGCAGATAAAAAAACAATAAAATGCTGAGAGATCCTGTGTGCATGCCTCGCGGCGGCCTCCTAGGGGGCTGGCGCATGTTTGTCAAGCCAAGCGGACCCACCATTGGGAGATTAAACAAGGTTGGAGCCGAGCACCCGCAGATAAAAAACAATAAAATGCTAAGCAATTCTGTGTCCGTGCCTCGCGGCGGCTGCCTAGGTGCCTGGCACTTGTTTGTCAACCCAAGCGGACCCACCATTGGGGGAATAAACAAGGTTGGAGCCGACCACCCCGCAGATAAAAAAACAATAAAATGCTGAGCGATCCTGTGTGCGTGCCTCGCGACGCGCGCCAATGGCCTTGCTCATGTTTATCAAGCAAAGCGGACCCACTATCGAGAGATTAAACAAGGTTGCAGCCGACCACCGAGCAGATAAAAAGCCGCCCGCATCTTCCCACGGGGGGAACTCGAGTAAATGCGTCGCATCTACTCGAGTCAAGCAAAGCGTCACGTCAAGCGAAAGCCAAGCATGGACGCCCTTGACTGAATTCCGAACGCGCGCTCCGCCGCTTATTTACGTTGAGGGGACTGCGTAAGCCGGTCCCAGTCGACGACGTTGGCGCACTTGTAAAGCGGAGTGGACTCTAGGTGTTTGAGCCAAGCGCGGATGTTGCTTCGCCGGAGAACGGCACACCGGTTATATGCGCCGCGTTAGAAGGAGAGGAAACCGCGGAAGAGAGAGTACAGCACATGCGCCGGCCCCAGCGCGTCTGCCGCGGCTATGACGCAACGTGCCGCGGCTATGACGCAACACAATCCACTTTAATCCAATCTAATCCAAATCCAATCCAATCCAAGCCAAGCCAAGCCAATCCAATCGAATCCAATCCAATGCCCCTCGCGAGAGTGTGTTCGAATCCAATCCAATGCCCCTCGTGAGAGAGTTCGCTATCGCCTCGACTCGACGCGCATGCGCAGTGAGCGTGCGGACTACGGACGCCAACGCGGGTGACATCGTGAGTTACTGAAATGCTCTGCATTTAAAAAACAATAAAATGGTGAGCGATTCTGTGTGCGTGCATCGCGGCGGCTGCCTAGGTGCCTGGCGCATGTTTGTCAATCCAAGCGGACACACCACTGGGAGATTAAACAAGGTTGCAGCCGAGCACCCCGAAGATAAAAAAACAATAAAATGCTGAGTGATTCTGTGTGTGCCTCGCGGCGGCGTACTAGGTTCCTGGCGCATGTTTGTCAAGCCAAGCGCACCCACCTTGGGAGATTAAACAAGGTTGCAGCCGACCACCCCGCAGATAAAAAACAATAAAATGCTGAGCGATTCTGTGTGCGTGCCTCGCGGCTGCTGCCTAGGTGTCTGGGGCATGTTGGCCAAGCCAAGCGGACCCACCATAGGGAGATTAAACAAGGTTGCAGCCGAGCACCCCGCCGATAAAAAAACCCGCCCGCATCTTCCCACGGGGGGAACTCGAGTAAATGGGTCGCATCTACTAAAGTCAAGCAAAGCGTCACGTTAAGCGAAAGCGAAGCAAAGACGCCCTTGACTGAATTCCGAACGCGAGCTCCGCCGCTATATATAGACACCGCCCGCGTTCGTGGGAGAGGAGTACGGGGGGAGACGCGCATGCGCACACTTCCGTACACAAGCGCGCGAACTTTCCACGCACCCACCACGCTGTTATCACGTGTACACGCCCTGCCACTCCCACCTTCCCTCGCGGGAACCCCTGTGTAGTTCCGACGCATGGGCGGAGCTGCGAAGCGACGGCGTTTTATAGCGCGCATAACGTTGAGGGGACTGCGTAAGCCGGTCCCAATCGATGACGACGTTGGCGTACTTGTAAAGCGGCGTGGACTCTTGATGTTTGAGCCAAGCGCGGATGTTGCTTCGCCGGAGAACGGCACGCCGGTTATATGCGCAGCGCACCCGAATGAAAGGAAACCGCGGAAGATAGAGTACTGCACATGCGCCGGCCCCAGCGCATCTGCCGCCGCTATGAAGCAACGTGCTGCGGCTATGACGCAACACAATCCAACACAATCCACTTTACTTTAAGCCATTCCAATGCAATCCAAATACCATCCAATCCAATCCAAGCCAAGCCAAACCAAGCCAAACCAATCCTAGCCAATCTAATCTAATCCAATCGAATCCAATCCAATGCCCCTCGTGAGAGAGTGTTCGCTATCGCCTCGACGCGACACGCATGCGCAGTGAGCGTGTGCATGGTGCCGACGCTGATGCAGGACATCGTGCGACTAACAAATTCTCTGCATTGAAAAAACAATAAAATGCTGAGCGATCCAGTGTGCGTGCCTCGCGGCGGCTGCCTACGTGCCTGGCGCATGTTTGTCAAGCCAAGCGGACACACCATTGGGAGATTAAACAAGGTTCCAACCGAGCACCCCGCAGATAAAAAACAATAAAATGCTGAGCGATCCTGTGTGCGTGCCTCGCGGTGGCCTACTTGGGGCCTGGCGCATGTTTGTCAAGCCAAGCGGACCCACCATTGGAGATTAAACAAGGTTGCAGCCGACCACCCCGCAGATAAAAAACAATAAAATGCTGAGCGATTCTGCGTGCGTGCCTCGCGGCGGACGCTGAGAGGCCCTGATGCATGTTTGTCAAGCCAAGTGGACCCCTTATTGGGAGAATAAACAAGGTTGCAGGCAAGCAATACACAGATATAAAAACAATAAAATGCTGCGCAATCCTGTGTGCGTGCCTCGCGGCGGCCGCCCAGGGGCCCTGGCGCATATTTGTCAAACCAAGCGGAGCCACCATTGGGAGAATAAACAAGGTTGCAGCCGGCCACCCAACAGATATAAAAACAATAAATTCCTGAGCGATCCTGTGTGCGTGCCTCGCGGCGGCAGCCCAGAGGCCCTGGCGCATGTTTGTCAAGCCAAGCGGACCAACCATTGGGAGAATAAACAAGGGTGCAGCCGACCACCCCACAGATATAAAAACAATAAAATGTTTAGCGATCCTGTGTGCGTGCCTCGCGGCGGCAACCCAGAGGCCCTGGCGCATATTTGTCAAGCCAAGTGGACCCACCATTGGGAGATTAAACAAGGTTGCTGCCGAGCACCCCGCAGATATAAAACAATAAAATGCTGATCGAAATCATGTGCGTGCCTGCGGCGGCTGCCCAGGGGTCCTGGCGCATGTTTGTCAAACCAAGAACACTCACCATTGCGAGATTAAACGAGGTTGCAGGCGACCACCCCACAGATAAAAAAAATAAAATGTTGAGCAATAGTGTTTGCGTGCCTCGCGGCGGCCGCCCGCCGTACGCAGCGCACATTAACAAGCCAAGCATACCCACTTCTGGAGACTGGCCCAGATTGACCACAAAAAATCTCCCGCCTCCCTGAAGGGGATCTTGCGGAAATGCGAATGCATTGGGTGCACCGAATTCTTCTTTGCGGTATCGTTGCCGCGAGGGATTCGACTTCACTGACTTCCATCGCTATCAAGGCGCCAGTCGGCAAGCAGTCACGGAGAGAGGCGCGCGCTCCCTGCATTTATATGCGCAGCGAGCGGAGAGGGGTACGCGGAGAGGAAAGAGAGACCCGCGCCAGCCCGCGCGCGAGCTCTCTCTCCGCCCCGACCTCCGCGATGCGAGCGCCCGCACAAGCCGAGCGCGCTCCTCCTCTCCACTCACTCTCCGCTACTCCGCCCGAGCTCCACGATGCGAGAGCCCTCACACGCCGAGCGCGCTCCTCCTCTCCCCTTGCCCTCCGCTACTCCGCACCTGCTCCGGTTGCTAGGCGCGTGTCACAGCTGTTGCTAGGCGCACGCCGCTCAACGACGCAAGACAACCCGCGGCTAAGAATAGCATTCGCATTTTAAAAAATCTTAAGCGTTCGCCGTAAACGCGGCAACACTTGCTCTGAACAGGAAAGGCGCGTCCCACCGTGCGCCGCTCCAAGATAATATCTAATGTTTATCAGTTCCAAAAATTAAGGGAAGCTCACACTTCGAGCTACAATGATGTAGTAAAGGTCTTTTCGGCAGCGGAGAAGAAGCATATCGGCTGCAATCGTGACCACAACTTCATCGTCAGCAACTTTTACGGCGATCCCTTCGTGATGGTTATGAATGTCCCGCACAGCTTCCCTACCTTCAAGTCTTACGCGTTAGCGTCTGCTGCCTTCATTTTTTCTTTGAGCTAGAACTGAGAAATGTTCTATTATTTCTGAATTCAAGTGGTATAATGGTGCTTTTACCGGTTACTATGATGCATTGTAACATTCTCTTTGATGCAATTGCCCAATGTTCGACTGGTACTTTCTGAGAAGCTCTCGTACAGTCCGTGCATACCGCTGTGAGGTGTCATTGAATTCTCCCTAAATAAGCTCGTTTCCAGTCTGCTTCGTGCTTTTAAGGCTACCGACTATCAAAAAATCAATTTTGAGCTACCACTGATGCATTTATGCATCGATGCCTTTCGATGTCTTTTTGACCCAAGCACTTAAACTTCAGTTTTCTCTGTGGGGGTGGGTATTTTCGGCGCTTGGTGTACGTCGCGGCTGTGGTTAGTGCGCAGGCTCAACTGGGTGCTGCGGGTGTTTTCTGATTTTTAATAAACTTTGAATTGTTCATAAGCGCTCGTGTTTTGTCCTTCTCTCTTGCTGTTACGCTTGGGCTGTTCAGTCACGATAAACGTATGTAAACTACACAATTTTGGACCTCGTTGCAAAACTGTTATGTTTTAGGGAAAGTTTACAGAGGAAGCCATGTGCAGTTACTTCACCAAAGCCTCAAGCATTGTAATAAAACTCAGACCCAGACGCCAGTAGGGCGGCGTGGCAAAGTGAATGAAGTAAGTATGTGAGTAAGAGAAAGCAGTCCCCGAAAGACCAGCGGAACTGAAACACGAGGCGAATGTCCACGACTGGTTGCGCTACTCATCAGATTTCTCTACCAACTGCAATCCTACTGCTCTGCAACCCCTCCCCACCGTTCAAGTTGATTTGACCATATGTGATTTAAAAATAAGACACGCGCAGTGTTTTGCATGCCCAGCCGGACATGCTTTATCATAGTCACGATTAAGCACTACCTCTACCCACCGTAGTGGCTCTGTGGCTAAGGCGTTGCGCTACTCAGTAAGAGGATGCGGGTTGAACTCCCGGCTTCGGCGGCCGCTTTTCTGATGGAGGCTAAAAGCAAAAACACCAGTGTGTTAAAGATTTTAGCCCACGATAAAAAAACTCTGGTGGTCAAAATAATCCGGAGGCCTCCACTACGGCGTGCATCATCGCCTGCGTTGCATCGGCGCGTTAAATCCTACTATTGCGACAGCGAAGAGACCGACACCTGCGTTACCAGTTCGAACACCTCCTCCTCGTTTTTCTCTTCTTTCTTTATTGCGTGCTCACGCGCATGCCCCCGCTGCCCACCCTGTTCGTCTTCTTCTGTGGTTGAGCCGCGAGGCGCATGGCGCTTCCCGCGGGAAACTAAACATCCTCCCGAGCCCACGGAGTGGTCGCCCGACTCCAAGGGGTATAACCGCTGAGCAGAGCGCCGTACTTGTTGGCCATTTGGGAAGGTGACTGCAAAGTATCTGTCGATGCCGTCTCTACCAGTAAACGCCTCAACCACTCTGCCAAGCTTTCACTGCAGCGCCGGCCCGTTGTCGTCCCTGACAATCACCAAGTCGCCAACACGTACTCCGGATGGTGAGGAAGGCGGACAGTGATGAGCGGAGCGTAGAAGAAGCAAATATTCTTCCTTTCAACGCTTCCATAGTCGGCGCAGAAGCTCGTCTCTGTACTTCACCATTCGTCGCAAGTGATGCGCGGTGGAGCTAGGCAAACAGTCGGGAGTTCATGGTGGTAGTCCCACAGTGCGCTTGCCGGTTAAAAAGTGCGATGGCGTCAGCGCAACTGCATCATCGCAATCCTCGCAGAGTTGTGTTAGAGGGCGGCAGTTGACAATCGCTTCTACCTCGGCCAGTACAGTGATCAGCTCTTCGTAACTCAGGCTGCTTCGTCCAAGGCAGCGCTTCAACGCATCCTTCACGGTCCGGATGATGCGCTCCCAGAAGCCACCCCACCACGGAGCTCGTTCAGCTATGAATTTCCAGTTGATGCGGTGAGCACTTGCATGGTCCTGGACAGCGGCCGAGAGCAGCGAGCGCCACTGTTTCGAACAGCTGCGGAATGCCTTGGCGTTATCAGAATATACTGTAGACGGGATGCCTCGTCTGGACGTAAAACGACGAAAGGCGAGAATGAATGCTTGTGCCGTCATGTCTGAAGTAATTTCTAAATGAACTGCTCGCGTCACTGCACAGGAGAAAACGGCAATGTACAGCTTCACAGACTGTTGCGTAGAGCGGCAGTAAAGGGGTCCGCAGAAGTCTACTCCCATGACATCGAACGGTGACGTCTCTGCTATGCGGTCTTTCGGTAACGGTGCCACCGGGACAGAAGCGGGAAGTAAACGTCGACAGCGACACGGTAAGCACGACAGGAGCACCTTCCTGACGGTTCGCCTTCCTTTTAACATCCAAAACCTTGATCGAAGGTCCAGAAGCGTAACTTGAACTCCGGCGTGCAGAAGCCGGACATGTGTCGCGGCTACCTAGAGTCGCGTAAACACGTGGTCACTTGGCAAAAGGATTGGATGCTAAACTTCCTCCGACTCATCAAGTTCCTGTAAGCGGCCTCCAACTCTCAGCAAGCCATCCAGGCCAATATCTGGCCGTAGGGTCAAAACGCTGGAGCATGATGGCAACGGCTGGCCACCTTTACGTGCGGCGATCTCGGATGGGAAGGTGGTTTTCGTAATCAGCTGGAGCCAATACCGCTCCGCCTGATCTAGTTCAAGTGACGTCAGTGACCCAGAAAAGGTTGGCTGCCTTCGAGTAGCATTGCAAACAAACCTCAAAATCCAGGCGGTTACTCTGATGAGTCTGGAGAGTGAGCTGTAGTTCTTGATGTCCAGCAGTGGAGTGGGTGGACGTGCAGATTGCTGCGAGATTGCGGTTGGGCACACGGACGCAAGTTCGGTGGTCAGCTCACTCAGTGCTATCGCAGTGCAAGAGGTCGAAGGCCAGTTGCGTTCTGGTTCCGCCAACCACAGGGGTCCAGTCCACCACGTCGGTTTTCGTGTTAGAACTACTGCTGGTACTCCGCGCGTCAAAACGTCCGCCGGGTTGTCCGCACTAGAACAGTGCCGCCAGGTGAAACCTTGGGTCAACAGCTGAATTTCACGAACACGATTCCTCACAAAGGTCTCCCAGCGGTTTTCGTCGCCAGCAATCCAATGCAATGCTACGGTTGAGTCAGTCCACAAATAGGCGACACAGGATGAGAACTCTGGCATTTTACGAATGTAGTGCCATAACCTCGCACCTAGAAGGCATGCCAGAAGTTCTAAACGCGGTAGAGAAACTGTCTTCAGTGGTGCAATGCGAGTCTTGCTCATAAGTAGCCGAACGGTAAAGCTCCCATCGACGACTGGCTGACGTACGAACACTGCGACACCGTATGCATGAGGGCTGGCATCAGCGAACAAATGTATCGTCGCACTATCATGACCTTGCGATTCCAGTAACAAACAACGTGGAATGCGCAGGGCGGATAGGACCGGGAGCTCGGATACCCATTCCGTCCACGAGTCCTCGATGTCTGGTGGGAGAGACTCGTCCCAAGCGATTCCCTGTCGCCAGAGCCGTTGGAACAGCAGTCTAGCTCTCACGTGGAACGGAGCGATGAAGCCCAGCGGATCGAAGAGCATGGCAAAGGCTTGCAAAACGGTTCGTTTCGTCGATTGTTGGGGAAAGGTACGACAGAAGGCCTTGCGTGGTGATGACGATCTCATCTGATGAGCGGTCCCATAGCAAACCAAGTACCTTGGATTTGGAGCTCGGCTCAGTAACGTTCTCAAGTGAGAACCCGTCGTTCAAGAATTGCGTGCAGAGCGAGAGTGAATTCGAGAGGACTGTGATTTGGGCGAGTTGGTGAATGTTCATGACTGACAATCCAGCGCGCAAAAACACGGCACAAAAAAGAACGAGAGTTAGACAGGACAGCGCTGCACTCACAACTGATTTATTTTGAAGAAAACATTGGTCATATATACAGATCAGTCTGGTCATTAAGGGTAACAGAGTGGATCCCTAGAGAAGGCAAGCGTTGCAGGGGGCGGCAGAAAGTTAGATGGGCAGATGAGATAAAGAAGTTCGGGGATAAATTGGTCACAGTTGGCACAGGACCGAGGCAATTGGAGAATAATGGGAGAGGCCTTTGCCCTGCAGTGGGCGTAGATAGGCTGGTGATGATGATGATGATGATGACAGATCAGTCTCCCACGTGGCAGTAAATTATTGCACCGGATAACCACAAACAAAAAATGCAATCATTAATCGGTTTGCACATGTGTAGTCTTTGGTTTACTTGGTCATGCAAAGGCGTCACTCAGATACCCGTATTCCCGGTCATGCAGCACCATTGAGGGCATACTTATACAACGGTCAGCAGCTCGTCTGATTTGAAAGGCCTCGATAATTTCCCGTGTTGTTTTATCTTTGTTTCTCGACAACACAGTGGTTTCATTAAAAGGCGGCTCACAATCTTGTTTGCAGCAGTGTTTTGCCAGGTGGCTGTGTGGATTCGTTTTAAATGAACGCTGATGCTCGGAGAACCTGGTGTTCAGACACCTCCCGGTTTGTCCCACATATATATGTCCACACCGAAGTGGCAACATATACACGACACCCATTGCACATTTCACAAATGGGTCTGAATGATTTATCGGGCACACTTTTTTTGTATTCGGGGAAGCTAATCTTCGGTCAACCCTACTGCACAATTTTCCTAATTTATTTGGAGCCGAGAATACCACGTCGACAGCGTATCTTTTTGCCACGCTTTTTAAGTTATGAGAGAGCCGGTGCTTATACGGTATCACAACGGGATATCTTTTTCTTTGCCTTGGTGGCTGCGTCACAGAACCTGCCGTATCTTTTCCTTTTATTCATTTGACTAACTTCTGCACGACCATGAGGAGAATGACAGCTTCTCGACCAGATAAGTAGAATGCAGACGGCTGGCTACCCTGACAATGTTCTCCTCATGGTCGTGCAGAAGTTAGTCAAATGGATAAAAGGAAAAGATACGGCAGGTTTTGTGACGCAGCCACCAAGGCAAAGAAAAAGATACCCCGTTGTGATACCGTATAAGCACCGGCTCTCTCATAACTTAAAAAACGTGGCAAAAAGATACGCTGTCGACGTGGTATTTTCGGCTCCAAATAAATTAGGAAAATTGTGCAGTAGTGTTGACCGAAGATTAGCTTCCCGGAATACAAAAAAAGTGTGCCCGATAAATCATTCAGACCCATTTGTGAAATGTGCAATGGGTGTCGTGTATATGTTGCCACTTCGGTGTGGACATATATATGTGGGACAAACCGGGAGGTGTCTGAACACCAGGTTGTCCGAGCACCAGCATTCATTTAAAACGAATCCACACAGCCACCTGGCAAAACACTGCTGCAAACAAGATTGTGAGCCGCTTTTTAATGAAACCACTGTGTTGTCGAGAAACAAAGATAAAACAACACGGGAAATTATCGAGGCCTTTCAAATCAGACGAGCTGCTGACTGTTGTATAAGTATGCCCTCAATAGTGCTGCATGACCGGGAATACGCGTATCTGAGTGACGCCTTTGCATGACCAAGTAAACCAAAGACTACACATGTGCAAACCGATTAATGATTGCATTTTTTGTTTGTGGTTATCGGGTGCAATAATTTACCGCCACGTGGGAGACTGATCTGTATATATGACCAATGTTTTCTTCAATATAAATCAGTTGTGAGTGCAGCGCTGTCCTGTTTATCTCTCGTTCTTTTTTGTGCCGTGTTTTTTCGCGCTGGATTGTCAATCGTGAATTCGAGCACCATTTTCTAAGCTCCATTCCTGCATCGGTAATAATGGCATTTGCTTCCCGGTAAATCTCCAATGCCTCGTCTTCGGAAGACGCGCCTATGAATAAGTCGTCCACGTAGAATGACCGTTGTAGGCGAGCTGCAATGTCCGGGTGTGTTGTCTTCCACGTTTCCAGGTGGTGCTGCAGAGTGGCTGACAGCAAGAACGGGCTAGACGACGCTCCGAAAGGAACCCTGGTCATACGCCATTCGACGATTGTCGGGACGGTATGGTCACAGGTCGGTAATCGGTCAATCCACAGGAAACGGAGCGCGTCTCTGTCTTCCGGTTGAATGCTTATCTGGAGGAACGCCTTCCGGATATCCGCAGTAAGAACTATGGGGCTGCGCCTAAACTGCAGAAGAAGCTGTAGGAGATCAGGACCAAGCTTGATGCCCTTATCAAGCATTTCGTTTAAAGACGGTTTCCCGTACTCATGCGATGAGGCATCAAACACGACGCGGACCTTGGTAGTCACGGCTTCGCGTCGGACTACCGCATGATGAGGTAGGTAGTAGACAGTCGGTCCGGTGGTTCCAGACGGTAATACTCTCTCAGCATGGCCTTCCTTGAAGTACTCGCTGATGGAGGCGTCGTACTCCTGCAGCAGTTCTGGCTGATGTTGAAACCGCTGAAGCTGCCTTTTCAGCCTGCATTCGGCTACAGTTCGGTACGTGGATGACGTGAGCCCAGGTGTCTTAATCATGAGCGGTACTACGTAACGACCTTCGCTCTTGTGTACTGCGCTACTAAACTGTAGGAGTGCCGGGTGTTTGTTGACGTCGTACTTCTCACCTGCATCGCTTATACCGATGGCGTCCAACCGCCACATCTCCGACGGGTCTCCCGGTCGGACCTCCATGCGCCAATCGTCAGTACAAGCCAGGAATAATGCAGTTGCACTGGTGGTACGTGGTGTCAGACGATGGCAGACGTCAGTGTAGATTCCTTGAACCACCCAACCGAATATTGTCTCCACGGCGCACAGGGTGTCGGTGAAGCGCTCGACCCGTCCGGTTACAACCCTCCAGTAATTGTCAGAGCCGATCAACACGCTTATCGTGGAGTCCTGAGGTGTATCGTCTTGGGGATCGTCGGCTAAGGGTAAATTCCGGTCACGCAGAATTGCAATAACGGTGCTCTCTATGGCCGGGCCCCTCACTGTACAAACCTCTGGCACTTCCAGAGCTTGGAGGGTCAGCTCATTTGATTCAAAGTGGTCACAGAGAGTAATGTTCACCCTTCGGCATTCGTACTGGCGTGGGCGGTTGCACTTGCCGAATGTGAACACTGCCAAATCCTCAGTTCCAGTGCTGGGTAGAGACAGTTGCTGCGACACGTCTTGACGGACGAAGGACCGTTAGCTTCCGGTATCAAGCAGTATCCGTACCGGCACGCGGTCGCGGTTTCCGGACGCCCACACCGTGGCGGCTTGGAGCAATACGGGTGACGAGGACGTGCTGCTTGCAGGAGCTGTTGTCACCTGCCTTCCTCGTTGTGTTTCCACATCTCGGTTTTCAGCTCCGATAGGAGTAGGTGGTCGTGGAGTGCCCGTTGCTGCTCTTCTCCAAATGCCTCACAGTGTAGAAATATGGCGCCCTGAGCAGTGGTCGCACCTGAGCCCTGCTGCGGCTCGGCAATTACGGGCAGTGTGGCCCCTTTTCCCACACTTCAAACAGCAATGCTTCCTTGGCAGCCGTAGGCGCTTTTCCGCCGCTGACAGTGTGGCTTGGCACGTACGTGTCGCGTGCCCTGGAACGTCGCAGAGGGAGCACTTTGTCTGCGAAGCCATGGACGGATCGGCACCTGGCGATGCGGACCGTGCTGCCAGTGCTAGGGCGGATGGTTTTCGAGGCGGTGTCACGTTGCGGTTAGCTGGCAACCTCCTTGAAGTGGGTTTCTCGCGTGACACTCGACTCTCCTCTCTGCTTTCAACCTCCACTTGCCGGAACTTCAGGATGGCCTTGACTTGCGGTTCTCGTGATTCCGCTGCAGTGTCCGCTCCGGCCATGTCGGTCTTCGTGCGCTTGCGGTACAGGATTGCCAGATCCTCTGGCAATGATGGCATCAGCACCCGGTGCAGAACAACCGCGTACTCTGCAGACGGCAAGCCAAGGCTATCCAAACAGCCGGTTCGGAATTGGATCTGCTCATAAAGGTCTCGCAGACGTGAAACTTGAGACTATGACTCGATTGGCTCGATGGAAAGCAGGCTGTCTATGTGGTTATCAATGAGGACATCCTTGCGGCCATAGCGTTCAGTGAGCACCTTGACGGCAATCTTATAATTTGCGTCAGTCAGGCGTATACCTTCGATTGCCCGCTTTGCAGTGCCGGTCAGGTAAGACTTCAAATACTGAAACTTTTCAATGTCGGCGAGTTCGGGGTGAGCGTGTATGGTGGCCTCATAGTGCTCCCAAAAGCCCTGCCATTCACGGGCCTCACCGGCAAAGACGGGTATTTGAAGCTTTGGCAAATTCACGCGCAGACCCGGTGCTCGTGGCCTACCGTGAGCGGCGGTATTTTCGCTGATGAGCTCCGTGTGATCAGCTCCGATGGCGTTGCTGGACTCGCTGCTAGTTCCCGCAAGCCTCTGTAGCTGGCCTTCACTGACAGGAGCACCAGCCGTAGCGCGCGCGTTCATGGCGAAACGAAGCCTGCTCATCGCGTTGACGATCTTCTCACGGTAATCTATAGCACCCGCGACTTCTTCATCAAACGCCTCACCGTCAAGGGAGTCGGCGATCTGGCTGTCCATCTCAGCGAGCGCGGACTCTTTAGAGCGAAGCCCGTCGATAATTTCCTGGAGGTCGCCCAATGACGGTTGAGTGTCCTACCGCAGGATATCGCTGGCCACGGTCAGAAGTCGGGTGGTAGAACCACGAAGGATGCCTCGCTGCCTGCGCAGCTTCTCCATGCTCGGTAACGCATCGGTGCGATGGATGCCCGCCGTCTCCCGGGTGTTACGGCACCAGAAATATTGCGACAGCGAAGACACCGACACCCGCGTTACCAGTTCGAACACCTCCTCCTCGTTGTTCTCTTCTTTCTTTATTGCGTGCTCACGCGCATGCCCCCGCTGCCCACCCTCTTCGTCTTCTTCTGTGGTTGAGCCGCGAGGCGCATGGCGCTTCCCGCTACTGCTTCCCGCGGGAAACTCAACACCTACAATGAATCAACCAAATACGACCCCTTCTGAATAATGAATGCTGTTCTAAGTACGCAGCAGCCTCATTCTCCGCCTAAATAGCCCATGTTTCCCGAAGAAATAGGATAGTTGCGAACAAAACGAGAGAAAGACCACGGTCGTACTGCCAAAGAAGAAAATACCAGATGCTGCAGGATAGTGAGTCCCGCAGCCGTTTATTGCCGCCTCGCACTGCACCTGCTGGCAGCCTCAGAGACCCTGGCCGTTAACAGGCGGCCGAATTCTTCATTCATTCAAACGCCAGAAGCGGCCCACTCACTGTCTTCTGCGAAGGTTCAGTAACTATCAGGACGTCACCAACCCCGCATGTTGCCTTCGTTATTGCAGCCTCAGCGACAAAATTCCGAAGCTTCACGGGCGCAGATGTGCGACGTCCGGTCGCCTCAACCACACTTGATACAACCGCACGGCTCTAGAAGAACAACCTGATGACCTGAACTCTGCGTTCGTTGCGAATAAAACGATGGACACATGTACCATTGGTACACGTGATGCACATG